>NW_027466072.1:5627500-6065000 GCF_046127955.1 Nelusetta ayraudi
TCACACACACCCCTTCTTTTTTGCTGGTAACAATGTGTACGTTTTTAAGGCGGGAGGGGGCGCGCGCAGGGAGAAAGAGAGACGGGGAGAGGTAGAGAGAGGAGGAGGAGGAGGGGGGGCGCGCTCTGAAATAATATAGTCAGCCATTTTTTATGTAAGGGGATTTTTTTTCTTATTGGGGGGGTTGTTAAAAAATAAATATAAGAGGGGCGGCCATCTTTGTTGCTCTGCCTAGTGTAAAATATTTCAAAACGCCCCCCACTTTTTCTCCCCCCCTTTCCTCCTCCTCTTGTGCCGATTTGAATATTAAATAAAATATCACTCATCCGCGCGCCTATATTTGTAAATACATATTTTTTTTTTGGAGAATACAAGGACGGATCCAATGACAGGAATATAATGTCCTCTCCTCTCCGCTCCTGCGAGGAAGACGAGGGCATGGTGGTTAATTCCGAGGGAGGAGATTTTGATGAAGACGACGACGACGAGGAGGACAGCGGCGGTGTCGGTGTCGGCGGCGGCGGCGGAGGCGGAGAGCCAGACGACGGGAACGCAAGCGACATAAACTCGCCGGCGGCACCTCGGGAAAGTGCAACGGCGGCCGCGCCAGGTACGGTTCGAGGAAAGAGAGGAGAGAAAAAGTGGTGGTGGTGGTGGTGGTGGGTAGGGGGGCACAAGTCGCACCAACAAGAGGAGATACACAAATCCTTCGTGGAACCGGAGAAAAAAATAAATAGAGGGTGGCATGCTTGAAAGTAGCCGCAAAAATCTGCGCTCTTCCAGCTCCGGTTCGGTGCTGCGTTCAGGGGACCAGCAGGGTTTACGCGCAAAAAAGTCCCAAGTTCATAAACATTTCCAGTCTCAACGCGGCCACACATCACCTCAACTTACAGCAAACCAGCGTAAACGTCGCTGTTAGGTACCATGTACCCATGTCTCGAGCATACAGCTTTGCAAAACCAAGTCCACTTTCGAAAGAACGTGCCCCCCCTCCCTCGAAAAAAATATTGCGCAAAAGCCGACTAGAAATGTGTCTTTTTTCTCTTTATTGAGGGTTGTGTTTACTTCATTTTTCACCTTGCGTTCTCTCCAGCGCCTGCATATCCCAACAAAGTTTAACCCAAACTTGCCGCCCGTTGCTCTTCTGGCCACAAGCTCGCATCCAAAGTTTGTTGTTGTTTATTTTTTTTAAACCCTCCAAATAGTGGAAATCCCCTCTGTGACAGCCGCGTAAATATCAGCACGGCGTGCGTAAAAAAAAAGGTCGAGCCTGAAGGGTGGAAAAGGGCTGACATAAACATGGACTCCCTCCTGGCCGGAGGCTACATAATATATTTGACACCAATCTCAGCGGGCAGATGATGCGGGTTTTTTTTCTTCTTCGTTCTGCACAGACACGATAGCAGTACGATGGTGCGGAATTGCTTTGTGACACTAAAATTTGGCCAGTCTCCTCAACCTTCCAGCACTTCGCCTCTGACAGGTCAAAATAGGACACCACCACCGCTCCTGCTGCTGCTGCATGCTGCTCACTTCCAGGACAGCAAGGTCCCCATGGTAGCTTAGCACACCCATTATCAAGACTTTATTTACTGTATTGCATTCCAAGTGCCGTGCACCACCGACAGAATGTGCTGCAGGAGTTCACCACCCTTCATCCGCAACGATGTGTCAAATGACGATTGACTGGATGCATATGACATTCTGGAAGTTTCTGAGACGACGCTGCAGCTGCTGCTGCTGCTGCATGTGGGGTTGCAGTGAAAGTGGATGTTGCACAAAGTAGTGCTTGGTTAACCTCACCGCAACACACAAGTCAGGGAAAGCAGCGCAGCAGCCCCACAGAATGCAGTTTGTATTCACTCGAAAGATGAATATATTTTAAAGAAAAAAAATCAGCATAACGACGGGTCACTACTGTTGATGCAAATGCAATAATTTCATTAATAAAAATCGCATTGGCCATATATCAAATGTGACACTAATATGTATGAAGTGCAGCTGTCCTTTTGAAGTACCAGCAGTGTTTTGTTCTTTGGGGGGGGGACTTTAATTAGCCGGACCGGGCCGCCATGCCATGCCATGCCGAGTCGTGCCATGCTAGGCCGTTCCAGACAGACAAACGAGCGCCTGGCTTGCCGACGAGGACCTTAAACCACCCCGCGACCCCGTCTAGTGGTCGCCAGGGGTCCCGGTGTGTGGGAATGAACTCAGCGGGAGAGAAGTCGTTCCGGTTCACTGCACCGACCGACCGTCCCACCACCAACGGCGGCCTCTCAATCACCGGAGCCTGCGTGCGTGCTGCCGCCGCCCCCGGCTGCGTGCTCGGTGGCTGCGCGCTGCACAGCTACGCGAGAAGGGGGGCGGGGGAGAAGGGGGGTCTGCTGGTGGTTGTGAGAGCGCACACCAACAAAGGCTGGCGGACAATAAAATCGACAGCCTATGAAACAGGCTGCTAGCATGGCGGAGTCTGCTGCTCCGTGTTTTTGGAGGGAGGGACGTAGGGAGGAGGGGGGTCTTGCAGCTCTCACTGCCGCCTTGTTGAGTCCCTGAGGCGGCGGCTGCTTCTCCGCATCTCCCCCAACTTGCCCAGAGGCTAGCTAGGTTAAACAGCGTTAACCTTCTTGTGACTGACTACCCCGATGTTTTCACACTGGGTGGCATGTATGACCCCAGTGAGGCTACGAGCTCTGAGATTTTATCCTCGTCATTGATTTTTCTTGAAGATATTAAATATATAACATACACAATGTTTATTTTAATGAACTCCAGTGGAGCAGCCTTGTATGAACATCTATCCATTAAATGAACACTGTGTTAAGTGGCAGAAACGCAACACTCCCACAAAAACGCTAAAACTTCCGTTTTATTGGACCTCCCAAAACAAGTGTTTCCCAAGGCAGTAATGCCTGCGGTTGTTGACTCTTACCTAGAATTATAGATTATTTTCTATTGTATGGGATAGCACAACTGTTTCAAATGTATAAAAATTGAGTGTTTGTCTAATTAGGGCCTGATGGGAATAAAATTCCCTGGAGATTTGATTTACAAAGGTACTGGTCACAGTTTCCGCATTGCCATAACCCTATTATCCCCACACTACGAGACTCCTCCCAGCAGCAGCTGTCAGATCTACTTAGAGCCCTGTGACAAACTGTATCTAATGCAGCATGTGTCGCAATTCATACTAGGTCAGAGGTTGCCGAAGCTACCACAGCCATATTGCTGCTTTTGTTGTGTGTTAATTATTCTCAGCTGGGATTAGCCCTGGTGGTAAGGAGATTATTTGTTCATCGGATTCTGATAGCTCACACTTCCACTCTCCCTCTCGCCACTCCTTGCAGATGCACAGCCAGAGGTATCTGACAGAGCGGTCCCGTGCAGGAAGAAGGGTCGACCCAAGAAGAAAAAGGAGGCAAAGAAGAAAGACAAAGAGGGGAAACCAGTTAAAGCAAAGAAACGCAAGAAGATCGTAAGTTTCTCAAGTCCTCGTGCATTGGTTTTGGTGTTATTTCGCACCCACTGCACCTGCACCATCATACCCCCGTTGTCATCTCCTCTTTAGGACAGCGATGTAGACAGAGACTCAGACAGAGAACGGGATTATGGCGAGAACTCGGACAGCATCGCTAGCGACTATGGATCTGGGGAGAAGAAGAAGAAGAAGAAACATAAAGAAAGGAAGGAGAAGAAAACCAAAAAGAAGAAAAAAGATGATGGGGACCGAGATAGTAGCCAGGAAGAAACCACAAAGGTAAAAGGGCCTAGATTTTCACTGGCAGGCTCTCCCTGATGCCTTCTGTTGTTTCGTTTTCTAATCGCTGGGTTCCTCTTCAGCAACCAATAGAGCAGAAGACTTCCGCCCAGCTGGCCAAGGAGTGGGGCCTGGAAGATGTTGATCACACCTTCACAGAGGAGGACTACAGGGAACTCACCAACTACAAAGCCTTCAGCCAGTTCATGAGGTAGAGTTAAACGTGGTGGTGATGTGGACTGTAGGCGTTGATCAATGCACAAAGAGAGCGTTTCGAATGGTGTGAGACTCTTGGATCATGATGGAGTTTCAATCTTTGAAGATCAGTTTTATGCTAGCAGGATGTGCTTTGTGTGTCACAGTACGAAGGACAACAGGAAGTGGCTGCATATGTTTTTGGACTTATTTGAAGAGATTAAATCGAAAAAATGTTCTCATTGTGTTTGTATTGTGATATGAATTTGGAGTTAAGATTGAGATTGTCCATCACTAAATATCTGTCTAAACCCTATACCTCATACATGTAGCAATTTGGATTTGGTTAGTGTACCTTGAGTACCTTGTAAAGCGCCTTATAAATTAAATGTACTATTATTATTATTATTATTATTATTATTATTATTATTATTATTATTTTTATTATTATTATTATCAATGCCAACCTTTTGCCTTTTCAACTAAAGTGTTCACATGTTGCTGCACATTAAGTTTGCGTTGAAATTTTTGCAAGCAAAAATACAAAGGCAATTTACAATGTGTAAAACTTTCTTCTTTTTTTCCTTTTTTATTAAATGATTGATTGACTAAAGAAATGAAGCAGCCAGTCAATAATTCCATTTAGAAATGCCACTGAGTGATGGTGATTTGCACTGAAGTTATCAAATCAAAGAAGAAAAGCAACACGTATGACAAAATTAAGGGATTTTCTGACGTTGAACAGGTGCCATCAGACGTTTCAGTGATTTTTCAGTTACGCTTGTGTTGACTGCGTTACGTTATTTTAAGAAAAAAAAAAGATACTTTACAGTTGATGTAGTGAGGTTGACATATACGGAACAGAACAGTGCCAGAGTGAACGCATTGATGTTCAACCAATGATAGGTCATGGATCGCATGCATACAATTCAGTCTAACAAGTGTGATCTTATATACACCTGCTTCAAAAAGATGTTTCAGCACAAACAACACACATTGTTCTGACCGTGTGTGTCGTTCTCTGGCAGCTGCGGCTGTTTTACTCGTTGTTTTCTGGCGACAGCGCTGCTGTCAGTGTGTCAGTCTGGGCCTCTGCTCGGCTATCGACTGGTACCTGCTCTGACTGTGCGTACATGACGTCCACTGTGTGTTGGTGAAGGGATGTTATTTAGCTGTCAGGCTGAGCTGCAGAGGGACAACAGAACCTTCTCCTACGCAGAGCCTCTGCCATCCTTTTAAGGCTGGCGGAAAAAAGGAAAAAAAGGAAGGCAGAAAAATAACACCGGTTGTTGACTTAAAACTGCTGTAAAACATTTTGCTTTTGCTGCATCTCACCGACCATCTTGCACCTAGGCCGATGATCGCCAAGAAGAACCCCAAGATCCCCATGTCAAAGATGATGACCATCCTGGGTGCCAAGTGGAGGGAGTTCAGCTCCAACAACCCCTTCAAGGGAAATGCTGCGGCCGTCGCCGCTGCAGCTGCAGCCGCTGCGATAGCGGTTGCCAAACAGGTCTCTGCAGCCACCGCGTCGCCCGAGCCGCCGCTGCTGCAGCCGCCGCCTATCAGGAAAGCGAAAACGAAAGAGGGCAAAGGTCAGTGGCCCACCTTTGCCTTTGGTGCTCAGCAAAAGTGAGATCAAAAGTTCACAGGATTTTCTTTTGCCTTGTTTGGATTATAACTGCAGCAGCCATCAGTTATTTTTGTAATCCATCGATCATTTTGATTGATTCTGTTGGATTGAAATATTATTTTGAATAGCAAATAGCAAAAATAGCAAAAATGTGAGAAAGACAACGTCTGGAAATGACAAACAACTTTGTTTCTTTAACTCAAACAAAAGTAGAAAAGTAGGAAAATGTCTATCTTGGCATCATTATGTGCTTCATTTCATTTCAAATTCTTTATTTCACTCATTTGTAAAAGATAAGAATAATGTAATGTAAAAAAAAAAAAAGTAATGAAAGGGAGCCAAAAGAAGAAAAATCTTGTTTAATCTGACCCTGTTATACCAAGAAATAATTAATATGAATAATTAATTAAGAAATTATTAATAATAATTAAAAACCTAAATAAAAAACAGCAACATAGAAAAAAACACATCTGTCAGTCAACACAGGCACATTCCTTTTGACTTCCCAAGTTATAATTTAGGCAACACCATTTACCAAACAAAAAAAACTGTCCATATCCTTTCATGACAACTTTGTTCTTCTTTGTTCAGATTGTTCCATAAACTGATTCTTTTAACAGAAACACAACATTCCATCAATTTCATAATCAGTGAAACGGAGCCAGTGTTTGGCATCAGCGACATGAAGTAAACAAGGCTTCGGTAGTTTGGATTTCAAAATGATCATGCAAACATACAACGTCCCTCAATCTCCATTGTTGCGCCGCTCCACACAGGCCCCGGCTACAAGAAGCGCAGTAAAAGTCTGCGAATCCCGGACAAGAAAAAGGCCGCCGCCAAGGCGAAAAAGATGGCTCCTATCAGGATCAAACTGGCGCCCATCGGTGCCAAGAGGAAAAAGAGCTGCTCCGTGAGTGCTAAGACTCTTCTGTCTGCTGCACTGCTGGAGTTTTTTTCTCCTGTGTTTCGCCCCTATCGCTAACCCGTTTTCACCACCAGAGCGACGACATCGATGAGGACGAGTCGGAGCAGGAGGACTCCAGCGTCCACAGCTCCTCGGTTCGCTCTGACAGCTCTGGCCGCGTCAAAAAGAACAAGCGGGGCCGGCAGGCCAAGAAGAAGAAGAAAGGTTAGTTATCCTCACACGTGTACAGCTCCTCACTCACGCTGAGGTTTGCGCACGAGTTGCGACCGCAAAGAGGGACATGATGGCGTTTCCTTGAAGTCCAAGGTGAGGACGATGGCGACGGCTACGAGACGGACCACCAGGACTACTGCGAGGTGTGCCAGCAGGGAGGCGAGATCATCCTGTGCGACACCTGCCCCAGAGCTTACCACCTCGTCTGCCTTGAGCCCGAGCTGGACAAGGCCCCTGAGGGCAAGTGGAGCTGCCCGCACTGTGTGAGTCCACTGTTTCCATCATGCCAAGAAGCTTCAGTTCTATTCATTTTCATTTTATCAGACCCATAGTAAGACGAAAAAATATTTTCGTTTTATTTTAGCTAATTAATAATTAAAAAAAACAATCTAGCTCTTCTTGTCAGAATGCAAAGTTGGCTTTTACTTTTGCATTTTACAACAACGATAATAGTTCAGAACTTTATGAGACCTTCTAAAATATTTTGGCCTCTTTAGTGTCTAAAAATACACCTGACACAAGCTGTCTATTATTAGTCGCTGCCATTATTAACAGCTGTGTGATAAAACTGATGCACCCAACAACTGCTACATCAGATTTTTTTAGCCTCCACAGTTTGGCTTTTAAAGGGCCCGTACTGTTTTTTTTTTGGTTTTCTTTTTTTTCAACGTCAGTAATCTGTGTCACGAGCCTGTAAGTGATTTACCGGGGGGGGGCGAGGGGGGGGGGGGTTTAACTAACATTGAATGTTAGGGAAAAAACAAAGTTTTCGAATAGGCCCTTTGTGACTTGATAAGGGCCTCTGATAGAACCCTCCAGGTTCGTGAAGCTAAACCCCAGTGTTTATACCAGAGGCTTTAAACATAGGGCTTGTTTCCTGGAGAGCGACTGCCTTTATTGGAGTCAGCCATCCAAGGTTGCTCCACTGGGGTTGAAGAATAAGATGTAAAAATGTATTTTACTATGCTACATGTATTGTTTTTGACTGGTGGCATAAACACTGGTTTCTCTAAATCTGTCTTTGGTTCACTGTGGCGGCACTGTTGCTCATCTGGTCGCCCTGTCCCACATCAACAATGTTTCCCGCCCGCAGGAGAAAGAGGGAATCCAATGGGAGGCCAAGGACGAGGACTTTGAGGACTTTGAGGAGGACATCGAGGACAGGGTCATCTCAGAGGTCAGCGTGGGGGTGGGTGTGGCCACCGGGGCGGCGGCTGAGGAGGAGGATGACGACCACATGGAGTTCTGCCGCGTGTGCAAAGACGGCGGCGAGCTGCTGTGCTGCGACACCTGCACCTCCTCCTACCACATCCACTGCCTCAACCCGCCGCTGCCCGAGATCCCCAACGGCGAGTGGCTGTGTCCGCGGTGCACGGTGAGCCTCCCCCTCTATGCCCCCCCCCAGCATGTCTGACGTGGGGCGACCCGACTCTAACCACTAACCACTGCCCCCCCCCCAGTGCCCGCCCATCAAAGGACGAGTCCAGAGGATCCTCCACTGGCGATGGGGCGAACCGCCGCCTCCCATCCCCGTGACCCCTGCCCCTGACGCCCCGCCCGACGCCCCACCGCCGCCCCCCATGAAGGGCAGAGCGGAGAGGGAGTTCTTCTCCAAGCTGACGGGCCAGTCGTACTGGCACTGCACCTGGATCACTGAGCTGCAGGTGAGTGAGGGTTGGGGGTGGGAGCTCTCAGGGCTGATTCACTGTGAAACTGTCCAAACTGTGTTTCAGGTATCGCTGTGTGTAAGAAAGAAAAAACAATACTAAACTGAACTGCTGGTATCGTACGAAATGCAGGTATTTAAAATAGACCTCCGATTTGTTTCTCATAGTGTCAGATTTAAAGCGAAATCTGCTTTATTGTTTGACGGCCAGACTGAACTGTGTTGAAGCCGATTCGTCATTTTGACTTTTCGCAGTAAAATACAGCAGCCCATGCTTTTGGTGTGAATTGGGGGTCAGGTTCTCAAGGGGAAAGTCTCTCGTCAACTCTCCTCTCCTCTCCTCTCCCTCGCAGCTGGAGATCTTCCACTCAGTGATGTACAGGAACTACCAGAGGAAGACGGACATGGACGAGCCCCCGAGCCTGGACTACGGCTCGGGCGGCGAGGAGGAGAACGGCGGGGCGAAGAGCGAGAAGAGGAGGGCCAAGGACCCCGAGTATGCCGTCCTGGAAGAGAAGTACTACAAGTACGGCATCAAGCCCGAGTGGATGATGATCCACCGCATCATCAACCACAGGTGAGGGGAAAACCCTGTTTGTCGCCATGGCATTTGTCTTTTCTGGCCTTTATACAAGGTGTTGTGTAGGATGTATGGTGGATCATTTTGTCACATTGCGCCAATGATCACAGTATTATTTTAGCGCTTTGTATAGAAAAACTTTGATTTGATTCTTTGATATTGTGACATGATCATTATAAAGGGGAACATTTCAAAATAGGGCCATAACACTGGTGACCTGAGATTCCCAAATGTATTTGTTTATATGGAATGTAGCTCTTAATTATGAATTATGAATTATGAATGAATACTTGAATGATTTTACAATAGTTCGTTTTTGTTTTTAAAAAAGCTTTGTGTTTTTTTTTTCAAGGTAAGGGACAATATTTTCTGTTTTCTATGGAGAAATGTTGCCTTTTCAGTCTTAGAACTCAGTAGCAGCCACAAAGCTGACTGTTGTGTTTGCGCCTTTGCTCTCAGCATGGACAAGAAGGGGAACTACCACTACCTGGTCAAATGGAGGGATCTGACCTACGACCAGTGCACCTGGGAGAGAGACGACATGGACATTCCAGACTTTGCAGTTTATAAGACTAAATACTGGAGACACAGGTGGGAATCTGTAGCATGTGTGCATTTGTGTATCTCACATCTGCCGCCTCACACAACTGAAATTATCATAATCTTCGACCCGCTCTCTTGCCAGAGATGCAATAATGAAGGAGGACCCGGACAAGATCAAGAGGATGAGGAGCAAGAACGTGGAGGGCGAAGAGGAGTCCCCTGCCTCGCCGGTCAACGACGTGAGCTGCTGCTGCTTTCCTTCTCATTCCCTGAAGCCTTTAGAGTCGTGACCCCCACCTTGCTATACATGAAAACATTCACTCCGTCGTGTCGCATCCTTGACGCCTGTCTGTTTCTGCAGCCTACTATCAAGTACGAGGAGCAGCCGGACTTTGTCACGTCGACGGGCGGGACGCTGCACCTCTACCAGCTGGAGGGTCTCAACTGGCTTCGCTTCTCCTGGGCTCAGGGCACCGACACCATCCTGGCAGACGAGATGGGCCTCGGCAAAACCATCCAAACCATCGTCTTCCTCTACTCGCTCTTCAAGGAGGTGAGCCCAGTCGCCGCTCTCTCTCTCTCTCTCTCTCTCTCTCTCTCTCTCTCTCTCTCTCTCTCTCTCTCTCTCTCTCCCCCTCTCTAGCGTCCTTATGATAGCTGACGGCTAACGGCTACGTGCCCCTCCTCCACAGGGCCACACCAAGGGTCCCTTCTTGGTCAGCGCCCCGCTCTCCACCATCATCAACTGGGAGAGGGAATTTGAGATGTGGGCGCCCGACTTCTACGTCGTGACGTACACGGGAGACAAAGACAGCAGAGCCATCATCAGGGAGAATGAGTTCTCCTTTGACGACACGGCGGTCAAGGGGGGGAAGAAGGCTTTCAAGCTGAGGGTGAGGAGGCAGCGTTGCGTCTGAATCGGCCGCTGGTCTTTTGCAGTTCAATACACAGTGCAGTTTTTTTTGTCAGATAGATTCTTAGAAATCTTAGAAATCTGATGACATAGATTGCTTTTGTGGCTGGTTGCAAACCTCTGCCGGGTGTCTGAAAGCGTCAACAGGACATCCGCGCTTGTGTTTCGAGCATTAATTGAAACCCCTCAGCAGCATTAACCATTAATGTTTACGGTTTACCGTTTCCTGTTCTGCAGAGAGAAGCCCCAATTAAATTTCATGTGCTGCTCACCTCTTATGAGCTGGTGACCATCGACCAGACGGCGCTCAAGTCCATCGACTGGGCCTGCCTGGTGGTGGACGAGGCCCACCGCCTCAAGAACAACCAGTCCAAGGTGCCTGAGCTCCTGCATGCTGGTGTTCATGTGTCATTCAATGATCTTCTTGACGTTTCTTCCTGCTATTGTTCCCCTTTCTTGCTCTCTTTTTAAATCACCATATGAATGTGTATGTACATTATTAAAATTTATAAAGGACAGACATTTTTATGTGCACAATGTGACACATTTAAGATTTGGAAAATCACATTATGTACTATAAGATACTGTGAATCTCATGTTTAGTGAAGGGCCTTTTGAAGTCAAGGAAAATGTGTTGTCAGCACCCTCTGGTGGACAAACCTTTCAATGGCAATACAGTCCAAGAATCAGTGGCGATTTTAACTTTTTCATGATGTTACGCCAACACTGAACCAGTTAGTCTGTTTGCAATACCTTGTGCAAACAAATTGGTTGGTTCAACTGTTTTTTTTTTGTTTGTTTTTTTAAGAAAGTCACACTTTAAGTCCCAATAACAATGGGGAACGATGAATATACTACCTTGTGTTTAATTAATTTAATGTCTAGCTCAAAAGCATTTTTTAATAAGCGTCTGAGGTTTGTTGTCTCTCTTCTCTGCAGTTTTTCAGGCGCTTAAACGATTATAAGATCGACCACAAGCTGCTGCTGACAGGAACTCCTCTGCAGAACAACCTGGAAGAGCTGTTTCACCTGCTCAACTTCCTTACACCCAACCGCTTCAAGTAAGACTCCGACACACACCCACCAGGAACTCTGCAGAACTGACACTACCAGCTGTGCGCTTATCTTCAGAGCATTGACAGGTGATGTTCACTGATTTTGTTTTTAATGTCTGTTCAGTAACCTCGAAGGCTTCCTGGAAGAGTTTGCGGACATCTCCAAAGAGGACCAGATTAAGAAGCTCCATGACCTTCTGGGGCCTCACATGTTGCGGAGACTGAAGGCCGACGTCTTCAAGAACATGCCCGCCAAGACCGAGCTGATTGTCAGAGTGGAGCTGAGTCCCATGCAGAAGTAAGACATGCTTGGCTGGGATTTTTTGGGAGGGAATGTTGACAGTTGTCTGGCAGCGACAGTGTTGGCTACAGAAAACTTTGTGGGTCATGAACCTAGAGGAAAATGTTCCCTGTGTTAATAGATGGTGCTTTTAGTTTAAACAACTAATCACAACTCTTTACTTTCTGATGACAGACATTTTAATACTTTTAATCACGAAACATAACGCAAACCACAACATAATTGCAGGGTGCAACCTTTAATTCTGGATTCTTTTTTAAAGCCTGAAATATAAAATATTTAGATTATTTATCATTTCATATAGCAACTTGAACATACATGAATGTTTTACCTCCTTCAATTTTTTTGCCATGCATCTGTTCCAGCACACGAGAAACAATGCTGAGAAGAGAGATGACCAACACATGGAGTAACAATGTACTTCATCATTGTTTTAAACCACAGGAAATACTACAAGCTGATTCTGACCAAGAACTTTGAGGCTTTGAATTCAAAGGGTGGAGGAAATCAGGTCTCCCTGCTCAACATCATGATGGACCTTAAGAAGTGCTGCAACCATCCCTACCTCTTTCCCATCGCTTCCATGGTGAGATCACATTCTCAAGACAAGTAACTGACACACAGATGCTTCCCTGCATTGCACTGCAGCATTTCAGTATTTGTCAACCCAACTTAGGTCATTGGTGGATAGTAGTATTTTGCAATTTGAACAGTGACACCTTGTGGTAATGTTCAGTAGAGCGCTTAATATTTCAGACCTGGCAATGGCTTTTTTATTCGGTATGAATTGCATTCACACCATTGCGTTATTCTTTGCGTCATGCAGGAAGCTCAGAAAACTCCGACAGGTGCTTATGAGGGCTCGGCCCTCACAAGGGCCTCTGGGAAACTGATGCTGTTGCAGAAGATGCTGAGGAAGCTGAAGGATCAGGGTCACCGGGTGCTGGTCTTCTCACAGGTAGCCAAGTGGACAGAAATACACCGTTTGCAAAAGCTCAAAAAAGACAAAGCTCACATCTGCTCTTTAAAGAAAAAAAAAAGATTTTCAACTTTTTATCTCTCCTTCATTGGTAGATGACCAAGATGTTGGACTTACTAGAAGATTTCTTGGACCATGAAGGATACAAGTATGAGAGAATTGACGGCGGGATCACGGGAGCGCTGAGACAGGAGGCCATCGACCGCTTCAATGGTGAGAAACAGGAGACGGGAAGCCGGCAGCTCTTACATCATCTCTCACATCTGCCGACAACGTCTTTTTAAAGCAGCTGAATCCAAGACATTCTCAGCCTGCAGGGTCATGCCGCTGCCGTCGTCGCTCCCTCCCTCCCTCTCTCCGTCTGCTCCGTCGCTGAGCAGATGGATGCTTCAGTGCAAATGCTTAGGAGTCAGGCAGAGGACTGGTGCCAGACGGATAGAAACCTGAGACTTGTTTGGCTGCAGCACCAGAGCTTCAGCCACTGATGGCTGTGACTTACAAAGGGGCCTTGAGCAGCAGGTCTCATGCTGAGTTTGGTTCTGCGGTGGAACTTGGCTCTGCATCAGTCTGAAATGCTTGGCATCAAATTATCAGCAGCAGCTTGGATTTTTTTTAAGTATTATGCATCTAGCAGACCTGCAAAAACAGTCTGAATTGCATTTGTAGAAAATATTTTCAGCTATAAGGTGAGACGGCTGCACAGAATTTGGTAAAACAAAAACAAATTTGAAATGAAGACACGGGGTGGTCGCGTCATGTTTATTTTACAATTCGACACTATGTTTATGGAAATATTATCATGTACCACATTGTTCTGACAAGTGCAACACAAACTGCGGCTGTAATATTCACCTGTTTATTGAGCGTCTGACCAAGAGGAAAGAAATCCTTTCCAAACGACTGATTTTGCAGCATCTCCAGCACAAATTCTTCTTCATCCACCATACCCACCAGGCCTCCTGAGCTCTCCTCACGCACTGCACTCTGCTCTCTCCTTGTGTCTCTCAGCTCCTGGTGCTTGCCAGTTTTGTTTCCTGCTCTCCACTCGAGCCGGAGGTCTGGGCATCAACTTGGCCACCGCGGACACAGTCGTCATCTTTGACTCCGACTGGAACCCTCACAACGACATTCAGGTACCAACAGCCGGTGACCGTGCAGTCGGTCCTAACGTGGCGTGAAGCTGACGGCTTCCTCTGCTCTCCGACCAGGCGTTCAGCCGAGCCCACCGAATCGGCCAGGCCAACAAGGTGATGATCTACCGCTTTGTGACCCGTGCCAGCGTGGAGGAGCGCATCACGCAGGTGGCCAAGAGAAAGATGATGCTGACCCACCTGGTGGTGCGGCCAGGCCTGGGCTCCAAAGCTGGTTCCATGAGCAAGCAGGAACTGGACGACATCCTCAAGTTTGGCACAGAGGAACTCTTCAAAAATGAGATTGAAGGTAAAGTGAGAAGGAGGTTTGCAGGAAACGGGCTCACATGTTTTCCTGAACGTGACGGTTGGCCAATCTTTGCACTTGGATGAATTTTATCTCTCTGTTAGAGTTTGCTGAAAATAAAGGCGAGATTTTGAAAAATGTGCCTGTATGAACAGAAAAACACCCTTCTCTTGTCTTTTCAGGCATGAAAAACAGTTCAAAAGACAAAGTGGAGGACGAGGGCAGCGTCATTCACTACGACAGCACCGCCATCGAGAGGTTGCTGGACCGCAGCCAAGACAACACGGACGACTCGGACGTCCAGAACATGAACGAGTACCTCAGCTCCTTTAAAGTGGCCCAGTACATGGTCCGAGAGGAGGATAAGGTGAGAGATGGGTGGGAGGTGGGCCACTTTTTTTTTTAATTTTTAAGTTTGGGGCACAGCAAGTTTTCAACCTGTACAGAGAGTGAAAAAGAAAAAAGCAGCAAAACTCTGGCTGGGTCTCCTCTGACGCTCCAGATCGAGGAGATCGAGCGGGAGATCATCAAGCAGGAGGAGAACGTGGATCCGGATTACTGGGAGAAGCTGCTGCGGCATCACTACGAGCAGCAGCAGGAGGACCTGGCCAGCAAACTGGGCAAAGGCAAGAGGAACCGGAAGCCCGTCAACTACAACGACGCCGCGCAGGAAGACCAAGGTAGCGGCCACCTTTGGTCTCTGAAAGGCTTTAGGAGGGGAGGCGGTGGGTGGGGGAGGGGTCAGAGGTATGGGGGGGAACACACTCACTCTGAGTAGAAGCAAAATTTTTTTTTGAAGACGTCTCTGTGAGTTGCACCGCGAGCGAACCTGCAGTGCTGATGTGCTGTTTCAGAGTGGCATGCCGACATCTCAGATAACCAGTCCGAGTATTCAGTGGGCTCTGAAGAGGAGGATGAGGACTTTGACGATCGGCCAGAAGGTGAGGACAGATGGCGTAGGTCTGAGAGGGGTTAGCGTCCCAATTTCACCCTCGCCAGGCCGCCTGGAAGCGTTTCTCTGCTCAACAGAAGCGACAGGGAGGAGAGATATTATCACGCATGTCCGGCTGTCACGGAGCAAACGAGGGGGGGCTGCCAGGAAACCCCGGACAGAATGCAGCAGCAGTAGACAACAGTAGGGAGCGCAGGACCTGTCACTGCATGGATGTATTGCTGCAAGCGATGCTCGCTCTCCGTTTAGCTGCCAGCGGAGGTTGCGCTTGCTGCTTCTTCTGTTTTTTTTTATGTTTAAAAAAAACAATAACTAAAGATGTGCACAAATAGTTGTTTAGGTGTCTAGTCCAACTTTCTATTGACCTGGAAAAGCACCTCAGTCTGACCAAACAACCAGTCAAGAGTGTGTGTGTGACTATTATTACAGTAATATTATTTCATTTATTTGAAAGAGGAACGTGCATATTAAGAAACATAAATCAACATAAACGCAGCTTATGGCTATTTTTAGTGTAAACATAACAAAGTTATAACTAGTGGCTCAATTCCATTGTGAGTTTCAGGGCAGATTGTAAGTAAGAAAAGTAAAAAAAAAATCACAATGCAGGCAATACTTCTGATTTGGTTGTGATGCACTTTATGCTGTCACCAGTCTTCATTGCATCGCGCTCACACAGAGGTCGTCGCGTGCCAGTGTCGATGTCGCCGACCCGGCGTAGTAATTCATCATTTAAAAAAAAAGAAGCTGAGCAGACCTGAGACTGAGCAGTGAACACCTCAGGATGCCCGTTAAACACACGCACTTGTCAGGTTCGCGCCGAGGTACAAGGCTGTAATTGATTTAGTTCCCGCGGTCACCCCGGCACTTCCAAATAAGATCCGTTGCCAAGGATCCCAACCTCCCTCTGCCTCCTCCCCCGCAGCTCAGACAGCCAGGCAAAAAAAACAAGTGTCTGGAGGATCTCCGAGGGGTTTGATTCATGGTTGGAAGCTCTAATGAGCTCCGAGTTGTAAATTTTTAAGGGCACACCAGAGCTACAAAGCCTTTTTTTTTTTTCTTTTTGAAAAAAGATAAAAAAAAGAAAACAGACATTATCTTGAACACCTTCTGTTACCTGCAGGTCGAAGGCAGTCGCGTCGCCAGCTGAGGAATGAGAAAGATAAACCTCTGCCTCCTCTCCTGGCCAGAGTGGGAGGCAACCTGGAGGTCTGTGCAACTTTTTTGGAACCCGTCTTTATCGTGCGTGTGTGTGGGTGTGTTTTTTCTCTCTTTTGATTTGTCAAGAATGTGACATAATCCATCTCAGTGGGGCTCATTTGAAATGTGAGGAAGGCTTTCACACCCCCCAAGTTCCAAAGCCCGTTTCTCACCCTGATAATAGTCGACATGATCAGGATGACGACCGGCTTCGCTCAAGAACAAAGTTGCCGGTAGTTTTAACACTTTTTCGGGAGGCAGACCGTCTCATGAAAGGTTTTGGCAGTTTAAAGAACACGCCCTGCCTGCTGGACGTGGAAGAGTTACGCAAGAGGATTAGGTTAGTTTCCAATTCGAGAATAGAGTTGAAATTTCGAGATTAAAATCGAAATTTCGAGAATAAAGTTGACGTGAAAAAGCCGAAATTTCGTGAATAGAATCGAAAATTTTCAATTAATGCCAATGTGAAGTAAATCAAAATGTCGAGAATAAAGTCGAAAGGCTCTGCACGCAGGTCTAGTGGAGTTCTTCTATTTTCGCCACTTTCCTGATTACTGTGGGTGAACCTTGTGGGATACACCTGTTTTGGGCAGTTTACTGTTAACTGTGGGTAACTGGATTAATCCACCATCCATCCAGTCTACTTGCCAATTTCCAATTTATTCATGAAATTTCTACTTTCTTCACAAATTTTTTTTTTTTACGTTGGCTTTATTCACGAAATTTTGACTTTATTCACGAAATTTCAACTTAAAACTTAAAATGAAAACTTAAATAAAAATCTCCTTCCTGTAATATGTTTTTCCCTTCTTGTGGCCCTAATCCTCTTTTGTAACTCAGTAGTGCAGAGTTTCGCATTGTGCTCACTAATTTTGTTACTTTTGTTTTACTTTTACCAACAAAACTGAACATCCATCCTTCCATCTTCAAGACCTGCTTCTTCCTGAGCTCAGGGTCCCGGGGGTCTGCTGGAGCTTCTCCCAGCTGTCATAGGGCGAACGCAGGGTGACACCCTGGACCAGTGGCCACTTTATTAGGGCCACATGGAGGCAAACAACCATTCGCACTCACATACACATCTAGGGACAATTTACAGTTTCCAATTCACCTCATGTGCATGTTTTTGGAGTGTGGGAGGAAGACGGAGAACCCGAAGAGAACACAGGCAGACACCGGAAGAACATGCAAACTCCACACAGAAAGGCCCCAGGCCCGGACCATAACAACTGCGCCACAATGTCGCCCAAAAACTCAACAATGGATGTTTTCAAAGTGGGAATCTTGTGTTTCCCAGGTGCTGGGATTTAACACACGGCAGCGGAAGGCTTTCCTCAACGCGGTGATGCGCTGGGGGATGCCGTCCCAGGACGCCTTCTCCTCACAGTGGCTCGTCCGTGACCTTAAGGGCAAAACCGAGAAAGAATTCAAGTAAGAGCCAAATCGAGTCAAACCGCTCTGACATTTCCCCTCAACACTTTTGAATTTACGTTATTTGCATCCATCCGGTGAAGAGCCCGTGTACGGCGTTAGTAAAGGGGATTTCAAACCTGGGAAGGTGAACTGAGTGACCTACTGGAGGCCTCCTGTCGGTGCCCTGCTTTTTGTTACCATCCACGCTGTTTAATTGAGCTCGAGCCAAAAACTGCTCGGGAGCCTTCAAGTCCTGAGTGAAAACACCGTCCGGCTGTAATAAACGGCTGCTCCGGCCGTCGCCATGCTAATCTGTTTAGCATTAGCCCTTGTTGTTACAACGTTGTCATAGCTTCTTTCTTCTGTGGTTTATCAGAACGGCTGCTACTAGTTTTCAGTACACCTTCATCTCTCTCACAGCTGCCGCCTCTTTTCTTTGTTATTTTAAGATTTTATGATCAAACATATGGGTCGTAATAGTCCAAGGCAAAACAAGGTAGGACAAAGACAGAAGAACAAGACAAGACAAAATCAGATTTTTTTTTTTCTTTGTTATTTAATGGTAGCTGGCTGTTTATTCAATGGACTGAAACTTGAAAACGCCGTGTGTGTTGGAGACATCACAGTCGAAGCCCGAGCGTTTCACCTGCCTTCTCTGCGTCCCCCCCTTGTTCCACAACTGCCTCTTCTTCTCCGCAGAGCCTACGTCTCTCTCTTCATGCGGCACCTGTGCGAGCCGGTGGCCGACGGCGCCGAAACGTTTGCCGATGGCGTCCCGAGGGAGGGCCTCTGCCGGCAGCCAGTCCTCACCCGAATCGGCGTCATGTCCCTCGTCAAGAAGAAGGTCAGAGCAAAGTCGGTTTGAGTGCGAGACAAACTCTCGAAACAAACGGTGGCGAGGGTGCCAGCGGTTGTAAAACTGCTTTCCCGGCTGATCCCGAAACACCTGAGGTTGCGCTTTGCGCAGCTGCTTTTCCTGCAGGCGCAGAGCAGAAGAGCAGCTGGCGGCTTGGATCGCAGCGCCGCCAAGAATGGACTCTTTTACAACGGCGATATATTTAAGAACGATCCGCTGACAGAGAAAAGTTGAAAAAAGATGCGCTTGTCTCGTTGGATCGGCTCATTCTGATGTACAGCCGCTGTCAGCGATAACACCTGCGAGGCAACAGGCACATTTCCTACGAACAGCCACTGCGTGTTTCCCCCATTAAAACGGCCCGGTCAGGAGTGGGGAGCTGCGTATGGTGTTGTGTTTGCATCAACATGTGAAGCAACACCACCCGTAAATAAGAAGTTTGGGGGAGGGAGTCTGATAAAACTGTGACACGCAGGAATGCCGGTCCTGTTAATCTTCGGGAAATAATTGAGGAGTTATGTCTAATTTATGTGAGGATATCCGCGGTAAAATGTCTCAACGCCTTCAGTTCTAAAGTTAATCGCTTTAAGTCTAATTCTGGCAGAGGGGGAAAAAAAGAACATATTTTAGAATCTTCGGCTCTTCAGTTCAGGCAAACACGCTTCACGCTCCAGTATTGAGAACAACCTGTCGAAACTTGCCAATATCCTGTTGTGCCGACTCTTGTCAGGCAGAATTTACGACTGTGTGCCTGTGCCAGGTGAGCAGGGCGCGCGGGCAGTGAGTTGGAACGAGGTGCTATTAAGAGCAGTGGTGTAGTCTAGTTTGTTCCAGTGGCTCTACTCTGACACCCCTCAGCAACAGCAAATAAAGTTTCAGCAGTCAACTTTTTATCAATCAATCAGCTTTTTTCTTTTTATTTAATCAATCAACTTTTAAAGCGCTAAATCACATCCAAAGCCGTCTCAAAGCGCTCTGTACAATCAGAGGAAAAACCAACCGGGCCCCCAGAGCAAGCAAGGTGCGACAGTGGCCAGGAAAAACTCTCCCGTGGAAAGAAACCTAAAGAGAGAGAGAGAAAATAGAAGTAGCCAGAGTGGCAGACAGGCCAGAGTGATCAAATGCAAAAAGTGGTTCAAGCACAAATCAATTCTCTGAAGCAACACTAAAGTAATGGCTGACTGTCAAACGCATCAGAACATAAAACATCCTTCTAATCACATTTTAAACAGGGGAGTGAATGTTGAAAAAAAAAAAAACAGGCTGATTCGTCTCTCTGTGCATTTTTTTTTAGTGGTTGTGTGGTCATTCAGAACATTTTCTAGTGGTATTACTGCGTATACCTGCATATACCTACGTATCACTACACCACTCACTGATTAAAAGACATGAGTGCGCGTTGCCAAGCTGCTTTGTCTTCTGGTGTCCACAGATTCAGGAGTTTGAACACATCAACGGCCGGTGGAGCCTCCCAGAGCTCAAACCCGAGGTCAGCCTGGACAAAACCTCCTCCAGGGCGTCTTCTCCTCAGGTCAAGACCGCCACGCCCACCCCCGATGCTAGTTGCAACAACACGCCTTGCACCTCCGAGCCAGGTAGGCCAAGACAACGGCTCAGAATCCCCAGCAGGGGGCGCCCTATGTAAAGAATAACAATGAAGTCTGCGACGAATCCCACAATTGTTTTTTCTTTCTCTGCGAGCAGCAACCCCTGCTCCACTCGAGAAGCTACTGGAGAGGAACGGAAAGGAGGCTGAGAAGGAGGAGGAGGAGAAGGTGGAAGGAGAGACCACGGCTGACAAGGAGAAGGAGAAGGAGAAGGACGAGGGGAAGGACGTGGATAACAAGGCTGCAGAGCCAGAGGAGGTGGGAGCTGGGTTCAAATGTCCCTCATATGCTCATTTATCCAAGACAGAAATCTGGAAAAAAAAAAAAAAAAAATCAAAAATTCAATACTAATCATATTTTTATATTCAAATTGAGGAGCTTTGCCTGAATAATTCCAAAAACTTAGCCCCACCGTTTACAGCCTCCTGCAAAAACGGGATTTTAGAGTCCAGCCAAAACTGATGTTTAGTTGGACCTTCCACATCTTTGGAAGGAGGTAAAAGCCAGAGATGCTTTGAGGTGGCGTGAGCCTGGAGAGAACACCTGGCTGGAGGTGTGCTCACTCACCTGGGAGAGGTTCTCAGTGCTTCCAGCTTCCAGGACTCGGTGTTTTATTGAACCAAAGTGGTGCAAGCACAAGGTGCAAAGAATGGTATTTTCACAAGCAGGCTGCAGACACTGAAAGATGGGCAGTTTGAATTTACATATACATATGTATATATATATATATATATATATATATATATATATATATATATATATATATATATATATATATATACATATACATGAATATACATATATATTCATACATATATAACTTTATATATGTATGAATATATGTATGTATAGTATATATATCAGGCCTTTGAAATATATGTATACATATTGTATATATGTAAAAATATATATACAGTACATTTGTATGTATATTTATACATACAATATGTACATACATACATATACATACATATATATGTATGTATAGTATATATACAGTATAATTTGTATAGTATACATATATATATAGAGCTTTGAAATATATGTATTATATATATATATATATATATATATATACATATGTATATATATATATATATATATATATATACATATATATATATATATATATATATATATATATATATATATATATATATATTTATATATGTACATACATACAGTATATATATTCAAGGACCTTTTGGCACTTATTTTTATTGTTCCCTCCAAAATAATTGTTTTAGTTGGAGGAAATTGCAATAGCATTTTAATTCCCGTGTCATGTGACTAAAAATACTGTTACTGATCAGTTAACTGAACCGGTGGCAATCAAACAGCAGTCTCTGTGAGTTTTCAGGCCTCAGTGAGTCAAAACCCACCTTTCTCTGTGCCGCAAAGCACTCCGCCTCGACCAAAGACGCGTCGCCAAACGTGTCCGCCGGCGAGAGGACAGACGGCAACGAGGAGAGTGAGCTAAAAGAGGAGGAAAAGAAAGAGACGACGGCTGGTCCAGCAGAGGAGAAAACAGAGGAGAGTGAAGAGGAAGCGAAGCCGGACTCAAAGGTCAAGGAGGAGAAGCCAGGTGAGAACACACAGCCAGAGAGGCCGACGGGGTATTTCAATAGAGTGTCGCTTGAAACATAAGGTGCTATGTTTTCTGCGGTCAGACGGGGAGAAGTCGGCGGAGGAGAAGGAAAAAGACAAGGAGGCACCTGCAGCAACAGAAGCGACAGATGTTAAAGATAAATCTGAGGCAGCTGACATGAAGAAAGGTATGTCTCTTTATCCGCGGCTGGCGGGGCTCTTCGCTAAACGCGCGGCTCGAAGCTGAAGGAGACTCCTGCCGTCCCTACAGAGGAAGTCAAGGGAGAGAGGGATGCTGGGAAGGAGGTCAAGGCCACAGCCAAGGAGGAGGCTCTCCGAGGGAACAGCAGGCCTCCAGCTGAGCGGCCCCGCTTCATGTTCAATATTGCAGACGGTGGCTTCACCGGTCAGTGGGATTTAGATACTAAAACCATACTTCAAATCCATATTCATCCATCCATGTTTCCATATATCATATCCATATTTATTTAAAAATAAATGAATGATTTAAAAAAAAATAGGGGAGCTTTGTTGAAAATGCCATATTAGGGCAGGTTTCGGATCTTTATTTATGATCTGTGGAGCAGCCTGATGATTTCTTTTTCAGAAACACTTCAGAATCCAGATTTACAAAACAAAAAAAGCCATATTTAGTCTCTGTTTATGGCCTGATGCCCAAGTTTTATGATGTTAGTCAAATGATCTCTGTGAAAGATAAAAGGGGGATTGTGAATTGGTCTCAGAAGGCGGAACCAACAGCTGACTTATGGTGCTGTGACTAACCTGTGGTTTAACACGCTCTGCAGCAAGCAACACAAGTAAAGGCTGCTCTAATCTAACTTTCCTTAGACAACATTGGCAGGCTACCAAAATATTATAAGTTTGCATAGTGTGGGATTAGTTAAGGATATGGCACACCTGTCATACCAATCTTATTTTTCCAGTACCAGTTTTGCCCTTTGCATCACTGAACGTTTCTGGCAAACGTTTGTTTCCCAATGTATCAAATTTATCAACGCAAGAACTGAGTGCCAATTCAAAAACAACAAAAAACAATTATTCTGTATCGGCACATTTTTTTCAGTTACAGGAAAATCTTTTTTTCCTCCTCCCAAATTTAAGCAAAAACACCCAACAGACGAAGGAGGAAAAAAGGTGAAAACATTGAGTTTTTTTTTTTCCCCAAACAAGTCACCGAGCAGCCTAAACAACAGAGAACTCACAACGCTGATATGAAAAAAAAAAAAGAAAAGAAAAATTCCACCTCTGCTGCTCGCTGGAGCTCGTGCACGATGAGCCAGACTGATCTCCATCTTGACAGCAGACGGCGAGCAGGCCTTTGTTCTGTGGAAAACACCTGCAGCCAGGTTTTTTTTTTCCTCCTTTTTTTTTCGGCAAGCGAAGCACTTTGACCAGCCTCGTTTTTATTTCCCTCCCCCCAACACCCCCGCCTCCTCTTTTGTCTTGGCTTCCTCCACGCAGAGCTGCACACTCTCTGGCAGAACGAGGAGCGGGCCGCCATCTCCTCGGGGAAGATGAACGAGATCTGGCACCGCCGACACGACTTCTGGCTGCTGGCGGGAATCGTGATGTATCCTTGACAGCGTTTGCCCGGGCAACGACCCCGCCGTGTTTATTTTCCTATCAGCCGGCAGAAGCCCAGCGTCATAAGTCAACAAGGCAGCCAGGGCTTCATGGATGGTGAGGAGCGCACGCTGGAAGCTGATGTAGTGGCTCCTTTCGGTCATGTCGCCCCGTCTATTATAATCATTAAGGGCCCCTCGGCGGCTTTTGCATCAGCCTGTTGCCCTACAACTGACGCCGAGGCGACGCTTGACAGGAAAAAGTGGGGAAGCGTGGTCGGACTTTGCTCAGATAACAGCGGTTTTGCACTTGAAAGCGGCTCAAGAGGCATAAATCAGCTGCAGAAATGAATGTTCGGCCTCAAGGAGCAGCAGCAGCAGCAGCAGCAGCAGCTTATGATTTTTTTTTTTTTTTTTTTTTGAGGGACGAATGGCCCTTTTCCCAGAGGGTTACACGAGCCGATCGATCACGTTCCCCGCGTCTGCTGCCTAACTTAGTGCGAAGTCTGGAGGCGGGAGTGGAAGCAGCCGGCCTGGCTCGCAGTTTAAAATAACCCACCAATCATTTTTACATGTGTGATGCCGTTACAACCTGCTCATTAGTGATCTTCAGAGGTGCTGCTACGCAGATTCTGTTACAGTTCAGATGAAGCAGGGGGTCACCCTTTCCCACTTCCCCCTCCTAATGGTCACACGATTGCTGAAATGACATGGAAAGTTGTAGATATCGCAGCTCATGTTTTTATGTCTGGCTCGCGACAAAAGTTGCTGTTTTTTTATACACATTACCCCCAATGTTGAAATCAGACACGCGTCTTCACAGTTACAAAATCTAAAAATAAATCTGACACAAATCTTGAGTGATGAGCACCAGATGATCTGCAAAGTCTTTTCCTCATCCATGTGGTGATCGTCATTAACATACGTGCACGCCAGTCACTTGATTGACTCGACGGAAACTCCTTCAAGAGTGGTAAAGACAAGTGGCAGCAGAGGAGGGAAATGGTGAGAGGTGATTGGACAAACCTGTTAGCTGTCAACTTTTAACAGAGCAGTCACATTTGTTACCTTTAGCTTAACTTAGCCAGTTTCATGCTGATTTAAATGCTAAACTAGGCCCACAGAGCTCCAGCTTGTCTTTTCCAACAAACTCCTGAAGCAATCTTGGAGATTCATTTGTTGTGTTTACTGTGCCGGGCCGCCGGTGGTCCAAGGTCACACCTGAAATCCGTGCTGACCCTTGACCTGTGTACCAGACACGGCTACGCCCGGTGGCAGGACATCCAGAATGATCCACAGTTTGCCATCGTCAATGAGCCTTTCAAATCGCAGGCGAACAAAGGCAACTTCCTGGAGATGAAGAACAAGTTCCTGGCCCGACGCTTCAAGGTAGGACGAGGCGCTTGACGGTCCAGCTCCACTCTGGCAACTGAGATACTGAACACCAGTATCTGAGAACTATATTTCTTTTTACATCTCTTTTTAAAGAGTATTTTTTTCATTTTTTTGTTGCTCAAATTGATTATGATTAGAAAGACCAGCCAACATTTAAAAAGCAATAAATGCCAGGACGCATTTGAATCCCTACTCCACGGTGACTTCATATTTCCTGGAACTGCTTTATTAACTTCTTTCCCTGCGTCTTGGGTCACCAGACTGGTTTGATGGTCTGATGACCGATGCCCCAAGACCCACATGTTGACTGGATAGTATTGCTGACCGCTGCATTTCCTGAACAGCCCTCATCCTGTTTTCTGCCCGACTGACATGTTTCAGATCCTGCCCTCAACATCCTCATTTACCCCATTCCCCCGTCTGGCCGCCACTCGTGTGTTATAACCTGCCCTGCTGAGTCATTCGAGATTTTTATTTTTATTTTTATTTTTTTTACTGGAATCTACCTTCAAGTAATACACAACTGTTTTTAACAGGGGAATTTCTGCTGTTAATATTTTACTCATCATAGCTTGTTTATCATCACACTGGTGACTTTTGCATGAGCAAGAGTTGTATGACGAATGTTGCGGATTACCCTTTTAGCTGAACCTAGTCCATTGAAATGTATTGGAGGATGCACCTTGAGCAATATAAGGGCTTGTACTTTTAAATGCACTTAAATAGATTAAAAAAAATAATAATAATAATAATAATGGTTAAATTCAGGCTTTTTAGACTTTAGGTTTTCCTTTTTGCGTCATTTTGGGTCCATACTAAAGGTCTGGCAAAAGGAAGGCTTGATGTGTGTGTGTGTGTGTGTGTGTGTGTGTGTGTGTGTGTGTGTGTGTGTGTGTGTGTGTGTGTGTGAGAAACAGTGTTGCATGCCTTCAGTGAGAAACTGCAATGTCAGTGGTCATGAGAATGAAAGAAAAGACATTAAATTCATAACGTGTGTCCAAACTTTTGACTGCTAGTGTATATGTATGTGTATGCACACACACACACACACACACACATATATATATATTAAATCTGACCACATCAAGCCCAACCTCGCACTAAATTCATCTTTTGCGACAATGTCATACTTGCCTGTGCGGCAGTCGGGGTGCATATTTAACCTCCTTTGTGTCCTGCAGTTGTTGGAGCAGGCGCTGGTGATCGAGGAGCAGTTGCGTCGGGCGGCGTACCTCAACATGACGCAGGACCCCAGCCACCCCGCCATGGCGCTCAATGCTCGCTTCGCCGAGGTGGAGTGCCTGGCCGAGTCGCACCAGCACCTCAGCAAGGAGTCGCTGGCGGGCAACAAGCCGGCCAACGCCGTCCTGCACAAAGGTCAGGGGCAAACATAGGATAAAAATACCTGCGCTCGCAGTTAATACGAGGAAATAGCTTGCGGGGTGCATGTGAAGGAGGTAGCCAGAGCAGCAGAGGTGAGGCTGGCAGGCGGCGTTGTAATAAAAAGAGATAGACATCTTGCATCGGTTTTCCCTGCTGCAGCGAGTCAATCACTCTGCCAGAAGCCAGTTCACGTAAAGCCAAGCAAGACAAGCCTACACCGTGTTCAGGGACTGATCCAAACATCTCCTCGCCGGCGGTCTGACTACTCAGGCCCTGTTTATATTGTTCTGCTGAAAGAATAACACGCCACTCTCCTTGTTCCTGTGCTCTATTTCTGGACGGAGCAGCGCTAAACTTTACAAACGCTGTCAAACCAAACGTGTGTTGTCAAACTACTTTTGGGGCAGTTGGCGCTCGGATGTGATGACAGAGTGGTGAGATAAAGATGGATGTCAGCAGAAACGTCTGCAGGGCACCGACTGACTGAAATGTCCCAAAAGTCTGTAAGACGAGATGTTTAATAAACTATTTATAGCTCCCAGAGCCTGTAAATGCTAGAATTTTACAAAGTGGACCTCCTTAAGTATAAGGAGGACTTTTTTTTTGTTGTTCCATTTCAAGAATTTAAAAATGACCCCGGAGATTTAGACACTGCTCTGTTCAATCCAATCAAATGTCGTTGTAAACGATCAGAAGGACGTCTTTTTCAAGTGCATTTGTTGTTGTCATGGCAGTGCTGAACCAGCTGGAGGAGCTGCTGAGTGACATGAAGGCCGACGTGACCCGGCTGCCAGCCACGCTGGCCAGGGTCCCGCCCATCGCTGCCCGCCTGCAGATGTCAGAGAGGAGCATCCTCAGTCGGCTGGCCAGCAAGGGCACGGAAACGCACGCACCCCCGGTCAGCATCGACAAATATTTATTCTTTTTTTTTTTTTTTTTTTTTTTTCTTAAACGTCTTTGTTTTTTTGAGCACAAGCACTTTCAGACGCAGGACGGCTGCAGGCTGAGACCTGCACGAGCTGCCTGCACTCAGTGGAAAAGTTGCACGTGGATGAAAGCCAATTAAACGCAGCCTCTCCAAATTGTTTTGTTTTCAATTTCTCGCCGCAGCTGCTGAGTCAATCCAAGTCCAGTTGTTTCTTCTATTCTTGACATTCCTCTCAATCGCTACTCGTCAATAAAAAGCACCTCTGCCCCGATGCAGCCCATACCTCCGGGACCCTACGCGACCCCGCACAACTACGGCGCCCCCTTCACTCCGGCCCCTCCGACCGCCCTGCACATGGGAGGAGCCAACTACAGCCAGATGCCGCCGGGATCCTTCATATCAGGTCGGTGTCTGAAGCTTCGCCCAGTCAAATCTGGACAAGCGGCAGCTTCAGTAGAATCTGTGTTTTTAATTTCACACCGAGTATTTCGCCGAGGAGGAAACTTGGCCTGCCAGTGCAAGTGCTGCCCGTGCGTGCGTGCGTGTCTGTGTGTGCGTGCATGTGTGCTTGCGTGCGGAACACGTGCTTGTCTGCTTGCGCTGCAACCAATAATGGCAGACTTCAAAGGTGTAATACCGGCCGTAATTACGCTATTGGGAGTAATTAACAGAAGAATGGCAGTCTGTTTCTGCTGCTCGACACTTGGCGCTGTCAGGTCCACCTGGATTTATGGTTCTTTGTGAAGGTGCTCTTGCAATCTCGCCGCAGACGCCCCTGGCATGGAAACTGATTTATAGCTTAGCAGACGAATTTAACCTGTTCAACGTTGCTCTGTTGGTAAATGAATGTGTTGAGGTCTTGTTGGGTGTTTCTTTTGGTCGGGGAGGACTGATGGACGTCTGTTTGAAAAGGGACGTTTTGTGGAAACATTCAGAGCTGCATTTTCCTTGCGGGCGCAAAGCAAAACGCGAAGGGTTGAAAATACACAACTTTCCTTCTATCTATGGTGCTGTTTTTCTGTCTCAACTTCAAAAAAAAAAAAAAAACCCACGTTCTTCCCAGGACTGAAGCAGAAGACACTCCTCAACATTCTCAGCAGCATGTTCTTTTCTGGAACTGGACCAATTTTCCCCGGATGACCATGAAACAATCTCATTCATGTTTTTTTTTATTTTTTTGTTTTTAGTTCACTCAAATATTTTCTAATAATGATTTGTATCTCTGGTCTGTGAGCGAACTCCCCAGGAATGAAAGAATCCACTTTTCACTTCTTCTGATTGCTTCAAGTCATAAACTGATCAAGCTCAGCAGTTTTTTTTCAGGAGGCTATAAACAGAGGGCTAAACATGATGGTTTTTTAAAGGTTGTTTGGATCACATACACTGTAGTGTGTCATGGAAATAAGGACCTAAAATGACGCGTGTGCTATCCGTGGAAATGCAGCAGGTCATGAGAGTTTCGTCAGTCATCGCTGGAATCTCAAATGACACAATCAGAAATTCTCTGTTGGTAAATGTCGTTTCAAAGGAGAAGTGTACAATGTTACAAAACTGGTCGCACACAGTTTGGATGATGCGTTTTTGAGAGAAGAGGAGTCTAATAAAAGACTTGTGTTACATCATGAGGTCAAAGTTTATGAAATGGAATTGAGAACTTCTCTGTTGAGGAACGTCATCCTGGAAACACCCTCCACATCATTCTTTCAACTTCCTCTACAAAAAAAAAAAAAACATTTCTGGCAAATCAACATCATCTTGACCTTTTTGATTACAAAACTGGTGTGTGTCCACTTTTTATTAGGGCTTTATTCACTATTCCACTATTATTCAGGTTTGACCTTACAGCCATGTGGCTGGAAAATTGATAGGAAAGATGCGAGAGAAGGCGGGTCAGTGTGATGGATGATGTAGCTGCGGTGGCCTCTGCAGCCTCCGTGTGTGTGTGCAGATGTTTGACAGAGCGGACATCAGCGCTGCAGAGTCTCCACCGCACGCTGGCACGGCAGCGCACATCCGTCTTTAGGGACCCGATCACTTGGCAAGTCGCAATCGGCAGAAATGCCTCCAGCATCTCAGGAATCCCATCTTTATATGGTAAGGTCGTTGCAGACAAAAAACAAAGTGGGAATTGGGTATTTTGGCAAAAAAAAACCCCGAAGTTTAACCCTCGAGTCTAATCCTGAAATATGCGGAACGGAGAACTCCCCGGTGAAACACTTTGAACGGCGCCTTTATCTCTGGCGGCAGCTCACGTTGTGAAACCTTCAAAGGGTCCTCGCTGGAATAAAAAAAACATCTGCAGCGCCGGTTCAGATGTGGCTGCCAGATAGACACCTGAAATAGACATTACCCGAATCAAACAGGAACGTGCTGCGCTCTATATTAAGGCATTTTCATCGCTCAGCGAGCCCCAGCCCTCCACAGTCGGCCCGCCGCTGTGTTGAGCAACAGTCGGAGGCCGTCTGCTGCGCTGCCTTCACGGCCCCCGACCGGTGTTTTACATTTGTCCGGCTTCTGTTGCCCATTGAGAATCTTCAACGACTGTCTTCCCCTTCCGCCTGTGCGAAGTCGTGGATGCCGACGGAGGCAACCTGTGCCCGTCTGTGCCCAACTTTACCTGGCTTCTGGATAACGAGGCAGCAGCACGGCGGCGAGCGCTGGATGCCACAGTAGCGCGGGAGAACTGAGTGACAGTTTTTTTTATTTGTTTTGAAATTCCAGATGTTCCATTGAGTTTCAAGTCGGACGTGTGGAAGCGTTTTCGGCTTCCTCGTGTCATGAGACAGGAAAGAAGAGAATGTGACAGGCAGCCATCACGCAGACGCTGCCAGAGCAGCGCTAATGCAGCTGTCCTGCTGCACTTTCATGGACGTTCAAAGCTTAATCTTTATTTAAAACACGCCGACTGCGATTCATTTGTCTTTTAATCGCTCCGCACCGCGGTCTGCCCTGCACTTGTTCCGTTAAACTGAGCCTTTCACGCTGCAGCTCTCCGGTTATTCGCTCACCGTGGACGCTCGAGGCTCCGGCCTCGTGCTCTCTCGCTCGCTCGCTCACGCTGCGTATGTTTAAATAGCCGAGATAATTGGCAAAACCACAGATATGCCCCGAAAAACCGCGACACCCTGCATTCTGAGCGCCGCGCCTGCCTCGCGCTCACTGTATCTCGATTTATGTAATTGCAGGCCAAGACATCTGTCGAACGCATTGCGTTTTGGAGAGCCAGAGCCTATCTCTGAAAATGTCATTATGCTCGGCCCGTCTGTGTCGAGCCGTGCCAAGAAAGAAAGAAAAAAAAAACACAACACACACACACACACACACACACGGAGTCCGTGCCGAGGTATTTTGAGAGAGGCCGGCACCGCAGAGAGAGTTTGGTTGTGTAAACGTCGTGTTGTGACTTGTGAAGTGGCAGAAGGCTGGGCCCCGCCGCTCTCTGTTCAGAAATAGTCGTGCGCCGGTTGTGTTACTGCGTGTTTTTTCTTTTTTTTTCCCTGCCCCCCTGCCCCCCCCTTCCACCGGCTCTGCGGGGGCCTTCTTGCAGCCCAGCGCTGAGCCGCTCGGCCCAGTCTGATTCCACCCTGAACTCTGGCAGGGCGCAGGCACGCATAGCCAACGCTCACGCACACGTTTTGCAAACTTGATTGGGGTCGCGCTGCTCCCAAAACCTTTTTTTAGGCTCGGCGGGGAGAAACGGAGAGAGTGAAAACAACACAGTCGTCTGATTTCTGCGCGACCTCTGAGATTGTCTCCATCTCCTGAGGAAAAGCTCCCTCCCTGAACACGTTCGAAAATATGCTGGACTCCCAGCCGCTCTTCCTGCATCCACAACATCAGCTGCACTCCGTGAACTTTCCGGAACACTGTGGCGATGCGTCGATTGTGCCAATGGAGGTTTGATTTCTGCTTTTTCTCCATCTGAGACAATCTGATATCTGGTGAATTAACGTGGATACATTTCACATGAGCATGTGGTGAAGAGCCAATAGAACAGGCATGGGCAAACTACGGCCCTGGGGCCATTTGTGGCCCTTTTAGCTTTTTAATCCGGCCTGCCAAACGTGAAGAAATTAAATGAATTGTCAGTAAGTCTTAAAATAACTGTATTCCATCCACTTTCAGTGTTTTCAGAGTCATGTTTAACCTTTATTTTACCAGGAAAGTCCCATTGAGATTAAAAATCGACTCTTTTCCAAGGGAGTCCTGGAGTCCTGACTATTTCAATAAACAGCTAAATACTGTGGACCTTCAAAGACACAGACTTTGTTCCAACGCTTTTGTTCATTTTTATTTGACATTTAAGCAACATGTTGGTCTACATATGTCTGAATGATATATTTTTTCCTCCTATGAGGTGGGTCACCAAAACACTCCCATCCATCTGCTGCTGCTCCGGCCCCCTCTGTCGTATTTTAGAACCCATTGTGTCCCCACCAGTCAGAGAGTTTGCCCACCCCTGCAATAGAAGGTGTTGGGGGTAAAACTTCAGAAGTAACTGGACGATCCTTCTGTCCAAAGCAGGAGTCACCAACCTTTTTGAACTACAGAGCTACTTCATAGGTACTGAGTCATATTGAAACCAAGGCAGCCAGTTTGCTACACTCTCCTGAAATAACATATTTTCTCAGTTAACCTTTAGTTAAGTGGTATTGTGATCTATTTGAAGACACTGATCGCGTTAATGAGTTCTCAATAGCTATCAACAATGACCCAAAAAGGTTGGATGAAATTGAATTTCAGACGCAGCTCAACGAGTGGTGCTATTTTAGAACAGGCCTGCGTGGGGCGACTCATGTGGTCCTTGGGGGGCCACCGTGCTGGTGACTAAAGTGCCTCACAAACCAGGTTTGGTCCTCTTAATTTAGGCTTCTTACTTACTACTGAGAGGTCACACAAACTTCACATCAGCACCAGTTGGCTGCCAGCTTGTCAGGAACATGGTGTCCATTCAATGGAGCCCATTCCACATTCCTCTTTTAATGTGAAAGTCCTTCTTGTTCTGATCAAACTGCAACTGTAGCAGGATTCATGTTGATCTCTTTGGCAGCAGCCACCACTACGACGCTCAGTAGCTTCTTCCGCTGGGGTTTCCAAGCAGCTTTGGAGCTGTGGCTTCTCGCTCTCGCACACCTCCTGCCTCTTTGTCTGTTGAATGACACTGACTATGATTGTGGTATCCAATGAAAAAGACTGATCGAAAAGCGCTGCCTGCGGGAGGTTGGCACGCCGGACGAGCTAGATTCCAGAGCTGATTCTGAGCGATCTAGCAGCCAAGCTTAATCCGGAAAATTGCATTCTGGGATGCCCCGTTCCTGCCCAAGTCGACTCGACTGCCACGGAAAAGCTCGTCCGCGGTAACAAAGCGGCAAAACACTTCCCCCTCCCTCGTGCTTAGACAGCGTAGGTGGCCCTTCAAGTGGAACAAAGCAATTCAAGCCCTCACGACTGCAAGCACCAGCTCTGAGCTGCGACACCGACCCTTCCACCCCTCAACCCCCAACCCCTCCACCTCCTCCACCACCAATCCCCCACCCACCCACCCACCACCACCACCAGGCCACCTCCAGTAGCTGAACTCATCTCGCAGAGAAGGGAGGCAGACTAGACACAGGGGAACCAACTTAGAGTGTGACATTATCCTGCACCCCCCACCCCCCTCCACTCCACTCCGAGCCTCCACTACAGTCTGCCGCTTGTCTGCCCCCACAGAAGCTGCCGCTGCCGCCGCCGCCGCTGCTGCTGCTGCTGCTGCTGGGGCCACCGGGGGAGCCGCTTGGGGTGCCTGCGGAGGGCCGGCCGCTGCCTGCCAGAAGACCAAGGAGCACGATGTGGTGCAGCGGCAGCGGGTGGTGGACCTGTGGAAGGACGGCAAGTCGGAGGGCGCCATCGGGCTGGAGCTGAGGATGCCCAAGTCCACCGTGCACAGCATCATCGTCAAGTACCGCCTCAGCAACACGGTGGAGAACCTGCCGCGCAACGGCCGGCCGAAGAAGCCCTGAGTGAGAGGCGCCTGAGGAGGAGGAGGAGGAAGTGTGAACAAAACAAAAAAAACTGGACGGCGAGGGCTGACGAGGCCGCGTGCATGAACAAGAAACAAGGGGAAAAAAACCCCTGAAAAAGTCCAAGGAGGGAGCAGTTTGACACGGCTGGAACACCAGGAATAAAAAGGGAGATTTAAAGCCCCCAACAGGTGGATTGAATTAAGACAAAGAGGCCTGTGGGTGAGGGTGAGGGTGGGCATGAGGGTGGGGGGGGGGGGCACAGAAAAAAAATCGGGAAACATTGCAAATAAGTGCAGCACTTTAATCCAAGAGAACGAACAATCGATGGGAGGCGGAGGGAGTCCAAAAGCAGGAGGTGAAGAGCTGGTGATCAACACTAACCATGGTGAGGGGGGGAGGGGGAAGGGGAGATGACCTGCCTGGAACAAACAGACTCTCGTATAAATAGAGAAGGCACCGCTGGAACCGAGCCTGAAACCTTTTGTTTGTGGGTGCAGATGTCTGGATTAACGTGGAAGGACGAAGAAGAAGAAGAAGAAGAAGAAGAAGAAGAAGAAGAAGAAGAAGCAGAAGAAGAAGGAAGGAAAAAAAGAAAAACATGCTAATGCAATTAGTGGTTTGAGGAATTCAGATACGGAGGGAAAACGCAATGCAACAAAAAAATGGATTTGTTTTTTTTTTCTATGAGTTTGAGACTTTTTCTACCTCTGCGGGGAAAGACCCCCCCCCCCCCCACACCACCCTACCCCCACCCCCCCATGGATCCATCCATCATCGGCCAGTCCGACTGAACTCGAGTCTGTCCCCTCGCTCCGACCCCGAACTCCCTCATTCCTCCGTGGCCCTCCACTCCTCCGTCTTTCCCCTTTTCTCATGCGCACTCCCACGCACGTGCATGTGCGCGCCTGCAGACCTCACACACAACCAAGAAAACCTGCAAAGAGCCTAATTCATCTGCGACGGCGCAGGCAGATGAAATCCAAGCTCGAAATAGAACGACTAACTCGACTCCTGCGAGTCGAGCACAGAGGGGTGGGGGATGTGGGGGGCGTCGGGGGGGCAGGCGTGGGGGGGGCGGGGGAGGGAGGGGAGGGCAGAAAAAAAGAACTTACTTCTAAGTTTAAAACTTCCCATGGACTCGTTTGGCCGAAACATTCCTGAGCGGAGCGCAGGAGTAACAACCGCAGACGTGAAACAAACTTAGACGTTGCCTTTATCCATCATTTCAGTAGCATCGTTAGCCCGACTCACTGTAAGGGACTGATTTTGAGATCTGTACTGTATTAAAGCATTTTTACAATTTAACAGTCAACATCGTTTCTGTTGTTGTTGTTGTTGTTGTTGTTGTTGTTGTCCGGGGGTCATTTGAAGGGGAAAATCACTCCATTTTCCATTTTTGAGCCTAATCACAGCCAACATCAGCATTTATGAGCCGTGCTCCCCCAGAGCTAAAGACAGGAAGAAAGATGGGGCTCACTTTGAAGCCCGGAGACACATTTTTTGGTGTCTTCGTAGCTTCTTCTTTGGGACAGTGTGATGGATTCCACGTCGGAAAATGTCCCCCTGATCGCTCAGAAAATAAAACACTCTGGTCTGTGTCATCAGTTTTCCTAGTTTGCGCGCATGTGTGTGTGTGTGTCCTGCAGCTGTACATCAGCAGGACACCTCAGACTTTAGTTGGTTTCTGGAAGGGAAGCAAGGTAAAGTGTTGCACAGTCACACGTTTTTTCCAGAGTTTTTTTTCAAGAAATGAATTTTCCTATTCAGCTTGAAAGAAATCAAAGCTCTTCATGAAGGTGCGGCCTGAAATGAAAACAATGGAGATGTGAGTTTGTCTTTAGAAAAAGCACCTCCGCTGTGATTGCGAGAGTTTTGCCAGTGGTGCTTCTGTTAACAGGCTTCCACAAAGAGTTGAGGAGACATGTATGTTATGTTGTATCAGAAAGCGACAGACAGTCTTCTAAATACTGGTCGGTAAGAATGATTTAAACGGTTTTGCATCTGTCGTTAAAGAGATGGCTGCTCCATATATCAGCTGTACTCAGAACTGAGAGACAGGCTGATGAGCTACTTCCACATTGTAGCTTCTCCTGCTAACAATGCTAACAGCAAAAATGGATGCATTTATCTCAGTTTTATGACTTGCAGCCGATTCAAACGTGATCATTCCCACCCGACATTCTGACTTGTGATGTAAACACAGCGTCTTAAAAAAAATGAGCGCAGTTATGACTTTGCTAATGAGTTTTGCTTTGCTTGGCAAATCAATCACATCACAACCCATCACAACAATTTGGCAGCAGTTCCTGCTGATCCTCTCCAATTTCGTACTTCTCTCAACACAACATTTTGCTGGTTTGCTCCAGTTTTCAAGTTCTGCTAAAACCAAATTATTGCCTTGGTCCGATTATGACTGGACAACTGAAGTGCATGTAAATGTGTTAGTCCGACTAAAATCGAACTTTGAGAAGTCTGATTGGAGTCAGAGATTGATTGGTTCGATTGGAATTGCCGCTCGTAGTTACTTCCTGGTGGCGCTAAACATCTTCACAAGTCCACAAAGTTTCTCGAATGATCTGCACGTTATTCGGAAATTGTCTCTTCATTGTGTTTACAACGCTAGCAGTGTGGTTAAAGCCAGTGGAGGTGATCTTGCAAGGGTTAAATGGGCTAAATGCAATAAGACTCACTGCTTGGGTAATGGAGTGAACTTGCTGGTGCTCTGTGGGGTGTTTAGTGTACAGTGTGTGATCTTATTTTGTAAAAATGCGGTGCAGTTTAACCGTCTAAAATTATTGCCGCTAATAATAAGTAAGCCCAGACTCGGCCAAGTGTTTTCACGCCAACAGTTAATACCAAAACCATTTTCATCACTCGCATCTCACTTACTGGGCTGCGACACGCGCACAACACGCACACACACATGCACGCACCCCACACACACTGGGGGACATGGATGTTCCTGCCAATTCTGTCTTCTAACAGCGCGAACCCTGATTGATGACCTCCACTTTTGAAAAACCATTGCAACACATGGATACACGCAGCTCTCTGCAGCTCTCACTTGACATCCAAGTCCAAACGGAGCCTCTCTGCTCTCCGCTCTCCGCTCTCTCACTTTTTACTGTTAGCCGCTTTTCTCGCCCCGTAACGGTTCAGACGCAGGAGGTCGTTTCTGATGAAAGGCTTTGGCACGGCTTCCCTCACGCGAAGCTCCTCGGCGAGCGTGTTCTTGTGCCAAGATGGCAGCGTCTACGTCTGTCAGATAGCAGCAGGACCTACAGCAGAGAGACACTGGCGGTCATGCCAGCCAGGAAGGTTTTTATTGCCGCCTTCTTTTTTCTTTCCAGTTTGTTTTTTGTAAATAAAGTGTGGTTGTAAAAAAAAAAAAATCTAAATTCTTCTTCTTCTTCTTCTCCTTCTTCTTCTTCTTCTTCTTCTTCTTCTTCTTCTTCTTCTTCTTCTTCTTCTTTGATATGATAGGTCCAACATGCAATTTTGGGACTGGCAGACGTAAAATGTTGCCTCCAAGTGTGGGCTTGTTGGATTTATTGTATTTAACCGTAGCTGCAATTATCGCTGCCAACCTAATTTGGGAGCAGAATGTGTTCATTAGGCAGCAGATTTGGCTGCAGGCTCGCGGGCCACGGTGAGAGACGGAGGAGAAGGTTGGACAAAGTCGAGCCGTTTGATTTGGTGCCAGAGGGAACGTGGACCACAATGGCTTTTTCTTGTGCTCGGCAGGTTTTCTTCTCAAAGGTCCCGTCAGACTATAAAATTCACTTTGGCCAAGGTTTTATAACAGCGATGATGTGTCGTGTCGCCTGCCAGTGAGTCCAGTCCCCGAGAAGGCCAAAAATCCATCTTTTACCTCTTATGCTTGCTCAGCTTTCACAGAAATGTTGCGCTGAAACACATCATTCTGGAAGTTTGGCGCCCTGTGTGATGTCACAAGGGGCATGGATGCATCTCCCAGGTTGGCCACGATTTCCCCAACCAGGTTCTGGCTGCTGAGACCACGTTCTTGCTGCCTTTTGTTTGTTAGTCTTCCAAACACATTGAATGCTGAACAAAGCACATTTTCTTTTTTTGTTTTCATTTTCATTCCAGATAAATCGAATTGATTGGATGATTTATTGTGTGTGGCTGCTCTGCTACACACTGGCATGAAAAACACAGGGTTAGAGCTCGAGACCTTTCATCAGGCAGAAGAGCGACTCTGAAAAAACATAACAGCTTTTTAAAGCTATGCAAAGTTGTTTTTTTTTTTTGTTTTTTTTTCTCGTACAAATGGATCTCTCATCATCATGTCACATTACATGTTTTGATTTTGTACAAAAAAAATGTTTCAGTTCAGGCAAATGTGCACCAAAAATACAATTTAACGAATTGATTTTTAACACTTAATCCAATGGTAGCAGGTTTTTAGAAATGCAATGTACGATGCGATAGAAAGTGAGTTTTTTCTTCTTTCAAACGGAAGCAATGGGAATTGTGTTGGACTTTGACCCCAACCCTAAAAATATGTGCCCTCTAGTGGATAAAGTGCAAATAAATACGTGGCGTGAAGTCTTTGTAAAAATGTCTTGCTGGAATATCAGCAGTCAAGTCTCTCATTTCTTCTCTCCTGGACTCGTTTTCCTTTTGAATCGTTCCCCTTTTTTCCTCTTTCACATTTCCCTCCTTTCCCTTCTCCCTCTCTCGCTCTTTCACCCGCTCTTTACCTCCGTTTGTTTTTGCTCCTTTATCAGATATTGTCTGCAGACGCACACCGCCGTACACTCTCCAACCCTGCCTCTCCTCCTTTTCCCTTCCCTCCATCCCCTCTGCCGGCCTCTCCTGGCTAAATGCCATAAGTTTTCCCATAAGTGGTCCCCTCTCTGGTCTCACACACACACACGCACGCACACACACACACACACACACACACACACGCACACGTCTTCAACTCAATACTCTCCTTATCAAGCCTTTTGATCTGCACAGTGGTGTTATGACAGTTTATCTTTCCCTGTGGCGCGAGTGAGTGAAGCGCACCGTTAGTCCGCTTCCCCGGCTTTGTTTTGAAAGGAGCGCTGGACTGGCAGTTGCACTCCCCGAGCACATTCACCGCCGTGCACAACTGTGAGAAGCACGGCCGCTCACTTTTTTTGCCGGCCAGCTGTGGGTTTGTGCAGAAAGATGTTCATTTTTTCTATAATGCCTGTGTGCGGGTTTTTGTTTTTTTGTGTGTGCGTGTCTGCGGCTTCCCCTGGCCCGGATGTGTGTGTGTGTGTGTGTGTGTGTGTGTGTGTGTGTGTGTGTGTGTGTGTGTGTGTTTTCACTGCAGGCCTCACTTTTCTCCAGGTTATTCTGGGGTTTATCACTATATAGACCAGGTATGGGCAAACTACGGCCCGGGGGCCCATATGCGGCCCATCAAGCTCTTTCATCCGGCCCTCTAAACTTGAAGAAATGATATTAGTAGTCAGTGAATCATAGAATAGCTGCAGTTCAACAATGTTGCCTGTGTTTTAAGAGTCATTTCAATAAAGAGCAGATTACTGCGAGGCTTCAAAGACACTGATTCTGTTGGAACTTTGCTTTTGCTGATTTCAGTTGACGTTACAGCAACCTTTTCTAGATATCCCATGATACATGAGGTGGTTCACCACAGCACTCCTTCCATCTGCTGCCACTCCGGCCCCCTCTGTCAAATCTCAGAACCCACTGTGGCCCCACCAGTTGAAGAGTTTGCCCACCTCTGGTCCAGACAGACTGTGGAGATGATCTGCACTGTCGCCGCTTCATGATGTCAGTCGTCTCATTGAACCTCGTCTGTCGTCAACGTTGCCGTTCCAACGCTTCAGACACGTTTCATTTAAAGCAAATCTTGCACTTTGGCTGCAACCTGAGCCGCAACAGACGTGAGATGACAGACAGGTTTCCCGATCAGCACCAACTATCAACAACCACACTTCACTACCAAGTCCAGTCAAGTCCAAGCCATTTCCCTCCTTGATTTAATGGACTATAAATCACCTTTAATTTTTCTGGGTCAGACGTTATTTTTTTTTTTAGAAACATTTCGTTCCACTGTTTCGGGAAAACTCCATCGTGAGAGTTGTGTTACAAATAATGTATCTGGCAGCACCAAAGGGTAGTAAGAAGCGTTGTTGGTTCTGAGGTTTTCCTTTTCTTTTAAAGCCAATATCATAACCCATTATTTGTTCTAAAAATATGGTTTAGAATTAAAGTCGAATCGTCTTGTTGACCCAGATAAGATCTTTTCTCTTTTTGAAACCCTAAACTGTGTAAATGATTTACGCAAGCCAAGTCTTGCGACACACCTCAGCCGCCCTGACAAAGTTTGTCCTTGGAATTATTTTCCACACCACCCACTGCCTCAGATATTTATAGAAAGTGCCTCTTTCAACTACTGGGAAAGCAGTAGTCCTCGTATTTTTAGCGAAACCTTCATCGATCTTGTAAGTGGACGCCATTGTCTGGAATGACGGATCATCTCTGAAATCTCGCTGGACGAGCTGCTGGATCCAGCTGCTGCAGTTGTTACTGTTAAATCCAGCAAATCCCCGGCCGCTCATTTGGAAATAAGGGTTGTTTTTTGTAAACAGCAGGTTCTCCTCCGGTGGCTGCAGTGTTTTAACTGAAACTAAAGTTCAGAAAATAGGCAGACTATGCAATGTTTATCTAATGAAAGCACAATGGCCAATATCTGACCTCCTGTTGATGACCACATGATTATTTCTGATCCTAAAAGTGAAGAACAGTTAGTCGCAGTTGCCCCAAAGGGATTTAATGAGGCGGGGCCTGCAGGTTTGTCTCACTGCTGAGGTTTTCTCTCTTCTGCTTGTGTCGGCAGTGCTGAACGGGCCTCCCATGTCCGTGAAGAAGGAGCGCGAAGCCGAGATGTTCGTCCACCGGCGGGAGCAGCGCAGCGGCGAGGTCATCTGCATCGACGACTAGGCCACGCCCCCCACACTTCACGCACGCGCCCGCCCCTGCCCCACACTCACCCTCCCACCCCACTCTGTCTCCAACTGAAGCCACGTCGGCTTCAAAGACATCCAATGTCTTCTGGTGGAAGTATTCTGGAAGGTGGAAGTATTACGCGCACACACACACACACGCTACACAACCGCGCACACACACCCCTAATACACGCGCGCGCGCACACATGCACACACACACACACACACACACACACACACACACACACACACACACACACACAAGCACTTGCAGTAGAATACAGTTACAGTTCATGTTGTCTCATAACTCCTCATGACCTTTTCTTGTCTGCCTCAAAACCATGATACTCCTCAAACGAGGCCTCCTCACACAGGCCCCTCCCCCCCACCTCCTCCTCCTCCTCCGCCTGCACCTGCTCCTCCACCTCCCCCTCCTCCTCTTGGGAAGCGTCTCACCTTATCTACTCACGCAGAGCGTTCAACTCCCGTCAATCTAAGAAAACCTTTAGATCTCACAATAGGTCATGTAACCTTCCTCCTCCTCCTCCACCTCCTCTTCCTCCACCTCGTCCTCCCTCACCTCCTTCTCTTCGCCTGGTTTTTAGACTCCCGACAGGAAGCTGCATGCAGAAACCGCCGCCGCCGCCGCCGCCGCGCTCCACCTCCCGAAGCATGCTGTAGTCACAACACTGCTGTCTTGTGGAAGAATAGAGAACAAGCAGAACTAACGGCGTCGAGCCTCCAGTTGTTTCGATACTGTTTCTAAAACCTCAGTCCAAGCAGCTCCAAGCACAGCGTTTTTGGTTCACCCTTTTCTTTTTCTTTTCACAAACGGTACCTGTTCAGATTAAAAAAGAAAACCACCCTGCTAAGGTGTGATACGACAATTCTATTCAGGACTCAGTCAAGCGTTTTAAGATTGGCCATCCCCTCCCTCCTTCTCCTGGGTCTTGTACAGAGCTTTCGAGGTATTTTGGGGGGGTTTGTTTTTAGAAAAGGCCTCATAACGATGCTATTTTTCGGAAAACCTCCTTTGAATGTTTATAACCTTTCATAAGCAAGTCAGTGTTAATAAAACCTATCGCTCTCCGCAGCCTCCTCTTCCCCTCCCCCAACGTCCATCTGTGACTCCTCCTCCTCCTCCTCCTTCCTCTTTCTCTTTTTTTGTTTTCTCTGTTTCCCAAGTTTCTATTTCTTTCTACGGTATCCTGTGATATGTTTTGCATATTTAAAGCGGCTCATTCGTGTTCTCTTGTGTTTCTATCCTCGCGGTTATGAGTATCGTCGTCGTCGATGTTGCCGTTGTTTCTCGCCGTCGCTATTCGAGAAAAAGCTTCTACCAAAAGAGACTTTTTTTGTAATGAAAAATTTCGAAAAAGTTACAGTACACGTACACGTGCGACACACGATGCACCTCCTCCTTTGCCATGGTTGTGCTGTAATCAACATTGGAACGCTAACGAAGAAGTTGAGCTAACTTCTGAGGTAGATATGTAACTTTCTTTCTCGCTTACATTTTAGATTTTGGGGCTTGCAAATCACATATGCATTTACAGAATACTGGCCATATGTAACCCGAAATGCTTCTCTCGGCAAAAAGGAAATGTATACTCTCTCTAACCCCAACGCCAGGTACGTTATTGGTTATCGTTTGGAAATCCATTTTATATACGTGCTCAATTAAAAACGCCTTAATAAACAAGCTGAACAAATGTAAAGTCATCGCACTTAATTAAGAACCTGATGTCAACATGTAGTCCCAGCCTGATTTATGTTCAATTTCAAGAATAGCTACTGTAGGATTATTTCACCCCCCCCCCACACTTCCCAGACATTTTACGCTATTAACTCTGTTCTCTTTTCCAAATCATCTTTCATACGGAGATTTTGCAACCCCCGAACTAAAATGTTGTGTCATATAGCACTTTTCCCTCCCTCCCTTTTACTTTGTTCTCTCTTCAGACTTTTTCTGTTCATTTTCTGGGTATTTTGTCACTGTGTATTTAGTGGTGCCGATCAAATGATGAGTGGCAGTGAAATAAGTCAATGATGACACATCTCTTTTTCTCTTTTTTTGTTTGTAATAAAACTGAATGAAATGATAAAACAGCAGTGATGCATTTTCTATCTATCTATCTATCTATCTATCTATCTATCTATCTATCTATCTATCATATTTTCATTACTGAAAAAATATGACTGGCAATGAGATACTCAAATGATCCTCGAAATTTACTCAAAAACTTCAACATATTTGAAGTATACCTCCTCTAGAAAATCGTTTTTCATCATTTTATTACTTTATTAAAAAACAAACAAAAATAGGATGTCCAGGACAGGGCATGCACCCAGGAGACATCCTGGGAAAACGTTTGGTCACCCTAATCTACCTAAACCCATGCCACAGTTCCCCTTAGCCTTGGTTGCTCAGTGTTAGTATTTAGCTTTTAGGACAGATAAGTCCCATTGAAGACCCACAGCTAAAGCTACACATCCCTCAGAACCTCATCTCACGAGCTATTGTGCCAAAACCATCCAAAAGCCAGCAGCAATTATTTGAATCAGCCCCAAAATAAAAATGAAAAAACAAAACAAAACATTTTTTAATACCCACCAACCCAAGCTCCACTTTTGTTTTGCACCATTTGTGAACTGTTTTAGTTCGTGAAGACACGCAAGATTCTCGTTAATGCAGCTACTAGTTGAGCTAGCTAGAGTTAGCATATACATTACTGAAGATTTTCAGCCATTTGCTTTTGCTGGACATTACAGGGAAAGATTTATGTCGCTGTCACGCCAGGTATCACGTCAGAGTGAGCTGCTGTAGAATTATCCACAAAACTTTTTGCCTAGTACTTTATTTCACTCCCTTATGTTTTATCAGTTAAGTCCAGAATTCAAATGTCAACACAAGTGTTTCAGCAGCCAATTTAGTGTAATCTGAAATAAAATGTGTCAGATATTGAAGTTATGATATTATTCACCTGATATCACATAAAAACAAACACCATGTATTTGGCTTCCACTTTAAAAGTTCTCTTTGCAGACTGGAAAGTGTCCTTTTAAATGCAGTGCATGCTGCTGGAAGCAGGAAGAGGTCAATGTGGGGGAGCCGTGAGAGAGATTTGAGGATTCAGTGTCTCCCCTTCGCTGGGCCTTTAACCAAACCCTTCCTCATACACACGCACACTCTGGAGGAGAACCTCGCAGAACACACGGTGACTGATTCATGACGGCCAAAGGTGAGGAGTCATCGCGCTCTGCTGCTCAGAGCGGACCGATGCCACCCACTTCACTACGGACTCTTATCTTCGGCCTCATGGCTCCTCAGCCGATGCTTGCAAGCTAATCACACATAATACATCGTGACTTTCTCGAGGCGAATGCTCCTCCTTTTAGTCCTTGTGCTTCTAGAGTATATTGTTTGTATAAGGAGACAGGCAGACATATGATTATTTCTCTAGATCACTGCCGTGTGTATATAAATGTGAAAATTGCTAAAATGGAATGTAAAACAAAAATAGAATAATATGTGCAACAAATTAAAGTTAAATTTGCAGACTTAATAAGTTCCAGGAATTAAATCAAGGCCCAGCGTGTGTTTATCTCGATTAATTGCAGTTGTTATTCTGAAACTCCCACAGGAGAGCTGAGGTAAATTTGTGAGACTCATGAGATGAAGACATAGATAAGGTGAATGTATGTTGTTTTCTTGTTATTTTTTCATAATCCTGGCTACAGTTAACCCTTCAGAGCCTCTCAGCTTATTGAAATACAAAATAGTGACTTTAGAATCTTTGGCGCATCAACCCGAAAGCTCTCCTTGACAATTTACGACTCCTCAACTAATATTTGGTTTTCTGTTTTAAATGTGATGCTCACTTTTGTCTTGAGAAACCTGAGTTGGCTTCACTACAATGTAATGTTACCAAAAGTGCCACCCTCTAAAAAGAACAAGAAAAAAAAAGTTTATTTGTCATTAGGATGTGCTCAGAAGAAATGGCACAGCATACAGCATCATCTCACGTAGACATTTTTGAGAAATACTGACAAGGTTTTTCCAAGGTGGTAATAAACTTTGACATTTTAAGAAAATAGGAATCAGGGCAGGGAGGTATGTTAAAGTGTGTGTGTGTGTGTGTGTGTGTGTGTGTGTGTGTGTGTGTGTGTGTGTGTGTGCGGGCGCATGTGTAGAAAAACACGCTTTGCCCCTCCGCACACACACACACACACACACACACACAGTAGACTTCCAGCTATGTGGTTCAGGTTCAGATTCAGGAAGTGGAAATTTAGACGGCTGCTGGTGTGTGCAGAGGACACTCAGGGGATTTGGTGTGTGTGTGTGTGTGTGCGGTATGATCGGTGCTGACAGGGAATTATGAGGTGGACGGGGGGGCAGAACGTGGCAGTGGTGGTTGGTGAGGACGACTCAGATGCCAAATGCCAGATTACGAGAGAAATCACACAGGAAATGATAGACTCAGAATCAGACATTCTTTTTTCTTTTTTTTTTGAAAACGTGAACGTTTGGCTCCAATTAAAAAAGAAAAAAATAACAAGACGTCCCTGCAGTAAAGTGCCAAGGAGAAAACCAATGCGGTCAGTCCACAAAAACTACTTATAAACAGGAGTGGGAGTGCTGAAGCCACGGCTAGAAATACACCCTGTTTGTGTCGTCGCAGGGAGTATTACAGAACGTGGCGACGGCATGTGGGAGAGTCAACACTTTGCCTTCTAAAAAGAGATTAAAAAATAACAGTCTCTGATGAGATTGGTAAACCAGTGGCTTGACGTTTAAGGCCCCATATTTAGCAATAATTATTTTCATCAATGTCTTCTAACAATAATATGTCTCCTTCCCGTCAGTGAGCTCCCGGGTAATGTTGGAAAAGTCTGTCCTTTCGCTGTTTTGCTCGCTCAACGTTTCAGAGAGCGTGCAATGAAACGCACTCCTGGAGATCATCTGTGTTGTCCTGATGTCAGAAAGGGCATTCGCACATCTCTGGATATCATTGACCGCCATGTTTCTGTCCCCCTGCAAACATTTGAAAGGGCCAACAAAGCCACAATTTTAGCCAAAAGGCAACTAACTTTTTTTTTTTTTTTTGCAGTAGGCTGTAAACACCGGGTTAAACATGCTACTTTCTGGTGATCCACAGGAGTTTTGGTTTTTTTGCTGTAGTATCTTGGATAACTTGCAAGGCTGCTAAGTTGAAGCAATGAGGGACCTTTAAAGGAAAACAAAACTTTTTTTTAGTGTTCTCATCGAGTGATCTTGACTCCTTCCAGAATAAATTATTCATTTTCTTTTGCTTCTAGACTCCCAGTGAAGACTTTCCCCCAGAGGACATAAACACACAGTTTAAGATTATTTACTTTAGAGCACCAATATGGTCACATGCAATGAAATCGCATTATATTTGGAACAAAAAAAAAAAAATCATTATTCCCAGAGGAGTCATCCTAATGACGTTTGTGCATTTTCTTTATTACTTTTCTTCTTTCACTTTGGTTTTTGTGCAGTTATCTGCAAAACAAACTCCCATGAATTGCACTGGTACCCTGGGCTCACTGCTAATTAGCTGCATTGCTAACACACCAGAAATAACATGGTGGGTCTTCATTTGAAAAATAGTGAACTCAGTCAAGTGGGTTATTTATAAATCTTATCAAATCCAAACATTTTTTTTTTAAAGGAAAGAAAAGAAAGATTTAATTGAACGTGTGCTATGGCTTTAGAAGCAATAAGGCCTCTCCAAAATCAGTTGGACAATAATCTGATGATTTAAAGCCTGCCAGGAGGTGATAAGAAGAGAGAGACTAGGCTGTATTTAAAGTTACAGTTCACTCCAAAAGTATCACACAGAAAAAATAGCTCTCTCTCTCTCTCTTCAAAAAAAAAAAAAAAAAAGACATTTTAACTGTAAAAAGAACAATATTTTTGTATAAAATGTTCCCTTTGTCTCGGTCGACTCCAGACTGTGTATAAAAAGTGTTTATGTACAAAGGATTTAATGAAAAAGCAGTACTTTCACACCACAGCATCTTTTATATAAAAAAAAAAATCAGTATAAAAATGTTTGATTCTTTGGGTTTTTCACAAACAAACAGAAGCTGCTTTGAGTAAGATATGGTTTATAGTGTCGGGATCAGACGGCTGCAGATGTGCCCTCGAGACATCTGCGATATAAAAGTGGAAGGTGCATGCACAGCTTTACTTTCAGTCTAATAAAAAAAGAGTGTAAGCACAATTTATTACATGATACAAAGGTTACGGCGATTGTCCGGGGTCATTTTTCTCTCTATACGAAGCCCCCCCGACCTCCTCCCCCTCCTCGTCCTGACCGAGCAGCTTCCATCACATCTGTTCTCCCGGCAGACACTCGTCGAGGAATTTCATCCACTTCTTCTGGCTCCTGGTTTTAATCCAAAAGTCTGTGTTTTTGCGTTCCAAAAGGGCTCGGCTGTCCAGAGGAAAAAATTCCACAACAACTTCCACAAATGTCAGGTTTGTCTTTCAAATTAACGTCTTGTGGGAAGCGGTTGTGCTGATGCGATGCTAGCCGCTGCCCATGAGTGTTTTCAATACAAGGGAGAAGTTGGCAGAGGGTGATGAGGGGTGGCAGAGTAAAAGTTCTCTCCGATGAGTCCCAAGGCCTCGGGGCTTTAGTTGACTTTGAAGATGCTGAAGACGTGAGGCGAGGCCGAGGGGTTGCCCATCATGTGCAGCCTGAAGGAGGAGCCGGTGATGGCCTGCAGCTCCGTGCCCCGGTCCAGCCGCAGGAGGCCCGACACCTGGCACGGCTTCAGGAAGTGGAAGTTGTGAGGGCCAGCGGACGGGGTGGTGCCGTATCCCTCGATGCACTGCAGCTTCTGAGGCCGCTGGCCCCGCGTCACCACGTCCAGCTTCACGTACTGGGACTGCTGCTCGTTGAAGAGCACCTGAGGAAGCGGAGGACAAAGGCTGTCAGGGCCCCGGAGCGCACAGGAAGAGCTGGCTGAGGCTCTGGCTCCTCTCAGCCTTGCGAGAGCTGAACGCTGACCAGGTTCACCTCAGGATTTCCACAGTCGTCGCTATCGCAGTCCCATCGCCGGCCAGATTTTCTCCAGACCTCCGTGTCTGGCTACAGAAGATCGACTGAAACCTGAGATGCAGCCATGCACTGTAGTGTGACTGACGTTTTTTCAAAAATAAAGCCTGTTTTATATAAAACCCTGCGAGATAGGAAAACTGTGGCTCCTTCTCTATCCGATGCTGCAAACAAAAGGCTTTGGACCCAGCACTTCTGTTTTTGAGTCTAAACCTTTTTCTTCTTTTTAAACCACTGCTTTGCTATCAAAATCAGCCTCTCTTTTGTTCACAGCAGTGGCGTATTTCATTCTGTGACGACTACAACAATCCCCCCCCCCCCCCCCACACACACACACAGGAATTTAAATTGCAATTCAAGGGAACGCGGAGGTTCAACTGATAAACGGGAAACAATCCACCAAAAAAAAGGAGGTGAAGCTGCATTGCCACTTTACAGCCTGAAGAAGGCAGTAACCCAACAAAAAAGAAGGGCAACCGCTTTAAAAGGAGGTAAGATGAAGAAGAGAAACATGTCCCTCAGGCCCCATCCACCAAAGAAAAACAAATGCCTGGTGAGGAGTTTGCATCAAGGGGAACATCTTCATAAGCATTTAGATGCGTCGTCACCTCAGCCAGATTCCTCAAATCCAGCCAAGAAGTCAAAAGTGCACCTGATCTCGTCAGCTGGCAAACACTTTGGGGTGGTAAGTGCAGTTTAGAATCCTCTGTTTACACTGTTTGTTAGCTTGTAGCCTCAAGTGTCAAAACACATTGTTCGTGGGCATGGAATGTACTACGTTCACAATCAGGTCTGAGTGTCTTCAAATTTCAATCAAGCACAAACGACTGAAAATTAACTTGCAGGAAGAAGAAAAATAGGCTCGTCGTACTTAATCTTGTGTTTCTTTTTCTTTCTTTCTTTTAAAAAGTGAAATTATAAATACTCTCAGATGAAACATATACGTCTTGGTGAGCTATGCAAAGAATGTTTTAAAAACACAACATTTTACAAATGCACAAGTTTTGAGCTGAGGTGGTCGTCAAAAATATTTGATTGGATGCATTGTAAATTTAAATATTTAATTTTTTCATTTTAAGAGAGAGCGGATTCCCGGCCAGAATTATAGATTTTGGTGGCATTTTGTCGTTCACAAATTGAAGCTTGCTGAACTCCAAACCCCAGCAGGACCTCACCTGGCAGAACAGGAAGTAGACGCCTGCTTTCTCCACAGTGAAGGTGCCTTGTTCTTTGTTGTACCTCACCGCTTTGCTCATATTCAGCGTCCTCTCCTCCCAACCTTTTATCACACCACCCTCTCCCACTGACACACACACACACACACACACACACACACACACACACACACACACACACACACACACACACACAGCAAAGATTAATAACTGCGCAGACAACATTTTGACAGGTCATTCTTGGCCTTTAGGACTTACCTTGCTGAGAGGAGACTTTGGTGACTGGTGGAAAAACGCATTGAAAGACCGACAGACAGACAGACAGACAGAGAGAGAGAAGGAAAAGTCAATTAATATTTTATGGGTGCAATCGTATAGGGGCATATGATTGAAACCACTTCAGCAGATGCTACTTGAGATGGCCGTGAGCGATCTGCCAAGCCACTTACTCTCAAAGTGAGACGCTGCTTTCTTTCCACTGCCGCTCCTCCCGCGCGCCGTCCCCCCTTGGTGGAAAAGGCACGGAAAGGGGAGAGAAAGTTTGAATGGCAGGAAGAAAGAAAATTCATCTGCGGATAAAACAATCACTCCCATCTGCATGGCTCTAATAACATGGTGTGTTAATTTGCAGCCATTCGTCCTCAACCTGGCTGCTTTTTAACGCGGTCAGCAGATGGACGGAGGATTTCCTTTCACGTGCTTCGACTTATTTCCCCAAACTGTTATTTTCAGTCGGGAGCGTGTGCCTGTTTTCAGTTTTTTTTTTCTTTCCTGCGGGGGCTAATCTCAGTGCCAGCTGGTCGCAGTCAACTAGAAAATACAAAATGCAGGGAAGACAGAGGAGAGACGGAGGGAAGGAGGATGGAGGGATGACTGAGAGTGTGTGTGCCGGGGACAGAGACGGACAGTGGGGAGATGGGGGGAGGGAGGGAAAAGTAAATGAGAAGTCTTTAACTGCAGCCTTGCAGAAACAAAGCCGGGGGACACTAAATAAGAGAAATGAAGTGCCGGAAAAAGAGACTTGAGGAGGTCTTTGGCTGCGGCGTGACCCAAAACCGTTGATCAAGAACAGAGTGAGGCGATGGCGACGAGGACGAGGCCCACTCGGATAAATACAATAAATAAAATGTGGCGCTAAAAGGGGCCGGCGCTTCAGAATGCGCGCCCTTGTCCTGCTGCAAAGGTTTATTTTAGCTCGGCGACGAGGCCGACAGCGAAGAGCGATTTCAGACGCAGATACAACTCCAATACTGTATATATGAGCTGTGAACTGCGCACTTCATGCACCCAGACAGGAGCGGCCAAACACCGGGGGCCCAGCCTGCCACACAGGAATATCAAGTCCCCCCGCTAAAATAACTCACTGGTGGGTGACCCTGTAGATTTAGGATTTTCTCCGGGGCCGAGCAGAAAGCCCTGAGGCCCGCCGCAGTTTCCTGACTCCGGGCGTCAGTCGCGGGGCGAGAACACAACAGCAGTGTCCCGCTGGAGCGCTGCGCTACAGGGGTCCTCTCACAGTAGAAGGAGCCGTAGGGGCTCAACAAGCCTGGAGGAATGTTTCCCAAATTCATTGGATTTAGTCGAATGAAGAGCCAATAAAGTGTCTGTCGAGAGTTGGACGGGGTCTTCTAAAGCAACCAGTCAGATTTCTGTTTACGGCCACTTTTGGCACATTGTTGGTGTTGTGTGGTGAGAGCCAATGAGGAGTGAAATATTAGAGGAACTTTTCACAAGGAGAAGCCTTCTTGGTTATTCTCCCTCGTTCTTCTTTTCATGTGAAAATGACGTCTTGTTTTGATGAAGCTGCATCACCAACAGCATCAAGCTAATCCTGTTAGCATCAGCTAATGGAGTCACTTCCTGTATATCTTCTATTGTCTTCTCATTTTTTATTTTTTTTTTAAGAGAAGTTAGCAGCAATTTCTTTCATGCGTCACTCAGCAAAATAAAGTGTGGTTGGCAGCTTTTGTAAAATTGAGACCAACAGATAAAAATTGAGATTGGAGTTTTGGCGAGATGAATGGAGGAGATTTCAGAATTAAAATCTCACAAATCCAGCTGCTTTGCGAAATTGTTTTTCTTTTCTTTTAATAGGCACGCGTTCCAAAGAATTGTTTAATGCTATTTGGAAGATGAAAAGAAAAACTATTTCTTGGATATCACCGTAGATACTTTGGCAACTGGTCCACCTCTTTGAGTGGGTCCATTCCTCCAAATATTAGGCAGCCGCTTCACCCAAAACCCAGCGTAGAAAAGCGTCTGAGGGTCCACTGTGAGACACAGCGTCGGCAATCGAGTGATCCCGTGACAGTGACGCAAGTGCAGGGCTATAAATGCCGCAATGACAGGTCATCAAGTGTCACCGCTTTCACAACAAATCATAGCTGTGTCAATCGTGCGTTTGGCCCGGCGGGGGCGGAAAAGAAAAAAAAGGATCAATTCCGCTGCCCAGAAGCGTGCGACAAGGCCCGGCCGCCGCGCCAGCTGGTTTTTCTGGGCTCAGAGGGGCCGCTCGCTCTGGTCAGACCTGTAATTTCTCCCGCAGCCTTCCAGCTGCCTACTTTTTCCTGTGTCAACTTTTAGCAGCGGCTAGTGCCTGTGGCCCGCTAGACCTGACCAGAGTGGCATGTGGGCCGAGAGGAGGCCAGCGCCTGTGTTAAATGTCCTGCCCAGAGAAATAAAGAAAGAAGGAAAGGAAGAAAGACAGAAAGAAGGGGGGAAAAAAAGGCCGGCGAGCAAGAGTGCAGTCGGTGTGTATTGTGTCTGCGCTGATTTTGTGGGGTGGCTGAGGAGCAGAAAAGCTCTATTTGCACTACCGTCTCTTTTCACTCTCTGTCCCACCAGCAGCTCTCTCTTCTCCAGGATCAGCTGAACAATGGCCTTCCTCTGTGTGTTGACCTGTTGAATGGAAAGAGGAGAGTGAGTGAGAGAGTGAGAGAGAGAAAGAGAGACAGGAGCGAGAGGGACAGGAAAAAAAAATGCACCATTAACAAACGTCCAATAAGATTATTATGACTTTTCGCTGGCACGGCTCGAGCGCAGCCACACATGGCCTCTTACAGCCAACCACATAAACAGAATGGCCGTTTCCAGTACCCTGCCTCCCTCCCTCTGCTGCCATGCTCGCTGCAGCTCGGTCTACCACTTCCTTGGGGGACCGGTTGCGACACCTAATGCGTGTTTTTAGTGCTTTGCATTCCTCGCATGTCTTAACTCCCTTTCTGGGAAAGAAATGATTTTTGTCAAGCCAGCAAAGTTTCTCGTGCCGCTTGGCCCCCGCGGCCCCGCTGCCAGGCTCCGAGGAGGCCTGAGTGAAGGAAGAGGAGCGGCGGCGGCGGCGGCAATGGCGGCAGCAGCAAGAGGAGAGAGAGTGTTTAAATTTACTGCTACTGTGGAAATGGAGGCAGCGGGGGTTGCTATTCACTCTCCAGACGTTCAACTCGCTGGCTCTCATCAGGAGTTGGCCAACGGTCAAATGGACAGAACAGGGCCCCTTGGGAAAGGCTCCAGCATCAACACTCCACGTGTCCAATTTAGGGGTGTTTGTGTGTGTGTGTGTGTGTGTGTGTGTGTGTGTGTGTGTGAGAGAGAGAGAGAGAGAGAGAAGGAGAACTTGTGAGTGTGTGCATATTTGCTGCACTGTCAACATGATCCACCACCAATTTGGTGCAACCTGGTCTTGGAAAAAAAAAAAAGAAGTGAATTTAAAGGTGAAACTTTTGGTTCTGTCATGGGGATTAAAATCAGAAAAAATCCTGTGATGCAACTTCAACGCCGAGATTCAACATTTCCTGCGAGTGCGTGATCCAAACTTCACTTTGCACAAGGGCGCACGTGACTTTTGAGCAATTGTACGCAAGAGAACGAGAGGCCAAAGATCTCCAGAAGATGCAGGGGAAAAAAAGCCTAATGGGTGCCCGCGGTTCTCGTCTTTCTTCATCATACAGCCTGTTGTTTTTTTCTGTGCAAGCCTCTGCACAGTCAGTCACTCGGGGGCACGGGGTGCTCGCATTGCCAAGTAGCTGAGGCTTTCCAGTAAATTGAGATGAAACTGGCACCGTAGTAATTAAACGTGGCGGTGGGTGGTGGTGGTAGTGGTATGTGTCTGTGTGTGTGTGTGTGTGTGTGGGGGGGGGGGGGTTAGAGGCACTGGAGTAAGAAGAACTCGACCGTGCTTATTGGTAAGCAATTAAAAGTGCTGAGCTGAGGAAGGAGGTGAAGTGGACTAACGGAGTTATTGCTGCTGTAGGTGAAGGAGGGGGGGGGGGGAAGAGGAATTTTCCAGATACCTCCCGAAAAGAGTTTCCACAAAAGAAACACTCAGAGGGGTTTGAATCGTTACAGACGAGTAAACATATCAGTGTGTCACTAGTGGTGCAAAAAATAAGGCAGAGAGCAGCAGCAGCAGCAGCAGCAGCAAGAGCAGCAGCATTAACAGCAGCAGCAGCAGCAAGAGCAGCAGAAACAGCAGAAGCAGCAGAAGCAGCAGCAGTAACATCATCCACAGCAGCAGTAGCACCACCACATGCAGCAGCAGCAGTCACTAACCTGCTCCAGGCGGTCCTGCAGGATCTGGAAGGAGTGCGACAGGTCCCGGGTCTGTCTCCAGGTCCACGCCGTGAAGAGCGCGCTGCAGGCGGCCAGTGACAGCGCCACCAGGGCCAGGGACGCCCAGACGACCCGCAGCTTGCGCACTCGCCTCCTCTGCACAATCCGATGCATGGTCGGTGCGAGCGCCTCGCTACTGCTGCTGCTGCTGCTGCTGCTGCTGCTGCTCACCGCCGGGGACCCGCCGAGCGCCCCCGTTTGGTCTCCATTCCAGGGGGGTGCCGAGTCCCTCCGAACGCGCTGCCGTCCGAGCGTCCACACTACTGGCGCGGGGTTACGTGCGCGCGAGGGAAAGAGAAGGGGGGTAGAGGGGTCGACCTGCGACCGGCTGCGCGCGCTGGCGACTCTCGTGTGACCAAAAAGAAAGAAGAAGACAAAACCCAAAGTTGTGGAGGTTTAAATCGTCGAAAGGGTCGATCCGTCCCTCGCGCCGACCGACGCCGACATCCTGAGAGCGTTCGCTCCACTTCCAGGCGCGAGAGAAGCCGTGCGAGTCGCGCGCATCAACTGTTGCATCCTTCTTCTTCTTCTTCCTCGCGACTCGTTGACTCAGCGCTCCTGTCTTCCCTTTAAACGGCGCGCACTGCTGGGGGGCCACGCTGTATTAGACGGGCCAGCTCACGCACGCACGCACGCACGCACGCACACACACGCACACACACACACACACACGCAGACTTGAGGTGAACTCTCCACGCGTCCTCGTCTGGTTCTGGTTCTGGTGTCGTGCGGTCTGGTTCTGGCTCTGGTGTCGTGCGATGTGCGCAATTCTTCAGTAGAGAGGAAGTGAAGTGTGTGTGTGTGTGGGGGGGGGGGGGGGGGAGGGGGGGGGGGAGAGACTCTACGACGCGTCCGTTGCTCCGCAAATCACTTTCATCAGCTCATTTACATTTACGTGCGCGGCCGTAACATTTCTAACCACGCGGTGGCGATAGTGCACAGGAGTATAAACGCATCACGCTTGCTCTAATGTATGTACGGTGTGCGTTTTAGGACATCCACAGGTGTCAGACTTGAGTCTCAGCTAGTGTTGTAGTCAAGACCGCACCAATCAACTGAGACCGAGACCTTATCAAGACTAGAGAAGATCGAGGTCGAGACCAAGATCAGACAAAGACTGTAGATCTCAAAGTAAAAGTGCAACAAGACATAACAAATGACCAACACCATTTTTTTTTTTAAATTCAACTTTGCTTCTACATCAATGGAACAGCAACATTTATTTTCTTTAACATTTTGCTGCTTTGCCAGCTAGTTTTAACCATGTTCAAAAAACTTTGCTTCATAAAATTGAAAACATGAATGAACTACAACTAAGGTGGCAGTGTGTCACTCTGGGTTTCACCAACAGAGTTAAACAAGGCAGGAGCTGGATTATTTTCTGTCATTGTGTGTCTATCTCCACCAGTCTTGATCAGCAACCCAGAGTCCGGCCAATCCGAGACCGAGACTGGACCGAGTAAACAAGCCTCAGAGTCCGAGACGAGATCGAGTGGTTTTGAGAGCGAGATCAACCTCCAGTACCAAAACACTGGTCTCAGGCCTCGGATGACGATCAACAGACTTCAAAGCTCTTAAGGGATTCAATGACTGATCAGATCTGACTCGATGTCAATGTCGCACTACAAGTAACTTCAAATTGAAATCTCCCAAAAGCTAAAACGTCTGTCACGCTTCCGCACTTCCACAGGAGCATTAAAGAAGGAAAGCAGAAAGAAAAGAGAAACGCGTGATCAAGGATTCCATGAGCGTATTTATTTAAATGTAACCCAAATATGCTTAATAATGACATATGACATATTCCCTCTACATTTAAGTTAAACCATCTGCTCACGGGCTGCACAAAGCACCAGGAAGCACAACCAGTGGCACTGCAAAAACAGTAGAGTGGAAACCCTGCACAAAAAGTCACTTGAAACTTTGCCAATATCACAGAACTATCTTGCACGTGAACATAATAGAAAAGCTCAGACCTATATTTTCTCACTGAGAAACTTTACCTGTAAACTTTTGATTTTATTGCAAAGAAGTCAGAGGAATCCACACAGGAAAAAAAACTGAGTTTTTCTCCAGTGTGTCCCCTTCCAGAGTTTTTGCTTTATGAACTATGACTTTGATGCACAGATGATGGAGCTTCCAAGTATTCAATAATTTTCCACTGGAATCTATATGGATGGTTAGTGTTGTGTGGTATTCAACATACTCTTCTGGCCTGGCATGAAAACCTTGCATGGTGCATAAACACACATATTTCAAATACCATTCTCTCAAAAAACAAAAACAAAAACAAACAAAAAATGGGACATGTATGCATACTCTGAACTCAACAATTTTGCAAAGAAGGAGTAAAAAAGAAACACAAATTGCAAAAAGCCACAAAGGAGAGTGAGTGGTTCTTGCTTGTTTGGAGCAAGAGTAAACAAACTAAATATAATGCACAACAGCAGGCCGTTTTCATTTAATTGCTGGAAATGATACATGAGGAACATCAGAAATGCCCTTCTCTCTTTCACGGAACAGGTTCAGAGACACAAAACAAATCCCATCCAAGACGTTTTTGTGCCACTTTTCTGACTTTTTTTAAAGGAGTATGTTTTTTTTTTTTTTTTAATCTCTTTATCTTTATGTGCCGCTGACAGAAAAAGGACAAATACTAACTTTGTGCTTTACCCATTTTCATATTCTCCAGGAAGACGAGAGCTGACACACTCTTTGGTTGCGTTTCCCTCAATTCATTAAAAAAAAAAAAAAAAGATCAAATATAACTCATAGCCGTATCATACACACCCTCAATCCACAGTCATACAAAAACACCCAAACTGAATGTGGTACAAATGCCTACGATGTCGTACCTTTGTCTACCTCCACCGCTCATGAACCCAGTCAGACTCTTGGGTTTTAAATGTACTCGACTGAAAGAAAGGTTACATTGTCTCAGCACTTGAAAAACCAAAAACAGCTCTAGGTCACAGCACGCCACAGGGGAAAAGCTGAAAATACAGATTTTCACTAACTGTTGATTGTTACCTTTTCAGCGTTAAACGCAGGCCCCTTTCCAACACTCAAAACTGCATTGTTTAGTTGAAATAATACACAAAGAAAATTAAAATAACCACAGAAATACAAAACCGGTTAAGTGTTTTCTGAGCCCATTTTTTGACAAGAACAACAACATCATAGGTTTCGTGGGTTTTGCTATTTGTGGCTCTGCCGAAACCAAAAACACCAAATCCGAAACCTTAGCATTCCTGGCTAATTAGCGCAAAAGCCCTGAAGAAAATAAACAGGATTATTTTGTGGTTCTCTGCGTTAAGTTTAGCTGAACAACTGCTGTCACTGGAGACTCGCTGCTAATGTTAGATAGGTCCAGCTTGTTCTTGTTTGTAAGACTTTAGACAAACGTCAGCAGCAGTGGATTCATTAGAAATGGAGGAGGGACCATGTATCAAGTATGACATCAGCAGCAATTGGCTTATTAGAGAGCAGCTGGGCTAAAAGTAGCTGCAGTTCAAGTTAGTTAAGCTGAAGTTGTTTCTGTTTTTCCTTGTCTTATACAGGCTCGGCTGGATGCGAGCACTGGAAGGTTAATATAGTTGTGTAGCAGCAGCAATTAAAGAAGGAGGGCCTCGACTTGAATCAATCTATTTTTATTATTTACTGACGCCACCTTCACGATTGTCACTGTGTAATTTTACACGTAGCCACTAGGTGGTGCTATATCCCTGTGCTGTTTGAAGGTGGACTCAAGGAGCGACTTAACCTGAGTGTAGGGCTATGGTTGTGCGAGCTTCTGAAGAGCCTCCCCCTCGCAACGCATGAGGTGGTAGCCCATTGTGTTGGTGACGTCATGGCAGCCCTGGCTGAGGTAAAAGTCCACCGAAGACTTGTTCCAGTCCAAGACGGTAAAGTCCATCAAGGAGCAGCCAGCTGCCAGGCCCAGCTGTAGGACAGCAAAGCACAGCAGAATGTCATATTTTATTGCATTCATGCATTTTCATTGGTTGACTGAGTATCTAACCAGGCAAGTGCTGATTGGACAGTGAGGTAATCTGGGCATTCCTATTCGTTGTGCAAAAGGAAGAGTGGAGTGTGGAAAGGTATGCATACTCACCTGCGCTACCTTGCTCATGAGCGCTTTGCCAATGCCCTTCCCTGAAAGATCCAACAGAGGCACATACAGACATGCTCTGAGTGACTGAGTGCAGCTCAGAAAACAAAAAACAGAGCAGAACAGAGAGCTGTACCTCTGAACTCTGGCATCACGTAGAGATCCTCCATAAAAAGAGCTCTGCCCTTCCATGAGCTGTAGGAGAAGAAGTAAAGTGCGTAGCCTATCTTCATGTGACCTGAGCGCAGAACAATGTGCCGTTAGTACACATGGGAACTATTGGCAGCTACATTTCAAGCTAACAGAGTCTAGGCATTTGCAGTTCTGGTGTGGTTGTTTTTTTTTTAAAAAAAATCTAGAATAACTGATCTGTGCACAATCCTGCAGACCAACATTATCTCTGGAGCCAGAACTTGGTAGCCCTGGTATCTCACATATTAGAGGCTGGCAGAGGGTGCAGAGTAATGACTGTGTGGAAACAAGGCTGTGTCATGGAAGAAAAAGGCCTAGTTGTGCAGCAGTGCGTGCGCTAATGTCTTCAGCACTGTGTTTTAAGGAAGAGCAGCATGGTAATGCGTTATGTAAGAGGTGTGCAGACAAAGAGCAAGGCCTCTTTACGATGGCATTACGTAACGTTGCTAAAGTCCGAGCACATTTTCTAATGCTGCTCTTCTGACGATGGTGTTTGCACCTGTGTCTGAACAGTTTGATACTGAGTTTGAGGAGTTTTTCAAATCTGTTGCTGCTGTGTAGTATTGATCAACCCTCAACACTCCTCCAGTCAGCAGATCTCTTGGTGCAGAACAAACAACCTGCTTTCGCATGGCAAAGCTCAGTGCTAACATGGACAACATCATCTTTCAGACAATCTTTGCTCGTGGGTGGATCATTGTAATTTCTATGAAGACAAATGTGTGCATACCCCCAAGCAGTCATATATAATGACAGTCACATGCCACATTAAAGGCAGCATTAGTTATATTTCCTCCTCTCACCGTCTTTGGTTTTGTGCTGGTCGGGCACCTCAGCGACAATGGCGTGAAAGAAGGGGTTCTTGGAGAAACCATCCTGCTCCAAATCTGCAAATAAATTAAAAACGAGGCATTGCTATAAATGGAAGTATTTTTTTTTTTTTAGGTCACAGCTCCAGCTGAGCTTCAGTCGTCCAGACATCCTGACGTATTGTCTACTGGCATGCTGAGCATATCTTGGTAAAGTGCGAATTACTGTACCTCGCTGTGTGACTTTCACATGTTCCGATACTTTCTCATATTCAGCCAATTCCTGTTGAGACAAACATGTAACATAGGTTTTTATCTGTCATGCGTGAACATTCTTAACACAATCATTGTTAGTAAGGTATAGATACATATTTATAAGGAAGGACATTCATTTTATAGCAACGCAAAGATGCTTTTGCTCCGCACCCTCCATATGTCCTCACGTCATCACAGTCTCACGATTCATACAGAATCAATGCCACTAGAAACACATTGGAAATAAAGCAACTACTATGTTGATATACTGTCGACTGGGTATGACTGTGCAATTTGTCATCTGATTAAATTGGAGCAGCAGAAACAAGTTGAAGGAAACCTCCACCACACGAGTGGTGCAGTACTGTATTAGCAAGCATAACACACACTGGAGAGGTCTAATCACTCCGAGATGACAGTTTTCTTAGCTAAAGAAAGTTCATATGTCTGTTTTGTGTTGGATTTCAAAAGGACAAGAGTGGAGGAGGAAGACACACCACTCTCACTATACCAGGTCCAGTAGGACATGGCAGTCAGGGTTCTGGTTGCTCTCTCCAGCCAGTCACAGTCCTATAACTTCATCGTTTCCCCTCCAAGCATTAGATCTCTCTCTCACACTCTCTCTGACACACACACACACACACACACACACACACACACACACACACACACACACACACACACACACACACACACAGTAATTTCGGTTTCAGGCTACAGCGGCTCAGTTTCCGCTGAACTGGCCGCTCACAACGAACGTCATCGGCTGCGACGCGACGCCGATTCGATCGACTAAAATCGAAACCGAGCGGACCAATCTGACCCTGGTGAACCGTCAAAAAAACAAATAACGACGCGAAACAGTGGCGAGACATCGCGCAGCAACAACAAAACACGCTCCGTGCGCGTTCTCTGCATGGCCGTCGCGCTCGCTCGCTCGCACGCACGTGGCCAGTTTATTAGAGCCTTAGCTCGAATCTGACGCAAACCGACGGATGCTGGACGCGCTCCTCGTGCGGCTGCGAACGTAAGCTCGTCGCTCACCATCACCATCCGCGCGATGTCCTTGCAGTCGTCCACGTTCGCCGTCCGGATGGAGAACTCCATGTTGGTTCGGGCCGCGAGGAGAGCCAGCCGCTGTGTGGCTGCTCCGCACTAACGCAAACATGCAATCTCACTCCGCCACTCCGCCCACACACACACACACACACACACACACACACACACACACACACACACACACACACACACACACACACACAGAGGACACTTCATCTGGGTAGTCAAGCAAGGTGCGCTAACCACGCGTCACAGCCGGAGGCAACAGCACGTCTGTAGAAAGATTGCTAAACAAGGATACGAGGTTCACATTTGTGCAAAATTCATGTTTAACAAAAAAAAAAATAATAATAATAAATAAAAAATAATCTCCTTTGCTTTAATTTTTCTTGCTTTGCGTTCCAGAAACCTGACACCCATCGTGTAACATATGTTAGTGACGCCTGGATGACAGGACTGATAAGTGAGAACAACAACTTATCCCAATGTTTGTTCTGCCTTTTGAGTCACAATTACCATTACCAATTGCTGATGTCTGTGTGTTGATGATCCAATGTGTCAGGTTTGACCAGCTCTTCACTCCTGCGACGGGGTTTCCTCTCTATTCTGTCACTCAGAAATGAAAAGTGAGCAAGACTGGTAAGCTATGGTTCGTGTTGTTCCTCCGAGTGGACAACTGTAGTAAGGCTCATGAACCCCTTCTTCATAATGAGATCAGATCAAACTTTTTTTTTTTTTAAAAAAAAGAGAAGAGAAATATCAATACTAAGCAAAAGTGGAAAGTTTATCATAAAATGCTATGAAACATGGAGTGAAATTCTATTCTATTCAATTTGGGACAATGCAGGAAAAGTAAATAAGGGGAGAAGCATCTATATTATATCTACATTACAACTATATATTTTTATTATGTCAACACTGCGGTCATAATGAGGCGTATGCTGTTATTTGCTGTAAAGAAAAGCTTTGCCAAAAATGTTACTTTAATTAATTGCTCTGATCAACTTTGAATGTGTTTAAAATAATAAAAGCAAAACACTTGTCCTTTTTCAAAAAGAATTTGGAACTGAGCTTTCGACAAACTGTGGTTTTTCTAGTAATGTAGTAATGTCAGCTGCTCAGTATGTTAGCAAATGTTTACAATCCTGTTTAAGGCTCTTGACGTGACAAGGCCTTGTCAGTATATCATTTAATTATAAATAAAAACAAAAATAAAACAGTTTTCTTATGACATTAACATTTGACCGAATTTTTTTTTCAAGACATAACAAATTTATAATCACAGGGTTAAGAAAACAGTAATATCAAATTGTATCATGTTTTCTTTTCTAATAATTGGATATGTTCAACATGAGGGTGTAAGAACATCGCTGTCCACCAGAGGGCCTCAGTCAATTTAAGTCTGGAAAAATAACCTATAGGCCAATTTTTATTGTAGCAAAGAAAGGTTATTTTCTCCGTCATGTTTCGGCGTGAGTTGTTTCATCCTTTTCCATCCTATTTATCTCATTTCTTCCCAACAATATTCAAATCTAAAAACACCTGAATTCCACTGAAGCTGTCCTGACCTGGTGTCTGGCTAAATCTGGCCCTGGTGAATCATTGTAGTCGTGTCATCAGACCGTGAACCTCAGCGCCAGGAATGAGAATGATCTCACGAGATCATTAGAAGCGTCTCACACAGGCATCGCGGCAATTCCCAAGAATGGGAGTGTGAGATTTGAAGAAGTAAAAAAAAAAGAGAAGAAGCCATGAGGAAATTTAAAGGTCATCTGACTGCAAAGTATCCATGCTCGTCATGGGGAGTTTTTCTTTTAATCTAAAAATGCAGATTTTTTTCTTATATCTGTTAAATGCTAAATGATCAAAAATGAATAAGAATAAGAATAAAAGAAATTGAGACCAAAAGCTGTGAGATGGTTTAAATGGGAAAAGATGATTCTTGTCCAAACGTGGGAATTTTAGGAATATGTGGGCCAATTGGCAGTCATCAAAAGGAAAAAAGAAAAATATTATTTGGTTCTTTACTATGCTTGTTTGAATACAGTGCAGCATCACCTACATGTACGCAGACCAAATGTTTTACTCTTGTTTACCAAACTCTGTAGAGTTGTGACTTTTCAATTCATAATTTTCTCACAAACTAGGGCATTGCAACTGTCCCACATGATAGTTCACTTGACTTATGTCTAACTGGTTGGCTATGTGGAAAACTCCATTCTATAGTCACTTTGATTGCTAGCCTAATCAGAAATTGTGTGTTTACAACAAAGCACTTGTGGAAAATCAGACTTTTAAGACGCCATGAAGGCCACTGATTCCTTTCCCAGGTTAATGTTTCTTCCTTCCACTATCTCAGACCCCTGTTTACCTCTTTGTTTTTGTCCCCTTCCAAACATGTGGACGGTTCGACAAAGTTGCCTTTAACACCTAGCTTTTTAGATGGGAGCTGTTAACGTAGAGCTAGATATTTACAACATGGCATAAAAATGTGCGCTTGAAAGTGTAAGTAAGAGTGAGTCAAATACTACCAAGTACTTTTGGCGTCACGTCAACTGCGAGTAAACTTTGTGCCATCCACTTATTGAGTCATGATGTAATGATTTACAAACCTGCTGATACAGACAGACACACGGTTTTGAACAAGTTACTCTTTCAGGTATCTGCTGAAAGGGGTCACAGGTGATTCCAATGACACCTTTGATGTAGAACTAACTCATAACCTGCCATTGCAGCATGTAGCAGGCTGCATTTGGTTATTTATGTTGCTTTTGAACACACGTCTCAGTCTGCAGTTGCTAAAAATACTTCAGTCCGAGATTGGCGACAGTGCGCGGCTTTCTGTGAGCTGAAGGGTGGGGAGGAAACGAGCAGAGCCAAGAGGGGAGGCGGTGGCGGTGACTCGGGGGGGCTTTCAGCCTGTGCTCTCCTCAGAGAGAAATAGCACTGCCTGTGCTGCTATTAATAGTAAGCTGGTGTGTCTCTTTAAGCTTCAGTAATGGCCCCTTTTATACGACGCAAGCAGGAAAACCAGAGCGTTGCCACCGTTTTCATCAGCACTCTGGTGCTGCTGCTGCCTGATGACGTGCGGCGAGACGCCCCTGATGTGTTTTACAGACTCGCAGCAGCAGCAGGAGTCACGGCTGGCCACAGGCATATGTACATTGTAGACGGTATGAGTCAGTGGATTGTGGGTAGTAATGAAGAGTGACTGTGGCCCCAAAGTGTACAAAAACACACGGAAATGAGGAAGTTCGTCATTGTGCACGTTGAGTAATTTGAAGCTACCTCAGTGATGTCCAAAACAGTGTTATACACATTTCTGAATGCAAAAGAATAATCTATTATATCTGGTAATGTGTTTTGGCCAGTCTGACTTCAACTGTTGGGTTAAAACAGATGTTAAGAGTACAAAATAATGGAAAGTGATTTTGCTCTTAATGGCTTATTCTAAAGGCTGTGGCACAATAAATGGAACATAATCCCAATAATTTTTCAGTCACGTCATTTTCTGCAGATAATTCCTTGTCACTATGACAATATAAAGCTGAATTTCCATGATGATGTTCAGCTTTGCAGATCTGACAATGGATGCAGTTACACCTCTCTGTAGACCTCGGGCTCAGGCTCAGCTAACTGGCTCCTTGCCTCACAACTATCAGGGCAATCATGAGCACTTAAAGTATTCTCATTGATCAGACATGAGATAAGAAAGCCAACAGTTTTCCTTTGGTTAAAGTCGTAAAGTTTTTTTTAAAAAGAACTGGTTCATGCTGTGTTGTACAAGAGATTTTTTTGTGTCATATTTGCTTCCTTCCCACACTCACAAAGAGAAACTGCCCACTAAATAAACACGAAGAAAGAACAGATTTGGGTCAATCCAGAAAAAGTGAACAAGTTTACAATATGGCAAACTAATAAAGTTATTATGGAGCCCATGGATCCAAGTGCCCAACCAGTGCAGCTTGATTTTAGTTGATTTTAGTTGTTCTGACGTGCAGGTCCGTCTCTCAGGGACGTTCTCAGGTCCAGAGTCTGGAACCAGGTTGTATATTTTGAGCCGTGTTCCTGCAACACAGGCTGTTAGAAATCTGGAATATAATCAATTCTCCCAGGCTAAAAACAATACAAAATTGGGAATCTCTGTAATAACCTTTAGTCAGGGAAGTGACTTGACTGTAACTTCATGTTTCAACTCAACTGTGTCACTTGTCATTTTGTCCCTCTGTAGAATCAAGCACAGTGTGAAATCTACGTGGCTGCCAAGGTTGCCTCACATCAGTTAGTGGACTGATGAATGGGCGTCTTACTGCATAACAGTGACATTATTCACACTTCGGAAATAATACAAAATATGTCATTTTGACTGTAAACTGTAAGAAGGTCAATTTACTGAGTTGACCTGAATCTGTTGGTGTTGCCCTTGTTTCCAAACCTGCTGCTGGGTTACTTGGTGTTGCAATAGAAAAGTAAATGTTACAAAACATTTTTTTTCTCAGGGGGAGGTTGGTGGTGTGTGTGTGTGTGTGTGTGTGTGTGTGTGTGTGTGTGTGTGTGTGTGTGTGTGTGTGTGTGTGTGTGTGTGTGCAGTGTGTGTGTTTGGGGAGGGGGGGGGGTGTCTTAGAGACACATAAATCTAGAAGAAAAAAACATGCCTCTATCTGAAATGAATATGTAGTATTAAGAGACTAGAGACTGGTCTTGCTCTCAAGACCACTTTTTATGGGTCTCGGTTTCGTCTCGGACACGGAGGCATTTTTACTTGGGTCTTGTCTCGGTCTCAGACCGGACGGACTCTGGATTTTTGATCAAGACTGGTGGAGACTCAGCCAACACTACAATGACAGATAATAATGGAAAATATTCCAGCTGCTGCCGTTTTTGCGCCCTGTTTGTGACACCCAGTGACACCCTGCCCCCTTATTCCTAGTTAATTTATTTTTTAATTTCATAAAGCAACGTTGTTTTTTTGAAAATGGTTCAAAATAGCTGGCAAAGCAGCAACATGTTGAAGAAAATTATTAAAAGATCCCTCGCTGGAAAGAGATGTTGCTGTTCGATTTAGAAGCAAACTTGAATTTAAAAAAGATACTGGTTATTTCTTCTGTTTTGTTGTTATTTTTCTTTGAGGTATAAAGTCTTGGCCTACTCTCGATCTCGATACTCTCTGGTCTTTATAATGTCTTGGTCTTGGTTGGTTGGTGCGGTCTTGACTGCAACACTATTAGTATGTACAGTATGTTCAGTAGCTAGTCAAGAAGCTCTCATGCAGCACAGCAAGCACAGATAGCGTCAGCTCCTCCAAGCCTCTGCACAGGAAGCCACCTCCTCTTCCTGTTTAGTCTAACCTCTGATTGGTCCCTGCAATGGGGGACATTTCCACAACAAAGTAGTCAACACCCCATTTATATAGAACATATTTTTTTTAGGGGGGGAGAAGGATGGGGGATAACAAGGAAAACGGTGTTGTTGTACTTGGAGAGTGAAAACAAAAGAAGAATGACGGCTGCCACGGCTCCCTCCCTCTTTCAGCTCCTGTAAACCTCCATGTTTGGGCATTATCTTATGTTTGCCCTCCATAATTAGACCGTCTACCAAATTAGTGGGTGTCTGTGCATGAACACAAAGTGCGGCGGAGCGCTGCGATAAGAGCTGTGCCGGCTTAACCCGGGAATACAGAGCCCAAAGGAGGAAACACATTAGACTCTCGTTTGTGATTTAATCTCTGCTCTGACATAATCTAGCAAACGTCTTTTAGCACTTTTACCATACAGATGTCTGTTATTACGACTTGGTCATTTAAGGTCCCATTTTAGACATTTTATTGTGTCATTGAGCTCCAAGAATAAGTTAAACCCATTATTAAATGACTTATTTTACTTGAGCCACTTTTCAAAAAAAGCAGGTGCCAAAACACACAGTTGTGGAAACCGGCAGTTGTGATGTCATAAAGGGTGCATAGTCCTCTCCCAGATTAGTGACAGCCTCACAGCTGCATTGTTTTTTTTTTTCTTCCATACAATTGGAAGGTAAAGCAAAGCAACAGCCCAGGGCTAAATTAATGCTTGCGATAATATCAACACATTCAAATCTATAGGTATATATCTATAGCAAGATTTGTCATGAGGTGTTATATATGTACATAATAACTCATGCATGGTCACTCCTGTGGTATCCATGATGAAAATAAGATGAAGATCTGAAAATGGGAGCCATGAGATATCTTGAAAAAAAAAAAAGAGCCTCATGATGGAAGGAGTTTCCCCAGTCAACTCCTACCCTTCCTTCTGTTTTGCCGTTTAGTGTCATACCTCGACCCAGGCAGCTGACATAAAAAGAAGGAAATGAGCTCATCGGCACCTTGATGTAACCCGTGGGAGAAGACAAGCGCAGGGGAACTCAGCAGACAGGCTGTCATTCGCTCGCCGCGCGCCACACCGGCCCATTAACATGCCTTATTAGGACATCTGCAGTGTCAGCCAGCAAGACGGAGATGTTTTTTGCTTTTCTGGTTTTCTATTGGTTGGGCAGCTTCACGTGACTTCCCCTACAGACGCTCTGAATCACATGACCTCTGGCCAAAGGTCAGGTTCCTTGGCCACTTGCTGGGGACGTGCAGTTGAAGATTAAACAAAACCACCTCACGTAGTTTTTCTTGAGAGGGTGAACAGAGTGCAAACGATCCGGGAAGGAAAGAGGCGGGTTTTGATCTTGGCTCCCAGCGCTCTTTCTGGAAGGCGGTGGTCAACATCCAGCACCTGTGCTATAAATGTAATATCGGGAACCTTTTGTAAACAAAGGTCTCATATTTTTCATCACAGATTAGACACTTCTCTTTTGGTTTACCGCTGGCTGGTTGTAAACACGTGTCGTGTGTCAGGCCTCAGGGCAGGTCGGCGCTGACATTACTCCAGTTTACGGAAAACACAACCTGACGTGGAAACCTGTTGCTTCTACAAACACATTCACTGTAGAATTTGCTGGCTTTGTGGTTTTATTCCTATCGTCCACGGCGATGCCAGCATAGCTGCAACATAAGCAAAAGCCAACAGTTAACTTTCTGATATTGAACTGTGATAATCAAACCCAAACTTCAGAAGCCACTTTAAATCAATCCAGCCAGCAGCATTGTGTGTCAGTCGGATAGAGAGCTATGGACAGAGCAATTTATTAGTAGTTCATATTTTTGTCTTGCACATTTGTGCTTACATTTGTGTTTCATGCATCTCTGCTTGTAAAGTGTCTGAGTTTCTGAAAAGTGCTATCTAAATTAAAAGTATTATTATTAATATTTCGTGTTTTTTTAGATTCTTGTTGATTTGTAGAGTAGCTGTAGAGTCTTGTAGATGTGTCAATTCTTGAGCGCAGTGACATATTATTGATGACAATGATAAGAGTAAAATCAGCAAATCCTAAGCACGTCACAGTAATTTATTATTTAAAAAAAAAAAAAATCCCCCCAATATTGGACAATATCTATTTGTAAGCAGAGCAAAATCAAAGTATAAAATCAAAAGAAAGAAATCGGATCATCTGATCTTCAGAGCTTTTAGAAAAATGCAATGTTACACCGAACTGCATTTTACATTTTAATCTCCAGTCATTCTAGGCCACATTAATGCACCTGACTGACCATTCAGGCTGTGTGATATCATCCAGTTTTATTACCTTGGCCCAGGCCCTAAAATTGCGACACAGACATTGGTAATCACCTCTGGCCGCCGCCCTCTCATGTTTACATAGCGCAAACACCAAAAGGAGGGCAGTGGCTCTCTCCAACTGTTGCACAGGCGTTGCAGCATGCAGAGTGACTGTAGAAGAAGCAGAAACACATCAGGCAGATTGAGGCAGGAACATCCTGAGGAAACCACCTCTCCCCTTCAAGCTTTACTCTGAGGAGGATTCAGACATTGCCGCTGAAAAGAAGACGTGTGTCTGTAACTGAGCTGATTCAGTCGCTACAGTTCTCCAGCAGCAGCCACCTGCATGAGTCATTTCCTCAGATTGAATTTGATTCTGCTTAAGTGAAACGCAGAAACTCGTCAGGGTGTCTCATCTAGTTAGAACCCTCGACTGCCCCGAGTGAGGCATTTCCTCCAGTGAACCCTGTTAGCATTGTTCAGAGAGGTTCAAGACAGAAAAGCATTGTTATAAACGAAATCCAGACATATTTGCTGGAAGGGCTGCCTTTGTCTTGCACGGCGGAGACTGCAGATCGTGCAAATGAACGTGCAGCAGCTTTTCCAGAACAGTATGCACTATTATTTCTTTCTTTCATAGCAGCAGCTATGTCATGTTCCACACTGGCTGACGCTGACAATTTGCAAGAGACGGTGATATCAATCGCTGCGTTCAAGTGTGCACTCACTCTGCAACCTGAATTCCATTGAATGGCAAAGTCATGCTCATATTTTCAAGACACGCCTCAGCTGTCATTACGAAACACTCTGGTCAAGGCGCCTGCTCGCTCTGCAGCACATAGGAACAAAAAAAATCAGTTTCTTATCGTGTCTTGCGTTGCGCTGTGAGAATGGCAGAGTCTCGCCCATAAATCTGCAGCTATCGTTCCTGTTTTCACATCCACACCCCTCTGCCAAAGCAACTTCCTCTTTTCTCTAAGAAACGAGCTGTACGGCAGGGTGTGCCGTGTTTCTGTGCCATGGTATTACGAGAAATGATGAAGTTGGCAAGATGATAATGTAGTAATAATCAAATGTGATGTTTGCATTCGTCCCCAAAGGCTTTCTGTATTGGCTTTTATTTCCTTTTTTTTTGCAGAGAAAGTTTGTCCTTGGTCTAGAAATGTGTGTTACGTGAACGTGACTAAGAATATATGCCATAGGTCAGCAGGTACTTGAGTGAGAGTGATGCTCTCTCGGGCTCTGACTAGGCTGAGCTGACACGGTCAAAAACTGACGTGTTATTTTGTTGCAGGTCCGTTATTGTAATTTAGCATTTGTCCTAATGTTTGAAACCCTGCAGCTATCTGATGCTATATACTACTACTACAACTTCTACGACTGCTACTAGGACTAATAATAATAATGATTAAAAAAACAAAATAATAATAATAATAATTACACTAAGTTGTGTCCATATGTGCATTTGTTATTTTGTTTAAAAAAAAATGCAAAAACTTAAAAGGAGTTAGTGTTAAAATTAAGTTGCATTAATATCAGGAAAAAAAATCATAATGAAATAAGAGCGTTGTTGAGAAATAATATCTTGTTGTTTTTATTACAGCAACATGTCCTGACACGTGCAGACAGAAATTTGAAATACCAATTGGCAGCATTAGCATTTTCACATTAGGCAAAAGTTCATGCTGTTCCTTTCATAATGTTGTTGTCTTTACGGGACAGGTTGCAATGTTCTCTCTGCTCCAGTGCTTCTCCACAATAGCTCAGTGGAATGCCTGTTTTTTACAAACCTGGAGGTTGCAGATGTAGATCAGTTGATGTCTGATTGGTTTTGATTTAGAGCAGTTTTGCAGTTTTGGGGAAAATGGGGAAGTGAGTGCGCAACAGTTCTAACAGGCACATTTGTTTATTGTCTTTTGACTTCCTACCCACATGTTCAATGTTTCCTGAGCTTGTCCTGTTTTATGAGAATTGTAGTGTCACAGGTGTGCATATCAGCTCAACTTTTAGACTTTGCAAGACCAACCAGAACCCTGATAAGTCAAGATGTAATGGCTCATTTGGCTTGTTCCACCACCCAGTCTTCAGATGTAAAAAAACTCAATTGTGCCCCTCCTTTTATCTCCCTGCCCTTTGAATGAGTTGGTTGCCTCTCATTTAACACATCAGCTTTGTTTAAATGAGTGTTTGAAGCTTTTTTCACAGTGGTGCTAAGCACTGGACAAGGTTAACGTTGCTCCTGGAGAGCTTTTGGACAGTGTCAAGGTCGATCATCTTTTAACATAACCACAAATATCTGCATTTTACACAAAAGAAAAAACATTCAACTCGCTTGGTTATGTGTGAAGATTGTTTTTTTTTTTTTTTTTTTTTTTTTTTTAAAGCTACTGGAGGCTCAAGAGAGAATGTCACCAAGGTTTGGAGGACAGAATCTCAGCAGTGGCAATCTCACTCCGCCACTCCACACACACACACACACACACACACACACACACACACACACACACACACACACACAAAACAAATATCTCGGACTTGCAGAATACCAGACAAAACACTGGGCGTGGGAATTGTTATCCGTCAAGTGAGCAATTTGGAGCCCATTCACATTTGCATGTCCTCAATAGTTTTCTCAACAGGAGAAACCAACCATTATACATTTGATGGAACTTGTCTCAACGGGGCCTGCGGCTGCACTCGGGGTTCTGTGACAGTTTGGAGGCTGACTGTGATCCTGCTAAATGTTGGGACGTGTACAGAGTGGGTGGGTGCCTGTCTGAGATGCTCCATTATGTCACTGGTGCCCCAAGAATAGCTTCAGTGTGTTTTGCGAGGCACTGGGGCCGGTGTGACGTTCGCAACTTGGCTGTTATTGGGCCAAACCCAGACGAAACAGGGGCCCTACTGTTTCCCCACCTCAGGCACACCCACCCACTGCACACACACACACACACACACACACACACACACACACACACACACACACACACACACACACACACACACACTTACCAGGGCACACACATATGGAACCGTTTTAGGTTTCCCCTCTGCCACTGTGCAAAATGCCCCCTGAATAAACGCTTGGAGCAGATCTGGACCAGAAAGGCCAGTGCTCCCTATTAGACAGGGGCTGTGACGCAATGGGACAGCAATGAAAGGTAGTGGCTTTCAGATGTTTCCTCAGCCTTTTGCAGAAAGACCAGTGTAAAATATTCAGTCAGTAATGGCTTCTCAAAACAGTGTTTAATTCTATTATTTCAGTGTGGACTTGAATAATTGATGATTAAAACCAACCAAGACAATAACAACAGTATAGACATGGGAAAACACACACTGTTTTCAATACTCTTACCATAAGATTCTACAAAAATCTCCACTGGACTGAAGCTGGCATGTCTTTGATATACATGTACATTCAATGACTTCGTCACGTTTATTAAGTAGCAGTCAAAAAGATATCTCAAACTGACCTCTGACTTTAGAACGTGTTGTAGTCGGGCATAACCGATAAGCATTCGAATTTATAAACCAATGGACCAAAGGGTCACTCCAGCCTGTTGTCCGTTCAAGGTAAACGTCCCAATCCACACCATGACACGGTGTGTCACAACTATTTTAGACTTTCCAAAAAGAAGACACAGGTCAGGATTAACCCGCCCGTACGTACAGCAGTTCATAAATCTCCCTGATGAACGCACTGGAATGAAAAAAAATGAAGAAGAAAAAAAGAGAAAATTTTATGACCAACTGACTATTAATGTAATTTCTTCAAGTTCGGCGGGCCGATTTAGAAAGTTTAACAGGCATGTTCTAGTGGGTTTACTCTAATTCCCCCCAACAACAAATAAAGTGTCAGCAATCAAGTGCAAAACGTGGTGCACACGCAAATCAATTCTCGAAAGCAACACTAAAGCAACGGCCGATACTCTCAAACACATCAGAACATTAAACATCCTTTAAATCAAAATTTTAAACGGGAAAATTAACGATGTGTCAAAACAACAACAACAACAACAACAACCATACTGTTATGTAGCTTTGTGCGTGTTTAAGTGGTCGTACGGTAATTCGCAGCCTTTTCTACTGGTTTTACTGCGTATACCTGCGAATAATGTAAACTACACCCCATCCCTCTCACAGCACACACACCCACCCACCCCTCTCTCCTTCTCGGATGCTCGTCCATGTGTGTCCGCGCCCCCGCGGTTTTAAAAGGGGGCCGTCGTCAGCGGCGGGGCGGACTGATTGAGTCACTCACCTCCGCAGTCGGTTCAACATCGAGTCACCGCTGCTCTCTGCGTCAACAACCACCGCCTGCGTACGTCGTCCACCGCCTGCCGTGCGCACGACTCGCCCGAATCGCTCCGTTTGCTTTGTTCTCTCTCATTCTTAAAAGTTGTCGCGCTCGCGACGCTGGAAGAAGAGCTCGGACCTCGCGGTTTCCCTTTTTGAAAACCATCGCGCGACTCCGCGGCTCATCGCAGGCGCACGAGGACGGCACCGTGGATGAGAGCGTGGTCAGGTGAGAGCGCCGAGCGTTTCCCAGGAACAAGAACACCTTTGCGGTTTCAGTTGTTGGTTGTTTGCTGTGGGAGAAAGAAGGGCAGCCGACTCGGTCGCTCACGCAACCGCGCCGTGAAAACCAGGAATCTAAAGTTGTGTCTCTTCAGTGCTGAATCCGTTTGTCCGACAGGACTTTGCTGCTCTTTCGCGTCGTCAACTCGCACGTGCGGTTCATCCTGCAGCAACACCAGAGAGAGAAAAACACTGTAGTTCCTCCATCATTAGCGGTGAAGGTGAAGTGAGCCAAACCCCACACAGGTATCATTCTAATGTCGGTTCCACGCTGTGTGGTTCATCCTTAGGTTTGTAGATTTGTTGTTTTGCTTTCCAATCATATAATCTGATTTATTTATTTATTTATTGTTTGGTCAATTTTGATGACAAGGTGTAAAATTATTCACTTGATAAACGAAGATCATATCACGTCATCGGAGCCGTAAGCTGAACATTTGTCTGGGATGACGTGTTTACGTACCAATGCGAATGGAAGTTGTGTTTGTGGTCAACACTCTGCCTTTTGCATCAGCCGTTTGTTTAGTGGTAGCTGACTGGACATCTGACTGGTTGGTCTGGGACTCAACTGGCGTGCCCCAGTCAGTCACTTTCTGTGCTGTGACACACTGCTCCAAGCACGCCATTGTACTGAGGGAGAAATATTTTCAGGGAAGGGGAATGCAAAGCTGTTTCCTGCGCGCTGCGGCCCCTAACAATGGCCCTCGGCCCGTGAAACAGTCGGCGGTTCTCTGCACAACTCTCGTCTAAGGATGTGGAGAAGAATGGCTGAGAAAGGCGAAAGGAGGAGGAGGAGAGGGAGAGGGAGAGGGGAGACGAAAAAACAACACCGCCGAACACAATGGGGAACGGGCAGTTCTGTGGGTTTGTAGGAGTCCCAGACAATGGGAGGCCAGATGTGGATGTTGCATAAGATGTGGGCCACTGGGGTCACGATGCCTTCGAGGTCAGTGAGGAACCTGCGTCCGAGGACTGAGCCTGTGCCCAAGCAGTCTGTCAATATTTAATGGCTGCAGCGGCTGTGGTAAATGAATATTCCTGCACAGGTGCCTCGTTTTTGTAACTGATCCTCCTTTGGTGGCCTTTGGATTGTTTTTTTTTCCAATGTTGCGTTACAAGTTGTGCTGTTCTTTCCTCAGAAAATTGTGTAAGAAGTGAAACAAAGAAGAGGTGATTCTTGGAAAGCGTTCAATGTGATTTTGTTACATCTTCAAGGTTGAAAGTTGAGATCCACTGGTTCATGAATGAACAAATGAATGAATAGTTTATTTCGGTTACAATGTACAACACTGAGATGGTGTGCGATCAACTGAGAAGAAAATGAGAAAAAAAACAAAACCTTACGCAACGTATTCACAGCGAATTAGGCGAACTGTAACTGAAAAAACCCTTCGACCGTGTCAACCTGCCAACGCCTTTGTTTTTCCTCCAGATAGACGCAGTGGATGCCACAACGCTGCACTCACGGAAGGAAGCTGGGAGACTGTGAAGCGGACCACCAGACTCCCGGCAAGCCCCACCCGCTTCTCACCATGTCACTGGGCACCTTCCACCTCATGCAGACCCTCAAGAACTCCCCCGCTGCGCTGCGCCGCCGCTTCCGCCGCGACCGCACAGAGTTGCTGTCGCACGGCGACCCCCTGTTCAAAGTCCACTACCTGGGCACGGAGAAGATCTTCTCCCTGGACCGGGAGCTGGCGCAGGACGCCATCAGCCACCTGCTGGACGGCGTCGCCAACGGCAAGAAGCCCGGCAAAGACCACGCGCTGGTGGTGCGGCCGCGCTACGTGGAGGTGAAGGAGCTGAGCACGGGCCGCCAGCTCACCAAGACCTACCTGCAGGACATCGCCTACTGCGCCGCCGACGCCACGCGGCCCAACGTCTTTCTCTACATCTGCAAGCACCAGGGCCAGCAGCTGCAGTGCCGCGTCTTCTGGTGCAGCCGGGCGGAGCGGGCGCGCGACATGACGGCGTGCCTGGCGCACTCCTTCCAGCGCGCGCTGAGCGACTGGCAGCAGGACGGCTCGGCCACGCTGCCGGCGCCGCCGCCAAAAGGAGGGGAGGCCAAAGGGAAGCGGGCGCCGGAAGAGTCGGACTCCTCCGGCGGCAACGCCAAGAGCTCCACGCTGCCTGCCAGCCTGGGAAAAGGTGAGATGATGAAAATGGTCTTGCTGAAACTTTGGACTGGTTGGAAATGGTGGAGGCGATCATTTAGTTTCTAATGAGCATTTCCACAGTCCTTGAAACCCTGGAAGAGTGATGGAATTTGCAAATGCTGTCTTCCAGGCCTGGAAAAGGAGTTGTGAAATTGTTGTGAAATCACTGAAAGTTTTGGAAAATTCAGGACATTTGACTGAGCCCCTTACAAACCAGCAGACTTGGTTTGTTGTTCTACCTTAACGTTGAATATGCGCTGCCACTGTCTCTCTTATCTCCAACAAGGCTGCAGCTACATGAACAGAATTAGCCTAGCCGATTAGCTCCACCTACTGTATGTAGTTTAGTCTCATTGATCACCTACAGATCACCTGCAGTTACCACTATTTTAGACCAATACAAAGAGTGTGTGTTTTGAATTTTAAGTAATTTTTGTACCGTAAGGTATTTGGCAAAGATTCAAATGTCTTTTAACTCTGAGAATTCTGTATTTATGGGTTGTGGTAAAGTCATGGAAATGTCATGCCAGGTCTTTTGTCAGTGAAAGTGAGTGCATCAGTGGGGAGTGAGAACACAGTTCAATGCTACAAGCTGGCATGTCAGCCATAAACTGTGAATCTGCTATTCTCTACAACTGCTTCACCTGAATTAGGTTAATTGAATTAGATCAGCTGATCTTTCCGCTTAGCCTTGATAGCGTGTAGATATGAAAAGAGAGATTCTCAGCGGCCGGTCTTAACATCTCCCACTGTTTCTGTCTCTGCAGTGCGCTGGAAGAAGAGGGGCTCCATGTCTCGCAGCCCCCTCAGGAACATCAGCAGGAGAGGCTCTGCCTCCGACAGCTGGAACTGAGCCCTTAGCTTCGACCCTGCGTGTGGGTGGGTGGGAACACATGAACCTGACAGCAGCCTCAAGACTGACGGCACTGACGGACTGACAGACTGAGGAGAGGGACTACATGGTCAACGAAGGGACAAAGGGGATGCAGAGTGGGGGGGCAGAGGGGTTGTTGTCTCTCATTTGGATGGTAGACCTCTAGAATTCAGCGCACGGACTTGAAGGTCCGACGCAGCAAAGCTCATGTTTACTTTGACTGCACTGGTATCCGACGCTAACAAGAAAGAAGCGACGTTGACGACTTCCTGTGTTTGTCCAATAGAGGGCGACGTTGGAGGCCCGGAAGCGGCCGCTGGCCCCGTTTGTCCGCCGGAATGGTTCACTTCCAGGACATTTGTTTTTCTTTTTAGGCGGCCCGGTTTGTTTTTAAGTTCTCTTTTCGACACTCGACACCTGCTGAGTTTAGACTGAGTCGTCTGACAGCGACGGCGGCGGCCGCGCCGCAGCTAGTGGCAGCCCAGCACAGACGCTGGGACCCAAAACTGGAAGTTATCAATTTCCTTTCGTTTTTAACTGACATTTCTGACAGGGGTTGTATTTTTTCAGAATCGTAATTCTGTTAACCCTGTGGCACTAACGCATGCATTGATATCCTTTTCATTTTTGAAAGGCAAAGTCATTTTTTTAATCCTACATTGTGAGACCCCCTTTGTTACTTAAATGTCATAATAAGCAGGAAAGTAAAAGGTTTTTATGACTTGATTTCAAAGTGATTCTACCTTTTGATGCACATGTAGGTAGTTATTAGTTACTTAAAACCAGGCAATTTGTTCTTTATTCTTTCATTTGACATTCCCATGAATTGCAGAGCAGGTGCAGCACCTGCGGCCAAGGAACAGGGATGTGTGTGTCTGTGCAGAAGCAACTTTGTGCACAGTAAAAATAGTGTTGGCGTCCAATGCAGTGAATTAACTTTTGTGTTGGGGGAGAAAAACCAGGCTCATCCGTGACTCGCAGCGTTTGTCAGTCTGCGGCCGGAACACTGGGAACCTTGTGTGTCCGGTGTAGAGCCTCTGTGAGGAATGTGTGGCCATGCACCTGCATTCCAACCAGGGCAACTTGAGACTGCACAGTCTCCTCTTAAATTATCCCCCCCTCCAAAGAAAATTCTTCTCCACACCCCACTGTGCCTTTGCATATTGAGCAAACTTGGAGAAAGCCATGGAATGGTGCCACAACTCATTTTCATTGACAGTCAATGAGGCTTTAATGTGTTGCAGAACAGGCTCTATTTCCGTTTACATGAGGCGACCAGTTATTTTCTGACCAAAGCGAAGCTATTTTATTTTTTTAATAGAAGGTGTTTTAGACTGATGTGCCACTTGGATTTGTAACATTTTTTATGCTTTTATACTCGTGGTGTATCTAGTTGCCTTTGATCCACAAAAGGCACAGCCCCGTTTTTAAACGGAGGGCTGTTTGACGTGCCTGCTTCTCGGCGTATTTTATCAGCGTACTGTCCTTGTATGTATTTAATTAAATATGTATTTTATAAAATAATAAAAGCTTTTTATAGAACATTTTTCTGGCTCGTGTCTTCTCACACCACTGGACGTCTCTCCCGACCAAGACAAATATTTAGGCTGCTTTAACTTTCTGCAGCTTTGACCCTTGATGATGCTAGTCCTTTTTTGTAATGGTTATATTTGGCCTGAGGAAAACACAATTGTGTATGTGTGTGTGTGTGTGGGACAGGGAGAGAGAGGGAGTGATTGAACAGTTTGGTGGGGAGGGGGGTCGGGGGGGGAGAGTACGATATTCCAAAGAGGTCCTGGGATGTTTAATCTCAGTCATGTGAGACCTTTCCCAAGGTTATTCCTCATATTTTTTCTTTTAAAACTCTGTCATCCATGTGACCCAACGTTGGTATGAATGTCGTACACATCTAGTTTCTTCTGCACACACTTTAAACACAACTCTCTCTCAAGACATTTAGTCACAGAAATATCTTGGCAAATGTGATCTTAGAAAAATGGTGAACAGAACAACATTTATTTGTTGTTTTGAACATTTGGACCAATTGAGTGTCACTTGTAATTTCCAAAAAACTGTTCAAAGTGCAGCGAGGTTCTTTCTTTGCGGATCAGTTTTGATTGGTCGTGGAAGATCCCGCCCCCTCTCTTTGTCGCTGTAGCTCCAATAGGGACTGGACATGGAGACGCCTCAGTGGCTTCACCTCCTCCACCACTGAAAGGATAAAAAAAAAAAACTACATGAAATAACACTGACTAGTGGCAGGAAAATCGAGCAGCCGTTATTTATTGTTTTACCACGCTGAAACCGCGCCATCTGCTGGTCTCAAGCAGTATTGGCTTTATAGGTGAAATATTACCACGGTCAATAATTCAAAAACATCTCAGCAAACATCTTCCTGAAAAAACAGAACAACTTTTGAAGAGACAAAAACATGGCGGTCTCAGAGCGAGGAACCCAAAAGAACCTCGGGGTCGTGTTACTGACCTCAGAGGACCTTTTTCACAGAGGGCAGATTACCAGAACTGCATGTGAGATCAAGTCAAGTGAATTTTGCACAATTGCAAAATTCATTTTAAATTTGCAAAATGTATTTTTTTAAACAATTTTTCTGACCAAGTGTATCCACCTCCTTCTGCTAAACCTGGACACCCCACCTTTGTCATAGTGCAGCTCGTCCCGATTGCCGTAGACGACGTACATGTCCAGGAAGCTGAGCAGAGCGCCGGTGACCAGGAAGCGGTCGGGAAGGGGAAGGTTGTTGATGTAGCGCGTGTCCAGGGCGAAGGGGTTGGAGGGAGAGGGCACGGTGCACAGGCTCACCAGCTCGCTGACCACATCCCAGACGCGAATACCTGGAAAAACAACAAGAATGGAACACAACAGCAGAAAAAAAAGAAAGCTCACGGACCATTTTTCCACAGGCCTCGTCCTCAAAACACAGACGTCTCAAAGTCCAAACATCTGCGTCTGATTCAGCTCATGGAAAACGGTGTAATTATTGAAATCCGCGCAGTGAAACAATAACTCGCTCCTTGATTGGATTCCCGGCATTTTTTCCACACCTCGTGACTGCCAGTCCGCGATGGACTTGAGTTTCATGGGCGTGTCTTTGACCATGGAGTCGGTGCCACCAATGTTGACCAGGCGCTCGTGGTTGGAGCGAATCCAAGCGTGGGGCCGGCCGTACTTTATGTAACCGGCCAGCAGGAAGAGAGTGCAGTTCACTTCCTGCAAAAGAAAAGAAAAGAAAGGCGAGACTATGGGTGAGGGAGTTAAACTTTGTGTTAGTGGAGGGTGATCGAGCGTTGCACTCACAGGCACTGCTATCTCCCTCTCGCTGGGGGAGGCTGGGAGGAGGTGCTCCTCACTGCCGGGCTCCCTGTGGACACGCAGAGAGGCCAATCAATGAGTTGGGGAACGCCAAGGAAAGCAATCTGCACTCTCTTATCCATCCCTTCTCACACTAGATGAGAAAACAAACACATTCATTTCCACAGCTGCAGGTATCAAATATTTGGCTGGTTTTGCCAGAGCCAACACTTCGACTATGGATCGTTTAATGATCCGTCAAATCAGTCGGGTTCAGTGAACTTTATTTGGACAAATCTCTGTGTTTATGAGGGAAATAAGGCTACGATTGTTATTCATCATGACTTTACTTTGCAGCTTGGATTTCTTTTTAGATTTCTAACCCAGTTTTACACGTCTGAGCAAATTACCTGGCGCTCTGCGGCCGTGGATCATCATGCGACCCGGGATGTGGTGGACCCGCAGGCTCCCCAGGCAGGGGCGAGCTGCACCGGCTGTCCACGCTGGGGGAGCTGCTGCTGGGGGAATTGTCGCTGCTGGTGGAGGAAAGCGTGGAAGCCCTGGACACCACAAAGCCTGGTGAGCGCCAGCCCTGCCGAACAGGTGAGCACGTGAGCATGTGCAGTGGAGTTGTCTCCCTGATGCAGTCCCTCATGATCAAACAGTTTAATTTACAGCAATGTTGATGGCAATGTTCACTTTCCGTGACAATAATCTGCGTCCCTTGTCTGCTTCACTTCCAGCTGAGTGAAAAGTGAGAGCCAGCTGTTCATTCTGCCCTCTGAGAAAACCTTACATGTTTTCTTGGTTATCTAAGTTAAACCATGTGATGTGAATTCATTTGGTCCAATAAAGCATCAGTCTCTCAAAAGGAAGATAAATAGGAGTGTTTTCAATGGACGCTGTAGACAGCTGTTCAGCGGAGATCAATAGAATTTCTTATTTTTATAATGAAAATGAGTAAAATATGGAACCTATTGGATGAGACAGAAACCCACCAGATCCTCATTGACGACTGTCAGCAGCAGCTCCTCCTTCCCCCTCAGCCACGGCTGGAAGTATTTAAAGCCCTGGGACAGAAACAAGATTACTTACAGGAAATGGGTTGAGCGCGTTCATTAAACACACACCAACCTGCAGCGATCCAAGGAGAGCCAGGTCACTCAGGAAGAGCTGCAGCTTCCGCTTCTGCTCCCGCTCTCTCTTCTAAGCAGAAAAAGAAAAGCCATTGATGCGAGACGTCTGACTGGTCGATGATCCTCAGCCCCTCCCTGTCCTGTATCACAGCAACCCCTGCAGCAGCATCCTCGCTCCTCCCAGTAATCATTATAACAATGGCAATAAAACATTATTCGCTTTCAATGGTCTAAGCAAAAAAAAAAATAAATACTATGGTTAAACGTGATGATTAGGAGCTTTAGAGATGAACCAGGCCTACAAGCCCCTCCTGTCATCTCCCGACTCATTTCTGCAGCTGAAAAAAAGAGAACGAATTGTATGCGGACTCACGCTGCTCATCTTGCCCCCCAAAAGTCGACGCCGTCTCGGTCACCGTCGATCATGATGCGCCGACATCTCAAACCTCACATCATGCAACAGGATCCTGTCATAGTTTACCCCCCGATGACGCACAGACAGCGTTTCCCTGGGAAATATCCTATCGGGTGTTGCCTTTTCGGTGTTGTCTGCTCAATGATGGGACCGCTGACGCCCTCTAGCGGCCCGACAGGAACACTACTCTGAAAAGATCGGGAACGCTATTGTTTGTTTTCCCTGTGTCCATGAACAATTTGGAATTTGGTTTTACCATGCAAAAATACAATGGAAACGTATACATACTTAATAGATAATATAATGGGCTATTTTTGCGTGTCCATGAAATAAATTGGACATCTAATCTCTCTCTGTCTCTCTCAGCCGTGGATGGGATTAATACACGATGAATGAAACTATTAAGCATATTACATTGGTTACCATTTGTACCCATCATCTACCGAATTTTAATGCATCATAAATTTGACAAAGAAATCATTATCTACATACATCAGTGAGTGTCCACTCAGTGAATCAATGTGCAAAGCCAGCGTTGACAGAAAGTGCAGTGAGGGATAAAATCATTTTTACAAACATCTTTTCGATTATTACATCTACAGGCCGGTCGTCTTCATAGAAGACAAAAGATGCCACGTCCTAAAAGTTCTTGGAGGCAAAATGAACGAAGAAGGTCCGGATCTCTTTGGGTGATATGGTCACTGTGAACGGGTCGTCTCCAGGTCTTCTTCTGCTGTCGTCTGAAAAACGTCAACATGCAACGTAGGTTGAGGTGTGTAAAATGTCAAGCTGTCCAGACTAATGCGAGACGACGACGTTTTACTGAAACTTTTTCTCACTTGTTTCTGTGTTATCTGCTGTCCTCCACTTCCACCTCTGCAGAGTGGTCACGTCCCAGGTTCCTGTGAGAGAACGCTCCTCCAGCACTCTCACTTCCCCTATTCCCTGAAGAACATCCTAGTCACACAGGAAATGACATTTTGAAAAGAAGGAAAAAAAAAACTGTTGTGCAGACTATTTTAAGTTGCTTCCTATCAAGAAAGTGTGACACCATCAGGTGAGATTTACAGCTGTTGAATGTTTGTTAGCACCTTGATGTTGATGGTGACTGGCTTGGACAGCTCGGGGTCCTCTCCCTTCTCAAAGAGATGCATGATCCTCATCAAAACTCTGTTGTAGTCTGGGTCTGAGTGCAAGCCCCTACCTGGGGGCAAATCATGTAGACAAACCTTGAATCATGATATATTGATCCATAGCCACGACTGAAATAATTATTATCATTTCTTTTTAAAACATGAGGGTTTGTCTCCCAGTTGACCTGAATTAACGTAGCTGAGGTGAACGCTGTGGTTGGAGCTGAAGTTCCACCCGGGGATGCTGAGGGTGAGCAGGTGGAGGTTGGGCGGCAGAACAACTGGATGCACAGGAGAACCTTTTCTGTATTCTTTCCTGGGCTTCTCTGAAAATATATAAAATAGAAAGAAAATCAAAGCATTTGCTTTCAGAAAATCTCCGACTTCCAAACTAATTCCTGTGTCTGTTTTATGACACAAGATCCATCCAACACATTCTTTCATGGAACTTGTGTCTTTCTTTTGTTTTTATTTCAGCATCTGCAGCTTCTAAAGTGAGAACTCACGAGGTCTGTCTATGGGCATAACGACAGGCCGGTGTTGCAATGCCACAGCCTCCCTCTGCCAGAGCTTAGAGGTTGTGCTGCGAGAGCCCAGCAGCATCCACAGGGTGGGTGTCACCACCGAGGAGTCGTTGAGGGTCAGGTTGTAGCCAAGGTTCCAGGCCAGGTTGTTCCACAGACGGCGATGGAGCATGACCTGAGGGAGAACACAGAGGAGAGACACGCGTACGTTTTTACTTTCTGTCATTGTTAATGTTGAGGGATTACTTAAAGAAAAATCAGTACCTCTAGTTGTCCATTAGCTTGGCTGGACACACCGTGAGCTCGGTCGCTGACCAGCACAAGTCTGCTGAGCTCGTCCTCCATGTATGCAGCCCGAACCATTGGGAAGTAGTTCTAAAAGATTTACATTGTGCAACAGTTATCCTACATATGAATGCCTCGTCCTGAAGCTCTCTTTCATCCGAGGACTTACTCTGGCTGCTGTGTTATTGGTAAACTCCCTGTGCCTCCTCTTCATCATCTGATAGCCGTTGTCGTCTGTGTACAGGCTCCTGTTGTTCTTCAGAGAGGAGGCGGTCCTGAGGACGACCTCCGTGTTGAGGACCAGCGGTCCCACCGAGTAGCTCTGCTCCAGCCGGTGACACGGCACCTTGCTCCCAAAACATTCTGGGACTCGGGTGGTGATGGTGAAGGCGTGGTCCCGATCGTTCTCCTCCCTGTGGGAAGAAGGGAAGCAGCAGGTTAGGTTTGGGGTTCAGGGTTCAGAAGGAACTGCTGCAGATCGGTTCAGTGTGCTTGCCTGTAGAAGAGCTGCCTGATCTCTGTCACGATCTTCCCCGGGATGATCTCCATCTCCACGGCCTTGTAAGCCCGCACTGCTGAACTATTGGCGCTGAAGATGTAGTTGTCAGAGATGGGCCCGGCTTTCACATCTCCGTTTGCTCGGTACTCCCAGAAATCCTGAGTCATCCTCACTCTCCTCTTGTCCTCGCTGCTGAGTGAAGGCTCACAATGTTGCACTGACAGAACACAGACGACTTTGCCAATCAGAAGTGAAATAAAGCCGTGGCCCCTTACAGGTAAGTGATGCTGTGCAGGAGATTTGTGTCCTGGTCGAACATCAGCTTGTAGCAGTCGTTGAGAACGGGCAGCAGCCTCCTTCCTGTTCGCAGCCAGTCCCGAACGCTGCGTCTCTCAAAGAGAACCCCCCTTGCTTGGTAGGTCCAGCTGCAGTTCGGCTGGCCCGAGCATTGCTTGTCCCTCAGCTTTATCAGGTACTTCCTGGTCTGAAGGCCTCCGAGTTCCACAACGACGAAAAGATCAAATGAGGTGTTTGAATGTGCAGAAGGTTGGATCTGGACCACAGACAAGTGAAAATATAAGATTTAAAAACACATCAATTTCTTTTATTAATATCTCTAGAACTTTGCCCCTCCCAAAATATAGAAAATTGCTTCTATAGCTCTTCATTCCCCAAACACATGCGTGACTGCACAGACCTTCCAACCTTCAAAACTCATCTCAAAACGCACCTTTTTAGAACCACTTTTACTGTGTGATTAATGTGCTGTCGTGTTAAGTGCTGATTCATGTAATTGTCCTGCGTCGAATCTCAATGTAATGTTTTATGATTTTTTTTTTATTTATGTAAAATGTCTTTTCTTGAAAAGCGCTATACGCATAAAAAATGTATTCATTAAATCGCAGTTGTGGCCGACTTGTTGAACTTAATAAGCAGCAATCAACCTGTGCAGGGACAGGCTGTCCACCATCATCAAAGACCGCTGCAGCCGGGAAGGTGACAGTCATGTTGATGATCGTGGTGACGTTCCATGCTAACGGGTTGTAGACCATGACGTGTTGCTCCAACGTCTTGTAAAGACCTGACAAAAAGAGAGACATTGGCCAAAATGATGAGGATGTCCACGTTTCATGCACTTGAACCTTGACTATTGTGAAACGCAATTTAAGCATGATTTGAGCAAACCTTCCTTGTGGAAGCTGGCACCCAGGTTTCCTGGGAGGCCCAGGTTGTGGGGAAGCAGGAAGAGAGCAGCTTGGAGCTCCTCCACTCCCATCATGGCTTGTGTGAGGTGCTGCAGGTACATGTCAGTCACTTTGGGGGACTCGGTGCCGGTGATTCCATCGTGATGCTGCACCTGAAAAGACAAGTGACAGAAAAGCACTTATTTTTCTCTCCAGTTTTGCACATAGTGGGAAATAACAGTAACACTACTTTCACACTTGGTTCAGTGTTTTTCCACGTTACCTCTGACACAGCCCAGCGCAGGGCCTTCAGTTTATCCAAAGCCCATTCTTTAGCTACAGGCCCATCTGGAAAATTGACACGGTACCTCGTGAACATGGTTTCTGCTGCGTGCAGCTGTGAACTGGCCTGCCGTGCCACTCCTTTCAGAACATTCCTGGAAGCGTAAAACCCCGTCCAGGCCTGGTGTGAATCTGAAGAAGGCATCATAGGCATCAAACTATTTTATTCAACTTGCTATGTGTGCACGCAGAACAGAGAATATGTATCTGTTTCCTAGGCTGCAGGCGTCTACCAGTAGAGTAGGGCAGGAAATCTTGACTTCCTCTTGTCTCCCACACCAGGTTCGATTGGTAGATGGCGCTGAAGTATTCACTCAGAGTGGCGTACTGAACAGTCACCCCAAAAACTTTGCTGTTGCTGTTGATGTACTTCATCAGTGGATCCATGTTGCCGAACTGGACTGATGAGTTGTAAAACTGTTTGTCACAGCCCTGAGACACAGCAGATGTGGGTCACAAACAGAAAAAAACAACACATATTTGCCTTTCAATGCCAGGCTCTTTCTTTTCTTACCCATGGCCACAGGACGTGGTTGGTCCTGAACCAGCCAGCTCTCTGCTTGATGTTGTCCACCATGGCCTGGGCATAAGCATGGACCGTTTCCTTGGTAACTGGCAAGCTCATATTAGGGTAGACTCCATCTTTAGGGGGATCGGGGAACAGGGCAACTCCATTCCAATAGAAGCCTGAACTGTGATGGATCAAGTCAACAAAAAAAAAAAAAATTGTCTCTTTGATTTTAAATCAACCAGGGATTTTAGATCTGGAATTACCTGTTTGAGAATGGAAGATATGAGGGGGTGCAGTAGCTAAACTGGTCCATCGTGTGAGTAAAGATCTGCTGCGTCTCTGGAAGAGAGGCGGAACCTCTCCACACAAACTGGAGTTTCTGTAACAGATGTAGAAAATGTTATTTTAGTCTTAAAAATTCAGCCCTTGTTGATTTTTGAAAAAAAAAAGGGAAAAAGTCTTAAGGTTTTGGAAAATACTTTGTCTTTCTGCATGGCATCTTTCAGATCATAGTCGATGCGGGAGATGAGATGGGCATCGAACCCAGCCAGGGCGAACAGCACCGGAGTGGTGGCCGAGGCTCCGAATGGATCCACGTGCCAGGAGAACTGAGGACGCACACCAAACGTCTGGTAGAGGAAGCCGTGTCCCTCTGAGACACACAGAGCAAGTCCACTCAACGCTTCTGTACATTTATCCCTAAGGCTGACATGTTCATAAGTTCATCAGTGGACTGTTTTATGGCACCTGTCATCTGTAAGATGTCATCATCCAGGTCAGTCACAGCCTCGTCGTGCATCACTTGGCCCCCGATGATAAACTCCAGTCGTCCTTCTTTCACTAGCTGCCGTACCTGCAAATTATTTAGTGTTTTGGGTTTATTTTATTTATATATTTTTAAAAGATAAAGGTCGCGAAAGATGAAATACTGATTGAAGATAAGTCTCATTAGCATCCACTGATGTCCTTACTTGTTTTTTATGGGAGTCTTTGGCCACTGTGTCCCACCACAGACGAAAGAACTCCTGCTCCACGGCGATGAACCTGCGATCTTTGGCTTTAGAGAGCTCCTCAGTCACACTGGTGTACACATTGGCTGCATAAGCATGCATACTTTCCTGCAAACATTATACAGCATCGAAGAATAAACACAGGCTTACTCTAAGAAGTGTTTAAAAGCTTTGTTTAATTACAGAATCTGACTGATTTGACTTAATGTTTTAAAATATGAAATAAACACACTTATTTATTGCTTTGTAGCAATTGTTTTACCACAATTTAATATAGTAAAAGAAAAAAAAAAATACATTTTTAAAGATCAAAAAATGATTTACAGTACATGAATGTGGAACCATAACTATGTAACAAAAAAAAATACTCATCAAATGTTGTAGTGGAACAAGACAGTTGCAGGTAAATAATAATAATAATAATAATAATAATAATAATAATAATAATAATAATAATGATAATAACAACAACAATAATAATAATAATAATAATAATAATAATAATAATATATCGAAGGAGATGCGTCGTTTTAGCAGAGTAATATTACACATGAGCAAAGGTTCATTTACTGAATCACACAGCGTGAGCTGGAAATGATCAGACTTGTTTTGTGACTATACTTTAGGAAAAAAGCAAAACAAAAACAACAAAACAACTGAGCTAGGTGACAGGAACCAACCTCAATGGTGTAAACCCAACCAACATCCATGTGACTGTGAGGGATCACAAATGTTTGAATAGGCTGCGTTTCATTGGTTTCTCCATTCGAGTGACAAAAATGAAGCACAAACACAAAGGCGGCTATAAACTGCATTTCTGAAGCCAGTTTAAGATTGAATGCAGATGAAAAACATCCAGTCACACTTCCTTATTATTCTTGTGCTGCAGCATGTGACCGTGACGAGCCGAACTACGGAAGCCCGCAGTCACCCGAATAGCAGGCACCCGCATTGAAAACAAGCACAATCCACGCCGAAGTTATTTGCAGTTTTCATGAACTTGTAACTATTTTATATCTCACTTTAAGTTTGTAAACAATTAAAACCATTGAAAACATGTATTATTTAGCTGCTAGATTCTTTTGCAAGCACATGTAAAAGAAAATCTAAGAAGATCCGCAAACCTGAGAAATGCGCCGAATCGGTGACCCACAAGCCGGAAGCAATTCTTGGACACGCATATACAACCGGAAGAAGGTTTTGTAAACACCGCGTACTCTTGGAGGTGAGAGTGTGACACAAGGTTTCAAGAATGTCCAAAAACAAAAGGATCGCGTTAATATTTGGAGGCTTTGTGACGGCTGTCGCTGCCGCATTTTACCCGATATTTTTTTACCCTCTCACCCATAACAGCGACTACAGTAAGTGTCTTCTCCATATCTCCCTTTGCAGTAAACTGCTTCTCATTTGCGCTGGTTTTATTACTTCGGGTCTGATAAATTTAAGAATCCAGTCTAACAAACGTCTAGGTTTAACCTTAGTTTTAGCATTTCCTTTGTCACAGAAATAGTGTCAAGTCAGACTTTTATTATTTGTATTTGTTGCTGGTGTCATTCATTTAATGACCACATACAATGTAGGTTACATGTTTATCTAAATTAAAGTGTGTCCCGTCGGTGTTATTAAACACGTTTAAAGGCGAGAGGCATTTTAGGCTTAAAGATGCTTCAAGCATAATTTTGTACATCCTGGCCAACTTTTGAAAAATTTATTGGACGTTGATCAAATTGTTGATAAACGTCGTGTTGTGGCTGACGGTATAATCAAAGAATGAACCATTGGAGTTCAACCTAACTTGAATTTCAGACTGTGACGCTGCTGTGTTGTCTGTCTTAGGAGAAGTGCAAAAGATAAATCGGTCTGGCATCAAGCAGGCAGACGTGCAGCCTGTGGGTAAGAACAAAATGAGACTTTCTTAGTTTTTTTCTTTATTGAAGTTTCCATTTAATGGAATTTCAAATTAAAAACAATTTATCAGAGGCAAACACTGTGCTGCATTTGTGTCCTCATACAAGATGTCTCAAGGATTATTTAATATATTTAATTAACTTTTTGTGTCCAAAGGTGTGAAGACATGGTCAGATCCCTTCAAGCCTGACGATAAACGATGAGCAGTGATTCTCTCTGAGTCCACCTGCTGAAAAACAAAGCTTGACTGGAGAATGATGCCTCTCTTCTGAAGTGTGTGTGTGTGTGTGTGTGTGTGTGTGTGTGTGTGTGTGTGTGTGTGTGTGTGTGATGTGAATAAAATCTAATGTTCTACTTCAGTCATGACTCTTTGGACACATCCTTTATAGCACACTTTATTTAATAATTAATCGACTGTTATTTCACGTTGCGCCCACATGAGGGAGCACTACGACTACCTTCAAGCCGTTCGATGTGTGCGTTTTGTGCATCCATGATATTTTGGAAAATGTTTGGCATTTCCAATAGCAGCGCTCTGGTGTGTTTCCCAGACGGAATTCTTAGCCAACGAAGTCCAATAAATCAATTTAGAAAATGTGTCCATATTGAAGTAGTTTAAGAAGCATTTTAAAAGTCTCTGAGGATGAGCGAGGCACATTGTAAAGTAATGTGAGGCATCACTTTGCAAGCAGAAATGATCACATCGGGGGAACTGTACTACGGGCCACTGAATGTTTGTTTTTTGTTGTATTTTTTCCGCTCCCTTAATCACAACCACGGGATTTAATGGTCAAGACTGTTCAAATGATGCGTCTGTGAATCCCCATTTCGCCTCCGAGGCTAAGAGACACTTTAAACGACGCTTCGTGCTTATTTAGCTGTAAACAATCCCCAGTTTGGTCGAGACTCCCATTTACAAGCTCAGAGATGCTTTGAAAGCAGGGGACTCGTGTTCACTCCGTGTTCTGTTTCTGAGCCCTGTACTTTTGTGGTTTCCTGACATTGACCAGCATCCCCCCTCTGGGAGTTGGATCCATCAAAGCCCTTTCAGTGGAGAGATAGATTAAGAAGGAACTAAATATGTGTTTATGGTCCTTCAGAGATGCTGCACTCCTGCAGTTGCCCCTTAAATCTCTCACCGTGCTGGATGCGGCCTCTACTCTTGGACTTTTAGGGATGTCGGCAAGGCATGCCGCCAGCAAAACCCGACCGGGACGACCACCCCCACCCTCCCCTCCTGCAACACACCCCCATCCCCATCGACAGTCCCCCCATTGTTTATGAGAGCTTGTTATTGTTGGGCTGCGTTCAGAAACAAGAGAAAACTCAAGAGGGCCGGCGGTGCGAAGGCATCTAGAGGTAAGTGAGAGAGAGAGAGGGAGAGCCAGGGGATGTGAGGGAGGGGGTGAAAAGAAAGGCAAGAAATTCCTCTCATTCCCCGCTGGTGTTTTCCAGATTCCTCAAGCGACAGCTCCGCAGCCGCGCGAGTGAAGTACGCAAGCAGAGGGGAAATGGAAGAGGGCAGCCAGAGGAAGAGGAGCACATTCTTGAGGGGACGCGTCACCTACGCCGCAGCAGAATAGAGAGACGTTCAACCTCCTGCTCCGCCTGCCCCACTGTGTAAGAGGTTGTTGCAGCAGCAGCAGCTCCTCTTTCTTCTCGTTGCGCCGTGAATCACCTTGACGTCTCATTCTGAAAACCTGCTCTGTCTGTCTTATTCAGATAGAGGCTCCTCAAGTGTGCATTGGGATTTTATGGCTCCCACCACCACCCTGAGCTGTCTGGCCCCTCTCTGTAAGGGCCCCTGGCCATTCAGCAGGGTAGGTGGACAGACACACGTCGCCGTAAAACACTGGGCAGTAAACCAACATGAACTCGACAATGTCCCCCTCTGCATCACTTTTACTGTCTCACTATTAAGCCATCACACAAATCTCGGGGCCGTTTGCGAGATGAAGAGCAGCACATAATTCGCCCAGGTTTCTGACTGATTGCCATGGAAACGAGGGGGGTTGACAGACAGTTCACAAGGTTGGAGCAACAAGTTGGAGGCCATCCGGGAAGGGGGCGGGGCGTGAGTTACGAGCAGCGCCAGAACGCACTCGCTCGCGCTTTGTCGGCGCAGTAAAGCGAAACAGAGAGAGGAAGAACCAGAGGAGCTTCTTCAGGACCAACTGCAGGCTGAGGACAGACAGCTGGTACAAATAGCCAGGCTGGAAGATCAAACCTCTGTTTTTCATGAGATGCAGGCAAGGTGTGAGGCGTCAGCGTGTAAAATAGTCTAACGTGATCAATTGTGATGCATTGAAAATGGATTCTAATTTTCATATTTTTAACATTGCGAAAGGCCTAAAAAAAAAGGACATAGAAGTTAAATTGAACTTAAAATTGTGCATTTTCTAAGCAAATGGATTGATTGTTTAAATTAAAATTAAAATGAATTAATCAAATTATCCACCTTGTTAAAGTGCTGGTGGCTGAGGACAGACTGCTTTCCTCTCCACCTTGTTTGTTGCCTTTCAACCCATAATGCAACTTTTCTCGACTAACTTAACTGTATAATTCAATCGTATTAAACATCTTTCAACTCAAGGAAGTCTTAAAACTTTGTCTTTATAGGTGTAGTCCGTAAACTCAATCCTAGATTTAAACCTTCATTTAAAAATGATGCCGCTTGGCCTTTGTGCACATTTTATTCCCTTTTTGACCAAAATATTTGTGTGGAAGCCTTTGCATGATGCAGTGAATCTAAAAATGCATTGGCACACACGTGTAAACATGCACACTTCCCAGCAAGAGCCCACATTTCACATCTCAAGTCCGCTGCTCAGCCTTGTGCAACAACGTGCCTGAGTGCTCTCACATTCCTGGGTCAGGAGGCACACGGCTGTGGAAACAGACCGTACGGCTCTGTAGCAACGTTCAGGAAGACGAGCGGCGTTTGGAGCTCGCAGCGGGCGGGCGGGCCCAGGCTAACTGCTGCAGTGACACTGTGGTCCGGCTAGAGTTACATCCAGCGTGAGCGCATGTGTCACTCAGGAAAGACTGAGAAAAAGTTCCACCAAGACGAACCCCAGTATCGTCTGGAGGCTATAAACTGTGGTCGGTTGAGCAACTGGAACATCGTGTGTGTGATCTTTTGTGCTGCGTTCATATTTGCCCAGAACAGGACCACAAACAGATAATTACAGCTTGTTTCAGGTTGCATCCCGCTGCAGCGGTGGTGTGTCACTTCAGATGTTGAAGCGGTGCTCCTGCAAGTGGGAGAAGATGATGCACTGCTGGTTTGTGTGACCTCTCCATCATGTCGGCCAGTGTAATTACTTACCAGAACATTCAGAAACACGCTGCAGAGTCACTTGGCCACCCAGCCGTGGACACGAAATGTGGTTTGAGCCTTTTTTAAAGTCTATTTTTGCTGAGATCATTGTGCATATTTGTGTGGTAATTAAAATTTGTTGCAGAGCTTGTTCGCCGTTTTTGAATGGCAATTAACAGAATTCCTTCTGGATTCAAACAACTTGTTGGTGAGGGATTCTCGCTACTGGAGGCTAAAAGGGTTGCTTGTCTTTCTGTGTGCAAAAACAAGGCAAAGAAAAAATGAGTGAGCAGAGAGAAAACACGTAAATGCTGTTGCCAAAAAATACATTTAGAAAAAAATAATCTACGGTTCTAACTTGCTAAACTAAAACATGAAGCTAAGATGAAAATGTGCTAACAATAAAATTGCTAAAGTTCAGTGCCATAGTTTCTTTAATTGTGAGGACAGTGTCGTTACCACGATTTGCCAATAGCACCTATTTTTCAGCACAATAAACCCGGGGAGTAATTTCTCTATTGTTTAAATTTCCAACACAAAATCAAATCTAACTGTTGCTGCACCCCCGCAATTATTAGATTAGCATGAGCCACTGACTTCACTGCCGTTTAGAAATGTGACTAAAAACATATCTGAATGAGGTGAATTGTGACATGCCCAATTTTTCCTTGCCTTGTGCACATATGGATCTATAGCAGAAATGTTAAAACATTTAGTGGGAGTTAAACTTTGTGGGGGAAACTTTTGCCCCCCTCCCATATTTTTTACAGGGTGGAAAATCTCCAAACCTCATCATGAAGACCATCTTTTCCTCCTTCAACCTGTAGCTCTGCTGATTCGATGGAACCAAAAAGTAATGAAACCACCGTCTAATTTACTGTTTGATTAACCTACAAAACCACAGACATAGAACCCTCTGGTACTGTTGTCACTCGTCCTAAACACACTCTCTCGCAGCACTGCAGCTCGTGCAAACCTCGGCTGTCAGTCACGTTATATAGCAGGTTTCCATTTTACGGTCCCATTACAATCTTAAAAAACGCCTTGCGCTCCAAAATAGCTGGGTCACTGTTTTTCTGGGCAGCCATGCGGACGAGGAGGGCCAGAGCCCGAAGCGTCTGAGCCGCTCCTCCAGACCTCTCGGAGGAAGCGAGGAACAGAGAGCAGCTGAAGGTTAACCAGTGTGATTTATCAGAAATGTTTATACTTCTCATGTTTGTAAAAAGTCAGCTGCTCGTTAAAGGTCCCTCATTATCTCATTTTCCGATCTTTGTTTTTCATCTGGGACCCCAGCAGAAGGGAAGTCATGTGATTTATTTTCCAAAGAATATGTTGAGATCTGCAGAAAACTGCATGCTACCTGATAAAGCTGATAAAGACGAGTCACACACGAAACCCAGTGACACTTCTGAGGAAGGCGGAAGTTCCACCGAAACATGTCAAGGTAGGACAAACAGAACCCTTTTGTCTTTACAAACCTATGCATATTTAGCCCTTTGTTTACAGCCTCCCGTTTAAACAGGTACTTGCTTGAGCATTGCAAATGTTTGGAAGGTGATAAAAACAGGATGGCCGCTAAACATAGTACCGACAGTGCCGATATCTGGCTAGTGGTATTGCCATATACCTGGGGGAGGTATCAATGCCCTTTATGACATCACCAAGGTCCAATTTCCAGACCTGTGTATTGTAGCATGCACTCTCTGATAGGTGAAGCCAGCAAAATTGACGCACTTACTGGACAGAGACACATATTATCAGAAAACACTGGCAAAGTGAATTAAGAAAGATGGGACATTTAAAATATGTCAAACTCAAATACCAGCATTTATTACATTTATACATTAATTTCTTTCTGGAATAATTAGCCGAATGAAAATACCCAAAGTATTGAGTTCACCTATCCACTCATTTTACTGCTTGGCCCGCAGTCATGGTCTTAGTGACCCTGCAAAATCATTTTACATCTGTAAACTAAATTTACAGATGTTTTACACACCAAGTGGAGCTCTTAAGGATAAGAAAAAGTGTGTTTTATAAATGATTTAATAAGAATGTGTGGTCTTGTGCTCTGTTTCAAAGTGGCCCTTGCTGACCTTCAACACGTCCTTACCGTCAAGGCCACAGTTTTGAAAGATAAGCAAAAATATCTTATTAGTGGTTTACACGCCATTAATGCCAAAGAGGCCATATCCTGTGACATGCTCGCAGCTGTCGTTACACAGTGAAGCGGCCGGCTGCCTCCTCGGTGGTACGTGATGAGTCATATCTGGTTAGCATTATTGATTTTGAGTGTAAGTGGCATGAGGCTGAGCAGACATGGTGCGCCTCTGCGTTCCTCGTGGGTTTTCATTAGGGCCTCGCGGACGACATCAGAATATATGACTTGGCTCGGGACTGGAACTCTGGGAAAGTCATGGAATTTTGGACGCCTTGACGGAACACAGGCTGTCCGCTCTTGGCCCGTTCTCTGCCGAGAAGGAGGAGGAATCCTTCTGCAGTGGTGCAGTGTGTGTGTGTGTGTGTGCGTGTGCGTGTGTGTGTGTGTGACAGGCCTCCAGGACATCCTTTGGGAGCTGACCCAGAACAACGACAGGTTTACCGCGCAGCGGCAGGCCGACAGGCTCACATGTGGCTAAAATCAAACAGAGACAAGGATCTCTGAGCCGAGCTCTCTGGAGCTGATTGGACTCCACTGCATTGCCCAGATAAATTCTGCTTCTACTGTTGCGTCCATGCAATATTTATTGACATAGCCATAAGTTTAAAGAAAGTTCCGTTTCTAAAGAGCCTTAAATCAGCACACAATGAGATGTTTACCTTTGTAAAATGGATATGTTAAGGCAACTATAAGCACAACATATTTACACATAAGATAAGGCTCCATATGAGCGATCACATTTTCTTGACACACTTGCACAGCACAGCACATGTTAAAACGCTGAAGAACCAATAGCCTTACTAGAAATAATATGAAGGACTTGATTCCGTGACTCATGATTCATGTCTCATTGGTTTAAAATTATGAAGAGCGGCTGATTTAACCTTGAGTAATATCAGCCTGATGGCTGGCCTCTTGGTAACTCCCATCGCCTGTAACTCTCCGTTGGATTCTGTTGATATATTTCTCTCCAATAAATTGTTATTGCGAGAGGCTGGTGCTGCATTTTCTATTTCAAATTTGTTTAAGTTGTGTCGCTTCCATCTTCTTGATACCGTGGCAAGACTTTCTTTACGCCACTGTTCAGAAACATTGCCGCTGCCTTCATTTGTCCCCCTGCGTTGCTCATTTACATTTGCGATCCCGCGTTGCTCATGCGACGCAGGATCAAAAATAAACTGCGGTCATATCATGTGCATAACCCCAAACCTAAACCGCGGGATTAAATGGCACCCATATGCACTGATGTCAGGAAGAAATTTGCAAAGACGATTGAATTGCAGGCCTCAAACCTCACTCTGGTATCCTGTCCAAAGGGCACATTCCCGCTACTGAACACCGTCCACGCCAGAAATCCACTCTGAGATGAGAGGCCTGTTCCTGTCCCACCTGAGCTCTGGCGGCTTCCCCCTATCTGGCCGTGAGCTCTCTCCCTTCTGCGGTCCTCCCTGTTCAGTTCTCCGTTCTCGCCCCATTCATCCACCTCTCCGTCTTCACCACAGTCAGAGCGGGGAGTGAACAAACCACATGTTTCGGGGAAGAATCTCGAGCGGGCAGCGTCCCAGACCAAAGTACCTCGAGCTCTCCTGCCTCTCCCCCCGCCATCACTTAGCTCTAACCCTGTCATTAGGGATGGGGTTGGATGGTTTTCGTTGGATGGCAGCCGTCTGTTGGGGCAGGATGGCTGCAGGGGCAGGACGGGGGTGGAGTGATGTCATCGTCTGCCGTCACGCTGGGAGGGGCGATGAGTGTCCTGCACTGGCGTGGAAGGTGTCGGAATTGGGAGAATGGGAGGGTGGAGCTATCAGTACACAGAATGTGGAGTGGATCTGTGCTTAATTTCAATCTGGATGAGTTAGTATACAAGGTTCTTTTGAGGGAAGGGAAGTGGGGTTGCATTGAGGACCTGCATAAATTTGCATGGCGTGCATGCACGGTTCAGCAAGGCGTGCGGTTGGAAAAGCAGAGGGTGTTTCATGTTGCGTTCGCCCTTTGTCTCAGTGTTTCTTTAGTGGGTGGATGGTTGAATGAATCATGCGGACAGAGGTTGAGGTATAAGAAACTGTGGTTTGGCTTTCAGGGGAGTTTTGGGGGGTGCTACAGAAAAGGAAAACCGACTTTGTACTTGTGGCTTCTGGATTCCTTGTGCACGCTGCTGCTGCCGCGATGTCCCGCTACCTACAGGATGAAGCGTGGAACATATCAGATGCACCACAGATGGCAAGGAACTGAAAGTAATTATCCAAAGCATTTCTGCTGAGGCGATGAGCTGCGTGTTTTCAGTTTTTGGTTAATCTCACAGGACGGTTGAGGTTATAAGAATTTGGGTCTTATCGTCATAGTTTGGACACCGCGAAGAAGACGTGCTTGGAAAATGACCACTAATATCTGTGAGTGTAAGAGGTCTATCGTTATGAAGAAACAACAGGGGAGTAAGAGATAGTTTTTCTTTTCTTTTCTTTTGTGTTTTTCTAGACGAATCATCAAGATAAAATTTTAAATAAATCTGCATCGTGTCAAATTCTATGCCGTAGTTTTGTGGAAGCAAACATCTACATTCAGCACCGCCAACTTTGAGGTTTTCACATTCTGTTTGAAGGAAAAGGACCTTTGTGACAGCCTAGAGCAGCCAAAAACTGTCAAAAACTTTCCTTTCAACAAGATCGTATAAGGAAACAATTAATTTTGTTAAACTGAAAAATCCTGTCGGACTAAATCTATCTAACTGGATTTATTTTTTCTTCACAATGCAACTTGTAACTAGTCTTTGAAAATCAACACATTCATTCAAGTTCACAGAGGTTGAACAAATTGACTTGTGTGCATTTCAGCCCAGCGTGTGCAGGTATTTATTCCATGTTTTATTGTTTCTCCTTCCAATAATATTTAGATGGAAGGGGGCTGATAGGAGTGCACTTCCAATAACACAGATTAAATGCTTTGTGGGTGACTGCGAGGCCTTTTCTTCTTCTTCTTCTTCTTCCTCTTCTTCTTCTTCTTCTTCTTCTTTTTTTGGTAGAAGAGAGGCGTCTGCCTAAGTAAACGTGGCCCCAGCGCTGAGGAATGGGGCTCTGGAACGTGGTGGTGTAACTGGAGCGCGGGAATCCCAGGGGAAGGCAGTCTTTCCAGAAAGCCTCTATCTCCTGCGATATGTAGTGCGATGTGAGCAGTGCGTGTGAGTGTGCGTGTAAGAGGGGAAGTGGACGGAGGGCTTACAGAGCGGCTAAGTCGGAAAAACAAGTCTCAGGAAACCCTATACCTCGCTCTGGCAGCGACACAGACGTTCTTTTCTTTCTCGTCCTCTGCCCACCCCCGCCCCCCTCCTCCAACTCTGTCTCTTTCAGCAGCTCCTGTCTTGCTACACCTCTCTCTCTCTCTCTCTCTCTCTCTCTCTCTCTCTCTCCTTCCCCTGTCCACCTGCCTGCGCTGCAATAACGAGGACTGTAAAGCGACGAGGGTCAGAACAAAAGGCCATCTTTGCCACTCTGAAAGAACTGGTGACAACCTCTTCATTTCAAAAGCATGTTGTTTAGCCCTCTTCCTGTTGCTGCTTGGTGTTTTTGTCTGGAATAACTAGAAAACTACTGACTAAAGCTCTGAAAGTCAAGAAAAAAAATGTGTCTACGTAACTTTTAAAGGTCCCATATTCTACTTATGTCTTACATCTTGATGTGTTGTCCTAGAATCAAGTGTAGCGCCTCCCAGCATATTTAGCCCTCTGTTTACAGCATCCCACAAAAAGGTTAGGACGGATCCGAGTCATGCAAGGTATCAGTGCACTCGTGTCACATCGCAACAGGATTTTTTGGGGTTAGTAAAAGTTGCACTTTCGTCATTTCTGAGGAGTTTGTTGACGTGTGCACTCGTGTGTTGCAAAACTGTATCAGGGGGTATTTTGCACAATGTGGGACCTTTAAATTACACAACAGCCGTTGCGAAGATACAAGGTGGTTATGAAATGTGAACATAAAACAATATGGAAGATGCTGTGGCTGGTGCCCACATGTTCCACTACTTTTTTCCTACTTTTCCCCTCCATCCTGTCTTCTCTCTCGCCTTGTCTCTGGGCTCCTTGCAGGCACTCACAAAAAAACACCACACCCACAACCCCCCCCCCCGCCGTGTGTGTGTGCTGCCACCGTCCCCAGTGTGTCCCGACACCTCATTCCCCTTGCTTGCCTCTTTCCCTCTGTTTCCCTCCATCTATCACTATCAGCCTCTGTTTCCATGTTTCTCCCTCAGTCTCCACCTTATCAGCCTGTCCTCTCTCTGCTCCCCCCCCCCCCATCCCCCCCCGTAGCTCTTCCCTCTGTCTCACCCAGCCCGTCTCATCTGACCCTCCCCTATAGCTCTCGGTGTGTCTGTCTGTGAGGGCAGCGAGTGGTCAGGCCTGTCTGCCTGCAGGCATCAACAGTGCTGGGCCGCTGCCTCGGGTTGTGTGTGTGTGTGTGCGTGCGTGCTTGTGCCTGTGTGTGTTTGCATGTGCGTGCATGCAAGGATGACTGGCACAGTGCCCAGACCAACCTCCTGTGGTGAAACTCACTCCTTTTCTTCTTAGCAGTCTGGACTGCTGCCCAGACTGATCCGCACACACGCACACAGGCACACACACACAAGAACACATCCATCGATAACTCTACTGCAACACAGATGTTAGTCTTTAATACACAAACACGAATAAGTGGAAAGAAAGAGCAGTGCAAAAACTATTTTTTCCTATATTTTTTGCTCACTTGTTTGGCTCGTAGACATCCGCACGCGTGTATTTCAATGTGTATTTTCCTTTGTAACCATTGTGTGAGACGTGCGCTCACACAATGGTTCACACTTCCGCCCACTTTCATTCAATAAGAAATGTGTATCTCATTCAATTTAGGAAGTTTGCATTAGATTAAGCTGTGTGCTTTGCCACGAGAGAGGACAGTTTATACTCACTCTGCTCGCTGCTCCCATTAAATTTCCCCTCTAAAGTGCTTTAAAGTAGTCGGCTATGAAAGACATTTCCCACATAAACAAGCAACACAAACAAAAAAATGTTCTGCACTAAACCTGCAAAAACTTTCAAAACACTTTTGCTCCCCATAGTGTCCACGTCAACAGGAACTGGCCGTGCAGTTTTGGTCGGACTGGAATCATAGGAGGAGCTCTTGATTTTTTTTTTTTTATCGGTCTTCTGGTGCTTTTTGCACTGTTGTGTCACTCTTTCCATGTCATGGTCAAATAGCATGTGGCTGCGGGGCCTCCGCACTCTCTATCTGCTTGTTTGAGGCCTTTGAGGCCATTTCCAAAGTGTAAAACACCCAAGATGTTTGATATACTTTAACTGTCTGCTGCTGCGGTCCTCTGTAATCTTTCAATCCCCAATTTTCAGTGACGGCTGGCTTATTTATATCTCTCCGGGTGGATAGAAAAGATAGAAAAAGTGAGAGCTACCACAGTGCGGCCCAAATCCTTTCCCCAGATGTAATGTGAATGGGCTCCGGCAGCGCCAGGCCGGTAGGAAGCCCAGCCACTTGTTCCCTGACACTTGGATGGCAGCCCCTCTGTGGCTGCCGCCAGTGAGCTCACCCCTGTCCAAAATAACAGCGGTGACATCATCGGCCCTGTCGCAGCTCCCACCCAAGGTAGCTCACGGCAAAGGCAAGAAGAGGCTGAGCTGAAAGATGAGCGGGCGAGAAGATGAGACAGTAACACAGCCGCCGTATTGGCAGATGAAGGGGCGGCTGGACTGAGATCAGACAACGGCGAGCAGAGGCAAACTTTTCCCCTCAGCTGCGCCTCCACTCTATGTTTGCACGGAAACGGTTAAATTCTGTCTCGATTATCTCCCGGTGCGTCTCGCAAAACTGTCTTTTTAACCCCAGAGGTCATCAGCTGATGCAGCAGCTGCCGTTCACAACACTGCCTTGCCTTGATCTCTTAACCCTTCAACTCTGACCTCTGGAAACCTCCTCCCCCTCCCTCTCCCCGCTTCCCGCTCACTTTCCATTTAATGGCCAGTAAGCCCCATTCAGACCACCTGACACACACTTGCAGGGGGCACATGAAGACAAGCTGGGTCGTCTAACAAGATTCCAGCTCATTTGCATCTTGAGCAACGTTTAAACATAAATTTGAATATGTTGAGCGTGGATTTCATGGATAGAATGATATGTTGAACAGAGCTTCAAAGCATATTAAGTGGTAAAGTTGAGACCATTATATCTTTCTGTCTTAAGCAGAAAAGCTTGACTGATTCCAGAGCGTGCAGGCAGAAAAAGCTGAATTCACTGAAAAGTAGAAAACCAGACGATATTTGTGTGCAAAATAAGGTCCCAAATCTATAAATCCTGGTGGAGCCACTTTAAACATAAGGGAATAATACAGCTTCTCCCAATTAACGCTGACCACAAAAACACAAAGCTGAGTTAAAGAGAAAGAGTGAAGATTTTGCACGCCATGTTTGCGCTTTTCCAAAACCCAAATCATCCGTGACTGGAGCGGACAGCGCCATGATTGTTCCCTCACTCCATTAACCTTGAGAGGGGTAACGTCACCTTTCCCCCAGTGATGTCGTGTTTGGTGACGGGTCTCGAAGGGAGAGGGGCTGATGGTGTGTGTGTGTGTGTGTGTGTGTGTGTGTGTGTGTGTGTGTGCTTGGCAGTAGAAGGGGGGAAGGAGGAGGACTGGGGGATCCTATTTGTTTGTTTTGCCCTCCAGACGTGTCCGAGAGCAGATTAAGGGATTTAGCTCGGGGAGTGTAGGGGGGTCAGGAGGACTGGCAGACTTAAAACTCTTGGGCCATTTGCATCCTCGCTTCCTTGATGAAGGCCAATAAAAGGGAGCAGGTCATAGAAATCAAGACGTGTTCCTTTGTCTCAGGGAAAAGCCACCAGGCGACGAGGCGGACAAGGTCATAGTTTTTCTTTCGGAGGTCGGTGAGAGGGTGGGTGGGTGGGTGGAGGGGGTGGGGGTTGAAGGGTTGGGAGGCAGGAAGAGGAAGACAGGAAGTAATGTGTTGACACAGTGATACCTCTCCCAGCCGTGATCTTCTCTTGTTTTAGTGCTAATCCCAACTGTAAGCGCCAACAGAATTAAGGACCCCAGACCGGGGCTTTGCCACATCCCGCACGCGATGGTTTTGGTGCAAGAGGAGCGTGCAGAACTTATCACCCTGTTAATCTGCTCCACGGCCGTCATGGCCGTTGTTCGCTTTCTCCGCTGTTTAGAAATTGTGTGGTAAAAAACACACACACACACACTTTGTGAAATCGGCCCCCCTTGAGATGCCTCAAATGACACTGGTGCCTCACCCCCGTCCCCTTACCCCTGCAGGGGAGTGGCAACACCTTCAGACAGGTGACAGTTCCCCTGTTCTGCCGTGGATCTGTTCTTGTTTTTGTCCACTTCCAAACATGAGAAAGACCCAACAAAACACGTATCTCAGATATTTAGCCATGTGAGACTGCAACTCTAGGACTTGAAAACAAAGCAACATTTAATGTTTTTTATTTTGAAGGTATTTCTGTTAACTATAATTCAGCTTTATTCACTTAAAAGACACCACTCACTTCAACATCAGCACTACACTTTTTTGTCATTCAGCCTGATCTCAAAGCTGAGCAAAACTCTACTCATAGAGTAGAACAGTAAGGCAAAGTGCTGGAAAGAAAATCATCTACATTATTCATGACTAATCTGACTTGCTTTCTATTGAAATATCCTCCTTACACCGATGCCAAACCTACTGAATTATAATTTCTTTGGGTACCACGACCTCCTTCGCCTCCTTAAAAAAAATCAGCCTGCCACACACACACACACACGCACACACACACACACACACACACACACACAAACACACGCGTGAGTGTGTGTGTGAGTAATTTTGCTGAGGTTAAGGGGAGGAGAGGGGGTGAGGTGGTGGTGGGTGGGGGGAGGGCAGAGCGGCTGCAAACTGCAAACAAACGGACGAACGCCAAGCTCAAATTCAACCACAGGCCGCCGAGGCTGGGCTTGGGGCCTACCGTGGTGTGGCCCTTTTGTAATGTATATCAAGTTCAACCAAGGGCCTTTTCATCTGACAGGCCATTGTTATGGGGAGGTGGGGTGGGAGGAGGAAGAGAGGGGGAGCGTGAGGCGGCGTTCCACTCCCCTCTTAGCCCCGCCCACCCGACACGGGAGCAGGTTGCCGTGCAATTGTTTTATGGAAATGGGCGCGGGCCTGACCGGGTGTCTGCCAGGCGAGGATGTGGGGGGTGGGGTGGGATGGGGGCTCTGCGTGCGTGCGTGCGTGTGTGGGTTGTCAGGGGAGGGGTGGTGGTGGTGGTGGTGGTGGTGGACGTGGATGTGACGCCGACCCCTTCGAACGCCCCTGACCCTGAGCAGATGGCGGGGCAGGGTCTCTCCGCTGAGCCAGAATTAATAGCGTGTGCCATGTCATATTGTCTGAGACCACCAACCCCAACTCCCCCCCGTACCCCCACCCACCCCCACTCCTACTTTACTCCCCCCTGCTATCCTGATTTTTGCACCCCAACACCCCCCTACTGCCCCTACACCCCCCCTACCCTCCACTCTTCTCCCCTCTGCTCCTTTCCTTCTTTCATGTCTTACCTCTCCTCACTACCCCCCCTCCCCCCCTCCCCCCCAGGCTCCTGCAGGCACTCGTCTGCCTCATTCATTCACTCGTTCACCCGTTCACTCACTCGGTCACGTGCGGGCTTATTCATTGCGCTCTTTAGGAGACACTCATTCACAGGTTGGCCCACTTGCCGAGGCTTTATGACGGGACAATTAAGGCACCTGCGTTTCCAAAGCGCTCCTGCTGGTGCCTGTTCACGGCACCACTACCGTTCACCCCATGACTACCGTTCTTGTCCTCACTTCCGGAACTCGTGCGCCGCCCGATCTGTTCCGCGGCTGCCGCACGGCGGCTAATAAATCTGAGAGCTTTTATTGCAGTTTTTGGTAGTTACTGCTCTTTTGGGTTCGCATAAATCTCTTGAACTCTCCAAGAAGTCCAAGATTCTACAGTTCCAATGTTCCAACCATTTTCACATCTTTACTTTTTCCTGGCGTCAAGTCCAGCTGCCTCTCATGACCCGCAAAGCTCCCTCAAGATCTCATGAGAGGAGCATGTTTAGCTCTCTGTTTACAGCGTCGGCTCCGGGCTAAAACCGATGGGAAGTGGATGATAATAAGGCGTCCAGAAGGTGGTTTGATAGGGTGGAACCAGCACTTGGCTCAAGGTCTTGTCACGCATTGACAAGTGAAGATTCCCTTTGTGACATCACAAAAGACTATTTTTATTTCTGGGGAGTTCATTGACAGGGCTAGGGGCACAAGTTATTGTTTGAAAATGTTGGTGGTGAATTGAGGAGAAAACGTGATCCAAGTCTTCAACATGGAGACAGAAACTGTCTAGGTGCAGTGTCGGCTGAAGAGAAACACTCTTGACCAAGAATAGTGTTTGTAAGGTTTAAAGGGGCATGTTGTTTGTTACACGTCAATATTTGCCAAGAAGCTGCAAGACGACAATGGTGCTTTATGTCATACTTTTGCATTGTCCAAATCAGCTGATGAGCCACAACAGCAAAAACAGCATTTGTCAAGAAGAGGAAGTGTGAAGAAGAGTTTCAGAAGCCTGAATTTCCCATCTTAATGTGTGTTAATCCTTCAAGTTTCAGTCGTTGTTCATCTTCTTAGCCTAAAATGTTTCTCACACATTTCTTGGCAGTGCACCTGAGAACTTGCTGAGGGATTTCCACCTGGACCAACACAGTGACCCAAACGGATGTGTGCCATCCAGACGACGATGGCTTTGAATGTCCACTATCTAATCTCTGGGTGTGGATCCAGTTTAAATATTTGCAGGTCCTTCATTCTCCTCTCCTGGAGAGGCGGGGCTTGGCTGCCCTGAACGGGACGGAGGGTCAGGGCTATGATCACGCCTCTCTCACCCTGCAACCACCCTTCCCTCTCCCTTCCTACCTCCACCCCCCTCCTAATCACCAGACCTCGTCTTCCTCGCTGTGCTCCTCCGCCAAACCCTGTCTCTTTTGCCTACATCAGCCTCCAGACAGACAGCCTGGAAGGCGGGATGGGGTGGGTGGGGTTACTAGGGGTCAAGGCCTTGGTGGTACACTCACTAGGCCACTGTGTGTGTGTGTGTGTGTGTGTGTGTGTGTGTGTGTGTGTGTGTGAGAGATTACGGTTTCCTTTGAGCGTGTCAAGGAGTCTTGTGCAAATTTTTGCAGACCATGCGGATCTTTGTGCGTCAATGTGATTGCGTGAGGAGGCAGAGCACGCGTAGGCGTTGCAAAGGCAAAGGTCAAAGGTCGAGGTTTGAAGGGATTCACTTGGCAGCAGCCCGTCCTTTCGAAAAGGCGCAGCGGCCAAGAAACGCCGCTGCTGACAAAGTGAGGCTCTCTATCTAAACATTATCTCCCAAATAATTGCAAAGGCAGCCAGTTGTGTAAATACACTATATATCATGTTTTACAAGTTGAACAGTGCAAAAGGTGCAGGGAAAATGAGAGAGCGCACTTACATAATCATTACTGCAATGATCCCAGCTGCCATTGTTTTCATTGATCCATCAAGGACGGATTTGGGGGGAGCGGCCTGAGCTACTTTGTGCCGACATATGAACGTCCATCAGTCTTTTTGTCTGATATAATGTGACCTGTCACTTGTTCTTATTTAAAATAACATTAACATCCAGGGCTGTAACTTTATCTGGCTGCTTCTTCTCTGAGCCTCAATCAAACACCGACTCTCGGAGCCTTAACTGACAGGGGCTTCAGGCCAAGCCAAATGAGTTATACTCTTAGTTTACCAAATGTGAGGATCCCAAGAGGGTTTCATGAAGCAGGATCTTCTTTCTTTCTTTAACTTTTTTTTTTTGGCAGGTTTCACTGTTATGACACTTTTACCCTGTTCCTGATTAGTCTCCGAAGGGTTTGGAGATTTTTTTGGAGGAGCTCTCCATGCCGTTTTAATTTTTTTCTCCAAGACAAAACATCTAGAAAAAAAAAAAACACTAAAAACACTGGCACGTCCCCCCAGCTGACCGCGATGGAGGTTCTGCAGGAGATGGTGTTTCAACCACATCCTGAAAACAAACAAAATAACCCGAGCAAAGGTTCCTCCAGCCTTTATGTCTTATAGTAACCATAAATCAGTCGTTTGGACTCGTCCATATGGGAAGTGCGTGTGTGAGTCAGAGTTTCCGAGCGGGAGAGGTCACTCGAAGTAACACGTATTTAAAGAAGCGCCGCTCAAGCGAAAGTGACTCATAAAGGAAATTGCTGATGGAGATGCATTGACAAATCAACTCCGGTTTCACCAGTGGATGTTCAGTAAATAATCTGCCCCCTGCTTGTGACAGACCACTGACGGGGTGAACTTTTATCATTTGATGACTTTTCTCCGGTTGAAACGCTGAATCACGACTGTGAGGTTTTGTCCCATGTGCTTGCTCTGCAACGTCTCGTCAGGAGAGGAATAGGAGGTCTATTTTTGAACTTATATTGCCCGTCTTCCCTCTACTTAACAACCACACTTGAGAAATGGGGTTTTATGCTCGATTCACATAATCTGAAGGGCGTCTCAGCGGTGGTCGCCGAGGGATTTGAGAGCGCATTACCTCACTGATGTCACCCCATCTGCTGCGAGATTTAGAAGCTGCGGTCGTTCATGAATGTTAGCATGTAGGTGCCTAATAATGCCACTAATTCCAAGCTCAGGTCTTAGGAACTAACATTTCTAAACTTACTTATTTATTCATCCAGGAGAGTTGTCTGCAATGAGCAAAATTAGCTCAGTTTAGCTTAAATAGTGGCTGCAGTTAGTCGGGAATCGAATAGAGAAAAAGAAAAAAAAAACACGAATTGTATACATTTTATCTCTGTTTCATAATAATACGGGTTATAACAACTGGTCTGTTCTTCAATCAGGCCTCAGTTGTCATCAGATGAATTTTCTTTTAAGACCTCCCTCAGGCATCAAGATCTTTCTCTTAATTCATCTTTATTTTTGAGTTGCTTTGGATCGTGGCAGATCACTAAGCTAACTACAGTTGGTGCTGTGTGCTTGTTAGTCGTGCATGGCATTCCATATAGACCTGAAACTCTTGCAAATTCCCCAGATGACAATGAATGGGCATGAACCAGAAAATGTCAGAAGTCATCATTCTGACTTCTGTCTGACATTAAATGACTTCTTTCAGTCCAGGGGGTTCGGTGATATGTAACGTTCACAAATGGCACTTCATTTGGAAAAGTCCGAGAGCGAGTCCCCCGCTCATAACATCACATGTTCATCAAGGGGTATTCTGCATGAGAAATCATTTTATACTTTCAAGTACATCGTTTGAATCCCCTTTTGATTTCATGATCAAGTCTGTTTTTGTACTTACAGCACAGAACCCCGGGGCAGACGCCTGATGATCTAAAACAAGACACGGAGGGACTGTGTGACTTCTGATTTTGTAAAAGACCTTCCTCTGCTAAAAACAAGGACAGAATTGAAGGTGCACGGTTGTCAGTGGGATGACCTGAAAAATGCGCAGGGTGCAAAGCCTATGCTGGAGGAAATGATGTGCAGAGTCGACTGCTGCCGCAGTAAGGCGTTTCTGTGTCCCTGTGTATTGCATGATGAATCCTGTAATCCTGTTTTGGAAGAACAGTTTTAAAAACTGCATACCATTATTCAACAGACTAGTGGTTCCTGACAAGAAACTTGATCATTAGACAAACTTAGTAGAAAAAAATGTTACTTCGTTGCAGATTCTTCAGAACAGTGAACAAGAGAAGGGCAGGAAAACTCGGTCGAGGCAACTTTGCAGCAGAAGCATTTTGCTGTGCAGAGTCAGTCATAAACACAATGCTTATTTTCCAGTGTCATATTCAGGGCATGTCACTGCTGCCACACAACCTACTTTAACCCCATGTATGCTTGACGGTGTGAACTCCCCATGAACTGTGTAGATTGAAGAAAAGAAGAAACATGGCTTTCATAGTGCTTTGATTTGCTTCACTCGAAAGACTAGACTGGCAAAACAGGCCAAAGTTCCTTCAACCGCCCTGTCATTATTTATTTATTTATTTATTTATTTATCCATCCATTTTCAATACCAGCCTCTTCCTGAACTCAGCGTTGCAGAGGTCTGCTGGAGCATCTCCCAGCTGTCATAGGACAAACTTTTTATTTATTTAATTATTCTTTTATTTATTTTTAACTTCACTGTTCTTGACTCTGTGACACTGTCAGAGCCTAATTTTCTACGGCGGTCATGTCAGACAGACTGAGGGCCTTTGACCAGAGCGTCCTGGCCTGATGGTCCTGTCCATTTGTCAGTTTGTCTGGCCTCGTCCACCCCCTGGGCTTCCCTGTGTCGCTGTGCAGCCAGACATAACGGATGAATGGACAGACAGAGACGCCCTTCCCCTCTGCTGTGAACCCACACTCATGAGACCTTCTTAATTAATCTGTGACTTTTAATCTCATGATGAGCGCTGGGGCTGATATGAACAGCCAGATTTTTCTGTATTTTTTTCTGCTTCAAGTACAGTTTCCACAGGGCATGTCCCTTTTCTAATCATGAGGGGGTTTTCGGCCCGGCTCTAACATTTGACCCGCTGTTGCTCAAGCCGTCTCGCTCTTATCTGCCACTTTTTTCTCTCTCTCTCAGTCATTCGACGCATTTCCTACTTTTCAGGAAGTTTCACCACGCTCCAGCACTATCAAATGGCCCCAAGCCAAGAAGCTGCTAATCAGGAAACTCAAACTTTACTTCCTTTAATTGACTCGCTCACTCTTTCGTACCGTTTTCACTCAGCCTGTCTGATAAAAATCAGCCAGAATCCCCCCCCCTTTTCAACAAAAAGTGACGGTATTGCTTCACAGCATAAGCTGCATGTGAAAATCGTCTGAACTAGGGGACAAAACTGGTAATTTCACTGTCTCAGCTGGCCACTTAAAAAGGGAATTATGAGGCTTAACTTTCATTCAGAAAATGGTTCTATCTGCTCACCCCGTTTTGTCAAGCACATTCTCGTGTTTTTGGTGGCAAAACATTTGTCAAATGAATTAATGTGCAGCTGACAGTATGCTGGCGGAACCCAAAACAAAGACAGTACAGAGGGATCGACCTGCTGGTGTTCGCCTTTTTTCCACATGGGGACAATAACGTTCCTATCTAAATCTTTCGTTCCTCCTGAGCCACCAGCTTAAGCAGTCAAGTGAGTGGATTTATAAAACTGGAGGCTTACGGCTTAGTCATGATTGCTTGGACCGGTCCCGTCTCAATTAGAATAAGCGTGTTCTACTCCCAAAGAGAGAGAGGAGGGGTGTGCGGGAAGATCAAGACCTTTGTTCATTAGCTTTTGAATAATAAGACATTAAATCTGTTTCTCTCGGATTATTGGATGCATTTTGGAGTGTGAGGCATTGAAAAGACTGTTGGATATTCGGGAAAATGTTAGATCATCTGCATAATTGTTTTTGTTGGGTTATACTTCAAACCCAAAACACGTGTAAACATTGCATCAGCCGTAAAACTTTGTAGTGAAATTTATTCTCCAAACCAGCCATAAAACAAGGGGTAAGAAAAGAAAGAAAGAAAGAAAGAAAGAAAGAAAGAAAGAAAGAAAGAAACATGGCTGATGGCAGGATGAGGTCCTCAGCTCTGTGTCACACCGTTTCTTTATTTTGTTTTTGTCTTTTATTTCACCTCTCCATCCAAAACAACCACCGGCAGGTGACACACCTGCAAAACAAGAGCTCTGACTTTGCATCAGTGTGGTCTCAGAGGCACCTCGCTTTTGTCTTTGAAGCTGGAGAAACTCCTTACCAGAAGTCACTCGTAACAAGAACAAAGACAGCAAACATATTTAAATGAGGGCTTGCCAGAGACAACAACCTGCAGGGTGGTTTATGGCTTTTCTGGCCCCTCCCTGACAAACAGGAATGATCTGACTTGTCGTGAATGGACCAAACCCCCACTCTAAACACGCTTACGGCAAAGTGATCTTGCTGATAGGAGAAACGGAAGCAATCATGAACAGAGAGGCTAACAAAACCCCATGCCACAATTCCTGGCATGATTATTTTAAATAATAGCCTCCCTTGTCCTTAGTTTGAGGGTTTGGGCTGAGAGGAGGGTGGTCATGAGGCTACCCCAGTGTGATAGCAATGCACTAATCTGCCCTGTATGGCCCATTCACATGTGTTCACACCATTGTTTCCACATTCTAAACAGGAACTGCAATATTACCCAGGGGAATTGTAAATATGCTGTGCAGAAATCCTCCATTAATTTCTCGCTGTTCTTCAAAATGAACCCTACCGTGCATTCTCACTTCCTGTCGTGCTTATTGGCCATCATTCTTAGAAGTGTTATGCTGTTAGGTTTGGCCGCAATTACACACATTGATGAATGACATTAGATAAATTAAACAACACACCCCAATAATTCGCATTCAGAAAATTCACTATCCCATTTAGGCCCATTTTAATTATTAATTTATTTAGGTTCGTAAAGTTGAATAAAAAATAAATAAATGTTGTGTTTTCATTTGTTCATATAATAATATACTGAGCCACAACACGTCTACTGTAGTCCAAACATGGAAAAATATACAGCCGATATAAGAAAGAAGTGAGACCATGGGGTCATTCGAAAGCCGTAAACTTTGTTAGCAGTATTTTATTACATGCTTTCAAAATCTTCCATAGAGGGCCTTTCATACACACTACAAACTACAATTTTAATCCAATGTAAGCCTTTAGGAAGCAAATTGAGCAAGACTTCTTCAGAAAATAGACTACATTATACATGTTTTAATATGCAGATTCAGTCTCTACTCTTTACACTTGCAGCATGTCGTGGAGTTCCTCGAATAAAACACGTTTGCACTCAACTGTTATGTTTCGGCTCTGATTGCATACAGATGTGTGATGTGGAACACTTACAGAGACGCCATAAAAGATTACAAGATAAATAGTTCAACCTGAGACAAAGCTTGGGAAAGCCGACGCTGTCTTTTCTCGCCCCACACCCGCTTCCCCTAAACCCGATGGGTGCAGTAATTTATTACACGGTAAACACGTGGGAAATGGTGTTTCAGCACCGCAAGATAAACAACCCTCCGCTCCGAGCACTTCTCGCGAGAGTGGACGTTCCTCCAGCGCTCGCCTATTGTGAGAGTTTTCCAAATATCGCGCGATCTGCGAAGTTTCCCACGCCTGTTGTTGTGGCGTCTGCCCTTCTCGCTCACTCTCTCTCCCTCTCCTCCCCCCCTCCACTCCTATGTAGCTGCTATCCGCCGCCTCCCCCTATTTTTTTTTCTCTCTCTCTCTCTCTCTCTCTCCTCCTGTCTTCCTCACCCACCCCCTTTCTCTCCGTCTCCCTCGCCCTACACCTTCCAGTCTGCTTCTGTTGTCTCGGCGGATTGTTGCACTCGTGGGGAGAGAGGAAAAAGGGATATCGCGAGTATTGGAGTTTTGGTGAGAGTTTGTGGAAGATGGCGCCTGTTGTGACAGGGTGAGTCTGAATTTCGGGGCTGGTGGTGGGGAGCAGAGTTGTGTGTAGACTATTCAACTTGGCGAGCCGCAGAAACAAGGTTAAATCTTTGAGCCATGTGCCGGACGCTGTGTACACAACACTGTTTCCGACTACCGGGTTTGGCCGCCACCACTCGTTTCTTTGTCGCCCTTTCAAGCGTGTTTGCGTGCGAGTGTTGTTTTCTTTGCCCAGTTACTGACTGTTGCTGCTGCTGCTGCTGCTGCTGCAGCAGCAGCAGCAGTGTTTTGTGGAGCTAGCCCCGGCTAACAGAGACTTCACCCTCGGTGGTCTCGTCTTTTTCACCCCCCCGCCAGACAACGGCAAGCTGGGAGCTAGCGGGGCTAACCAGAAAGCTAAACACAAGCAATGAGGCAATATTTTTAAAATAATATATATTTTTTAAACATTTATGCAAAAATATTATTCCCCACTTGAAATGAGTAGAATTTTGAAATTCTCGCTCCCGCGTCTGTTCTTCGAAACGTGCTCAGCATTTGACCGGGCAGCGCGCCTACGGATGGCATTCCCTACTGAACGCAGCTAGCTGTCCGATAATGGACACCCGCTAGCGAGATCGGACTGAAACACGTTGCGGCTTTGTGAGCAAGGTATTCCCTTTGCTGGTGCTCTTCAAATGTTCCGCGTCATTGGGTGTACTTTTGTGTTTTGTTGCCCAGAGCTGCCACATGCAGTTGCTTGTGTTTACTCTGTTGACTTGAGCCTTTTAGAAGCAGGCGTGGTTGCTGCGATATCAGGAACGCTATTTACTACTTACAGAGTAATGTGTGTATAAACTCTGCGCACAATTTTAAAATCATATTCGAGCTCTTGAGTTTCACAGACACTGCAAGCATTATATATTTTTTTTTTTGAAAGTGTACAAGCCATCCAAAGATATTCATTTAGTCGAAACTTGTTTAGTATTGTATTTACACTCTAAGGCGCAGTCTAACTCATCTGATAAAAAAAGAAAAGAAAATGGCTCTAAATTGACCCCAAAAACAACAACAAAATCAAGCTGATGCGTATTTTGTAGCAAACACATTACGGAAGCAGAGAAGACACCTGTGATATTTTCATGTCACCATTTCTAGTAAGTCGGTATTTTCGTTGAGTCAACCTGCACTGTACGCCTGATACTTCAGTTTGCAATCTTTCATTATTAATTAATGAGTTAGAATATGGTCCGTACAAGCAGGATGCCACATAATGTTGTACTTTGAATGCATTGAATCATACAATATATATTTTTTTCTAACGTTGCAAGCACGTGTGTGTTCGTTTTATATTTTTGTGTGTTATCATTTTTAAGTCAACCCTCATTGAAAAAAATAATTTTTGCCGGCACAGGAGTGAGACATTAACCTATTTTTTTTTCTCTCTTTGGAGTCTATAATCCCCACAGACAGCTCAGTGGGTGACAGACATTTGTGGGGCTTGTTGGAGGTGTGTGTGTGTGTGTGTGTGTGTGTGTGTGTGTGTGTGTGTGTGTTGTTAGGGGAAGGGGAGGTGGTGTTTGGTGTTGGGGTGGGAGGGGGGGGTTGCTGTGCATGAGCATCAGGGGCTTTCCAAAAGAGCTGAACTAATTTCAGTTGGAGAGGGGAGGGCTGGGAGGATGGAGGGGGATGCAGCAGAGGGAGGGAGGGGGTGAGGGAGGGAGCCAGTACGCTAGAGGGCAGGCGGGTCAGGTCTGGGTGGCTGGCCACCTGTCCAGATGATATCTCCACATTCATGTGTCTGTGGCTGTGTCTGTTGGTTTTTTTTTGTGGGTCGGGTGGGTGTTTTATTTTTTTTTATTTTTCTTGCGTATGATTGGGTGGGTGGATGTTTGGGTGAGGGTTTTTTGCAGAAAATGAAATTGCCATAATGGGGCCAGTTAGTCGATAGCAGGTCATCTTGGTGGCATCGGACCACAGAGCCACTACCTCTGAATGACTAGAATGACATCAGGTTTGGACAGGAAGCAGCTTCACAATTTTAGTCCCATTTTTTTTTTTAAAATCAATAACCAATTACTGAAAGAGTAATGTTAATGACGATATGCTTTTATAATGGTCTCATTCACATTTTCTAGATGCAATGTTAAGTATGAGCAATTAGTCTCTATTGTGCCTAAAGTTTTTTTCTTTGCTCCTTTGACAGGGCAGTAGAACCAGAGATATGAGTTTTCCCACTGTCTGTGTTGTGTTTCATAGATCAACATATTAACAATGATCAGACATGGTTGAATGTGTGCAATGAGCTGCACTTTATAATATAAAGCAGGGCAGGCGTTTTCACATGCTCTCCAATCTTGCATTTTTCCTCAATGCAGCATTTTGCAGGACAATTTCTGTGGGATAGTAATTAAAACTTGGCGTGAGAAGTGACGGTAACCACGCAAGACTATGCAAAACAGGAAATGACACAAATTCACAAGTTGTTTTCTTTTGCATTGTTTGTCTCATCGCGTGCCATGGAGCCCGGTCTTGTGTTAATGCTGCAGACGTGTTTACATTTTGAACCTGTTTATTTTGTGTAGACAAACTCATTTGTCGAATAACGCAGATCACACAACAAAATCCTCAGAATTGATGCTGTCACTTCCTGCCTGGCCACGCATCATGTGCGCAGCGTACACAGCCTCATAATGCTAACTGGCTAATTTCCCTCTAGTGTTTTCACATGCAGGAGAGATAATGCTACCTTGCCAAAACACTAGAAATTTTGCAGGAATTTCTCTTTTGGCTCTCAAATGCTGTTTAAAAAAAAAAAAAAATACATCTGTGACCGTTTTTACCTGAGGGGTAAATTACAAATGCCTGTAAATTGCCTGCTTTTTGCTAAGTGAAAACGGGCTTTAATTCCCATCTTTGAATCACAGTTTGTGTGCACACCATTTACCTTACTAAAAAAAGTAATGGTCTTAGTTTTCAGGATACTGAAAGCATGATTTTCTCTAATTCTTCAGATTTCATACTGTAACTCCTTGTTTTGTCTACTGAAAAAGAATAGAAGAATATAGTGCAAAAAGGCTGTTTAACTGTTCTGTTATCTTGGTCATACGTAGACCAGAAAGCTCAGGCAGAATTGATGTGTGTGTGTGTACTGTGGTACAGTTTTCTGACACGTTAATTTCTATTTTACCACAAATGACACAGATCAGCGAAACTCGGGCTAATTACCTTCTATTGTGCAAGCAAAGGGAACAAAACAAAACAAAACAAATATAATCCCTCCTGCCATTAATCTGATCAATTGATAACGGAATAAGCAGCATGGTTTACCTGGGATGATAACAGCATGAATAACTTATTTCAACACTACTGTTGTGCCTTTGCAATGCCCCTGGGGGACAAGATTCCATTTAGCTCCCCCTCCTTCTATAAAAGAGAAAAAAAACTAAAAGCCTGGAGCAAGTCTTTCATGCCAAAAGCCAAGCGTCTGTGCTGTTGAAACGATACCAGTTCTTTGAGGTGCAGCGCTGGTGAATAAGCATGTGTGTCGCTTGGTCTTTGCAACTGTGTGAAGGTGATCATGTGCATGTACCTACACACAGAAGATGATCTGCGTGTGTGGTGTGTGTTTGCACGTGCATGCACTCCCCAGGGTCCTCTCCTCTTCCCCGCTCTCCTTTTTATGAAAGGAGAGGTTCAGAGAGAGCAGCAGATGTCGAAGCACTGACCTTTATGGTGGCAAAGGCTTGGGCTGGAGTTAAAAGGATCCCCCGCCTTCCTACTGCCCCTCTAAACAGTTACACACACACACACACACATCCTGCTGCTACTGCTACCGTATCTGTGGCATTGATGAATAGGTTAATGACAGGGGATGATACATTTGCATGTCCCTTCAGTAACCAGCAGCCTCCGAAGTGTTTCAATATTCATCCAGAGCGTGGAAACGTCTTTCTGCACCGGCATAGTTCAGGCACTAATACGGCAACCAAATGCACCTTTGAGGTTTATGTTGTGATCTTGAGAAGCCTTTCCTTTCAAAGAGCTGTCAGATTTGTATATTTCTTAGAATTAAACCCGGTGTTACTCAATTTTTTATCAAGGAAACAATCACTGGTGGCAGTAACTCACTCCCAACCTACACCCGTGACTGTACTGACCTGCCATCATTTAAATCCCCACTCAAAAGACATCTTTTTTCCGTACTGCTTTTAATGTTTCATTTACATTTTTATATTACTTATCAACTACAATTGATACTCACCTCCCTGTTTTCTCTCATTTTACTCCACATCCTTGATTTATTTGATTTATTATTAATATATTTATTTCTTTCATGTAAAGTGTCTTTGAGGACTTTGAAAAGTGCCCTATAAATAAATAAATAAGTATTATTGCTATTATTATTATTATTATAGTAATATAAGATGCAATGTGGGTCAAAATAGTTAAAACTTACACATCCCACCAACAAATACTCTATTGGTAGGAATTGTTCTGAAATAGTGACTATAATTTTATTTGGCTTGTGTTTTCAATGTAACCATTCCATAAGGTGGTGCCATATCCCCATGCTTTAGCAAGGCATGGGGATATGTTGGCACTATGGCACTATTTCGAATTTTCCCTCACCTATAAAACTTTGACACAATAAAAACTACACAGGCAACAGGCGTTATGCCCATGCAACACAACTTTACTGTAAAAATTTTCGCACCAGAACAGAAAAAATCTAAAAATGTACGATTAAGAATAAATATACATGTACATAAAACAATTTGATTAGCCTATCAGAATGACTTGCAGTTGATCCGGTACTCATTGCTCACTTAAAAGCCTTTCAAACAACTGACTGGTTCACCAACGTCACACCTCTATTTTCTATGCAATACAATAGATCTGCATTAGATCTATTCCACTTTCCACCACAATGAACTGCAACAGGTTATATTTGGTGAATGGGGACACTAGCGAGCATACGGTGTAAATAGTTGAGTGTTTGTCATGTCTGTCATGTGCTTTTGGTTGTGAACTTCACCATCACTCAGTTTGTCTTTACTTCCAAGTTCACTGTTACGAACCCTGGCAAGTGATGTGTTGTATTTACTGACGAATGTGGAGTACTGAAGTACACACACGTCTCTTAGTTCCTTTTCTGGAAAGTCCCTAATCTGAAATAGAAATAAAATGGTATCAATTTCCTGTGTTGTGAACTCACAAAGAAATACGGTGTGTTCCATGATGAGGGCAAAATTGGATTGTGCAAGTTCAGATGGCAGTTTATCATCAAAAACATACTATTGGGCTCAGATTATTTGGATGTAGAGTTTGAAGAACCTGTACAACCAGGAGATTATGAATAAATACCCCTGCTGTGTTCACCCACATTGTGTAAAAGGTTTGTATTGAGTTGTTGAGTTGCCACTTGGTATGATTTGAGTTTCCTAAGAAGCTGTTTGGGCAGCGTTGTAAAACTTTTACGGTCAAAACAAATATCAACTGTGCTGTTCCATGTAGGTGTTGACAGTGCTGACACTGGTTAAACACAGACTGGGGCCTGTTGCTTTTCCAACTGACAACCGAAACATCGTCCAGTTCAGTGTCTATTGTATGTTCTGTTGTCCAAATAGACAAATGAAATTCGGCAACAGCTTTAGAATCTGAAATATTTCCTAAATATCCCTTGTCTTAGTCTGTTTGCAGGGTCAAACATAAAGCAAAGACCTCTGTCAGACTCTTTTAGGGGAATTTATTCTGATGGCTCGGTAACCTGTTATTTCTGGAGTTCATCGGCGTATCTCCTGATGATCGAAATATTCCCCCAAGGCCGTTAGTTTCACTCAGAGTTTAGATTCAACATGTTTGGTGGGGTAATGATGAATCTCTTGGAAGCCTTCTCGCCGCTGTTGACTCATTGTCCTCACTCCCATGTTTCTCAGTTCAATCCGTTTGTGTGGCTCCGTCCTCCAGGGGCAATCATAGGAGACACCTCAGTCAAGATAAATACTGTTTTGATTATTTATTCAAACATATGTGGAGCTGTTTTTGGCTGCTCGGCCATGCACAACATCTCTGCGTCGGCCAGACATTCCATCACTGCTGTGCTTTTACTTCCCCTTTTTATGTTTCACGATGGCGAATCTCAGTTGCATCACCCACTTTTTAAAGCCCTGTCTGATAAGAATTCAACATTTCTTTTTTTCATGCAAACTGCATCGCAATGGGACATTTTGTGCAAGACTCGGAATGTTTAACTGTGAGCTCATGCTCTCTTTTTTTCCCCAGTGTTTCCAAAAATCTTGTGGCTGTATGCTTCTGTGAGTTTGGGACGGAACATTCTGATGTTAATCTGCAGCCAGTGTGGTTTTGAAAACATCCCCGGTGTCGTGTTTGATAGCAGCTCCAATCCTTGCGGTGTTGTTGCTGGAATTGTCTCTGCTGCTTAACTCAGACAAAATAGGCGGAAAAGCTAACAGAAGGCAAATGCAGCCGGCACTAGGAGAACATTCTTGCATTTACTTCCTACATCCAAGAGTTTCCTCCGCTTTCACGTTGGCCTCTCTCTGCCCTGTCCCTCTGCTTCTTTCTTGCATTTGCAGCTTTGCCAAGGGGATGGTGCTTTGTACCGTGTCAGCAGTTTTCACCCCAACTGTCCCTTCACATTCAGGATGTTTCATTCACAAAACAAGAACCAGTTCACTCAGCCTCAGTGAAAAAGCTCATACCTACTCTTTGTGTCAATGCAGACACAACACAGAAATGGCGCCTGTTTGTCTCCTCGTGTTTCCCTATGTGTTGTTTCTCTTGATGCACGATAGGTCGTCTGTGCTTTGGAAGTAGGAATGTTAACAATTAAACGATTGTCGATTAAAAATTTAATCGATTAAATTGAATTAGTCGCTATTAATAGAGAATCTTAACGCTGTTTTTTTGTTTGTTAAATGGCATGGTTCATATCTGTATACCTAGAACAAGTTACTTTTAAACAACTTTTTTTCTTTTAATAAAGCGTGGCCCATTATAAGTCAACTTAAAGTCAGAGGATAAATGTTTAGGGTCTTTTTATTCTCTAATGTAAAAAATTGGTCACATCGGACCTTCAACCTTCACTATTTTTTTTGACTATGCAGAAGGGGGGCTGTGCATCGAGCCGTTGGGAGAATTTGCCAGAAGCAGGTTTGAAAAGATAAGCTTTTTTCCGCCATCATATTTCGGAAGGAATAAAAGGTTCCTCTGTTATTCTCATCTGAGGGCACAGAAGCATTATTCAAGGAGCTCGCTGCTTTGAGAATGTTCTGTCTGTTCTCCACAGTGGGGCCGTCTCTTCACCCATTCAGAGGAAGGTCACGTATATACACAGGATCTCCCCGCGTCGGGAAAGCCCCCGCCGAGACTGCCTCCCATGGCCGCCAGCAACCGCCGCTTGTTGTGAATTAGATAAAAAGGGAGTGGCTGCAGCGAGCCGGCCGATGCAGTAGTAAACCTTCCTGGAGCAGCAGAACTGAGGTGGTGTCATCGAATCGGATATTACAGAGCAGAATCTGCTTCTCTTCAAGGTTGCTCTGCCCCAGAGAGACTCATCTTTGGCCCTCTGGCTGGCACCCCCCCACACCCCCCTTCCTTTGTTGGAATTCAATTTCCCTAGATGGTTTTTCAGTGCATATTGACATTGTGCACCTTACATTGTTTAACTTTGCCAGTGTTACACACTACTGCTTAAGCAAGTTTTTTTAATGTTAACTTTGATTGCACGGCAACAGTTAACTTTGTCATCATTTCATCTACATTCTCACAGAAAGGGGGCTTTGCATAGCAATGCACGTCAATGCACTGCAATTGAATTTATTTTGGATCAGGTGTGTGTGTGTGTGTGTGTGTGTGTGTGTGTGTGTGTGTGTGTGTGTGTGTGTGTGTGTGTGTGTGTGTGTGTGTGTGTGTGTGTGTGTGTGTGGCAAACACAGCTGCACACAGGGCAGATCTGTCGCCAACCCAGACGCCCTCCCAGACTTGAGGGAGACCCGTGTGGTGGCGTTTGCCAAGACGAGTGATGCGGCCCTCGGGGGAGACACGCACACTGCATCAACGACGCACCCGGGGAGCGAATACAAATAGGTGTTATCAAGTGTTAGAAAAATATCCAAGGAAAGGAACAAAGCGAGACGGAGGTCCCGGGATTCCAGGAAAGACTCGGCGGCGTTATCTCGCAGCGTTTCTCAGCATTGTCTGCTTGTTTAACTAAGGCTGCCGGAGAGTTTCACTGCAGAATCTGCCTGGTGGCATTCCTGTGGCCGTTGACGTCAGGAGGTTTTGGCCTTTGCTTAGAATCACAATGAAGTAATAGACGTGTGTGTCATTTTGCGGAGCGCTCTATTGATTGTGGCAAAGGAAACAATGCTTTTTCCTTTCCTCGAGGAGAGAGCGCGTCCGTGTTGTGGTCCATCCTCTCGCGCTTGCGGCTGCAGCTCTGGCGTTCTCCGTCCTCCAAGTCGTTTTGGAACCGCGGCAGAAGAATGTACGTGTGGTTTCCCATTAGCTCATGGAAGGAAACTAAATGTTCATCCTCAAATGTTTCTGTATTTATCGCTCTGGATTTGACCTCAGATATTCTCCCCAGAACTCTGCTGGACAAGTTAGCTGGGCTTTTGTCATGAAATGCTTGCATTGTTTTTATTATCCCAGAATAGAACAAACTGTGCTTGCATTATTATTTTTTTTAGGATTTTTGGCTCAAAGTAATTATAATTATACAAATTGCTGTGAATGTGTGTGGTTACGAGAATTCCATCTCTCACATCTCAATCCCAATCGGAGTGGCATATTTTAGTAAGATGGCAGCAGGAGCTCTGAACGTCTCTCAAACCAAATAGACGTCTTGAATTCACAATGTTGTTCGTCAGATGCACACGTGAGTGTGCACAGAGCAGAGGTGCTTTATAGTTGACTTTTCTTTGAAGGACAGCATGTGGGCCAAAGGTCACAACGCTTACTGTTTCTGCAAGAAGTTATTTCCTTCTACTGCACCGTCGCTGGTCCTCTGGGTAGTTTGAAGCATCCCGGCCACAGCGCGACTGTGGTCACAGTGCCTGAGCTCAACCAGGAGCATGTTGTTGTTTTTTGCCGGCCCAGTTCGAAGATTTACCTTGCATTATACATGAGACAGTGTTTATGGAATCGATTCATCAATTTATAATTCTTAATGCGGTCTACATATTGTGCAGATTCACTTTCTTTCAATCTTGTGTAGCCACATATTTCTTTTTTTAGTTGGCAGTCGTTTTTTTTAGTTTAGTTATTTTTAGTTTGCAGCTTGGCTGAATGAAAATGTGTGTGATGTTTCTAATTTTTGGACAGAGCAATGAACAGATTGACAGCCATTGTATTAAATCGAAATGATTACCAGCTAAATTTTCTGGGCAACATTTCGTTAATTGAATATAATATATGTATTTGTGCTGGTAGTTATCTGAGGATTTCATTTCAGATGCTGCCTGCAGCAAATCATGCCAGGTCTCACCAGTCTCTGAATTCCACCAGGAGAAAAGTTCAGCTCTTCTTGCTCTTTCTCTGTATGTTGTATGTAAGTCATGAACAAAAATATCCACTGATATCTCACCAGTACTTCACCTGTCAGTGACTGCACAGGCGTTTGGGATGAGAAATTAGACATTTCAATTTTGTGACAGTATATCTAAAAATGTATTGCATGTGTGCATATGGGTTTGCTTTAAAAGCCATTAATGTAACTTGAGACTTTTAGGTTCCAAACACATGCCAAGTTTGTGGCTCGTAGTTTTTACCACATTGTTAAGCTGCAACAATAGGCAGCGTACTGCACTTCAATACGATTGCCATTTGTGTACTGATTTAGAAAAACCCTTGAGTTTTGCACATAGATTGCATCACTGGGGTTTGATCCCAGCATCCACCACACTGGTGTGGTATTTGCATGCGAAACCACCTGCACACTTACGGCTATGCACATTTCTGTGGTTGGATCGGGACGGCTCCTGCTTCGGCTTGTTTCAGCGGCAAGCCGTCAGCTCAGCAGAGACTGAGAAGAAGGGGAGAGGAGTGGGGGAGTGGGCGGTTCATTCAGGGTTCAAGGCCCCCTCGCCCGCCTCAAAGCACATGACCCGTCTCAACCCAAAACCCCTGCCTTGTTAATGTGGTTTCCGCGCTGCAGTCACATTTGTCACTCCAGCGCAACTTTTTTTTTGACTCCACATGGTTCAGACTGTGAATATTTTATTTTGCTTTAGTTGATGTGAACTTGAGGGTTCAGGTCTTGGTGGTTAGAAGTTTCACTCATCTACCAGGTGCATTTTGTTTAATCCCAATCTTAAACACTATTCAATTTGAGTAGAGAATTAATTTAAAAAAAAAATGTGAAGAGGAAAGGTGAAAATTGTTTGTGGAAAGGTGATAATAAAGGGATCCATGCCGCATCAATTCCCCTTTCCCTTATACTCATTCTAGGCAAAAAAAAAAAGGGCAAAGTAATCTCGAGGCTGAAAACAACGACACCAAACTGAAGCTTTTCATTTTGCACCTCCTATTTTTAAAGCCACATGCGGTGTAATTTTCCAGTTCATATCGGCAATCTTTTATGCGAAACCCTGCATGAGTCTTCAAGCGACACGGGACAACCAACCCATCCCGCCATGCTGTGACCTCTCCGTGTGCGTCTGCAGCCTTTTGTTGGGCTGTTTTGTGGATTTTGTCATATCTGAGGACTGCGCGGCTCCAGGTGGCAGCCGGAGTCCAGGAAACCGAGTCAGATCTGCTGCACCATTCACAATGGCAACTTCATTAAAGATAGAATACTATCAGGGGCATGTATGTGTGTGTGTGTGTGTTGGTTGGCTGCGCACCACGCGCTGGAATTGTCATCATTCGGTGGAGCGTCCGTCCCGGCTGTTCCAGCTCGTCTGCAGCATCACACTCATTAATGCCGCGTGGAGTTTGTGTGTGCGAGCGAGCGAGAGCGCGTCTAGATGTCTTATTGATCGCGTGCCAGACCGAGGCCAGTTTTAAAGTGCGTCCAGAGAGCTCCATATGGAGCATTGATGGTCGGGGTGTGCGGTCAAGAGGCGCAGGGAAGGAAAATGAAGAGATGGAGAGACGGAGAGAGGGAGAGAGAGAGACGAAGGACGAGGAGGAGGCGGCGGCGGCGGCCTTTTCTTTGGCTTTTCTGCCTCTGTCATTAAGCTCTCCCATGTCAAAGACAGATGGAGCTGGTGCCGTGTGTGTGTGTCTGCGCGCGCATGCATGCGTATGTGTGTGTGCACTTGCAAGTAGAGACTGATGTGACCCTCCCTGCTCTTTATACACACACACACACACACACACACACACACACACACACACACACACACACACACACACACACGCACACGGCAGAGAGCCCTGGCCTTTATTGTGCCTCCAGCAGGGCGTCTCTGGGCAGCCAGCAGACCTCTGCCATCTGCAGCCAGTCTGCCTGGAGGGTCGGCTGGCTCATCAGTAGTCGGTTAACTCGGTCAGCTTTTAGCTCTTTCCTCCTTTTCCCCCCTCACGCAACACTTCAAAAAGCTCTCCGTCAGAAGACTTTCTGATCGCATCGCTCTTTGTCATCCTGAACTCTCTGTTGCGTTGCCGCATACCGGCAGAAGTGGGGAATGTTCCGCTCAACCTCGGCTCTTGGACAAAATGCGTTGCTTGTGCCAGACAGATCTTTCGGTTTCCCTTTGCACGAGGAGAGTCAGCCGCCGAGTGTGCAGTGGTTTTTGCACTATGCAGAATTAGGTATAGCACCTCAGGAAAATCGATTTCTGCATATTTCAACACGTAGCACCACCAACAATGTTGGTTATATGATATCACTGCCTTTTATAACTTTGATTGCCAGTCTTTTGTAACAGCGATGTGCCTCCCAGGTAGTCGATGAGCTTTGTGACAAAGAAAATTCAGCCTTGTATTTCTGTGTGCTTAAACAAACGGTAATGAAAAACGGTTATTTGTGATGTCACGAGGGGCACGGATACCTTTCATGTCGGAGGCAACACCCTTCAAGACCCTGGTGTCCCCTTCGAGACGAGCAAGGTCAAAGGGTCAGTTTTAGCAGGAAGCTGAAACTGATGGAAGTGGTAGACGGAGAGCTAAATGTGTTTTCCAGAGATCTATACAGGGTTTATTTTGGGCTAGTAGGTGTAATTAATCATACAAATTACCGCTGGAGTCCAGGTTGGGAAAAAGAAGTGAACATTGGTAGAATAAGGGACGTTTATGGAAGAAAAGTCAGCCTTTATTTCACAGCGTTTGTTTGCAGCGCCGTCTGCGCCTCGGCAGAGCTTTGTGTATTTGCAGTGACCCTGCCCTCTTTCCTCCCTTTCAGCAGGCTGCTGCGGCTGCTGGCGTGCACGCTGGCACATGCCATGTGGCAGAGCCAAACTGAGAGCAGGCAGGCAGGCCTCCAGACAGAGGCTCGGCTCTGGGCCGTCTCTCCGCTCTCTTCTTTTTCAAACACCTGCCTGAGGTCGGCAGTCTCACCGCCAGTCACCTTGGTCTCTTTAGGCCTGGGTAACACCGCGCTACCCAAAAACTCTGTTCATTCCCTCGAGTGAGAGGCTGATCTTTGTGTGCGCGCTCGGGGAATGCCATAGCTGTGTGTTGCTCCTTTGTGCGAGAGTGTGTGGTGACATCTGTGTGCAGGTATTTGTCTCTCATTAGTTTGCCAGGGCTAATGTTGCCAGCGGGCTCGGATTTCCACATTTCTCTCCTCTCCGTCCCAGTCTTCCACATAAACACATTCACTTGCCTGGTGAGACATGTTCTTTCCACCCATTTTTTTCTCTCCGTCTTCTCCGTCCGTTCTTGAAAGTATGACAACACATCAACCGCACAGGTAACTCACAAAGCGTGCAGTGTCTGGCAGGGTTTTTCCAAGTAAAAAAACAAAACAAAACAGAAGACTTGCAGGCAGGCAGTCCCTGGGTATACGGGTCATTCATAACAGGTCGTCCTGGCAGCGGCACCCTGTAATTTGGCTTTACCTGTTGTGTCTGGTGCGTGTCAATAAGCTTGTTGTCGCGCTGCACAATTGGTGGTTGGCAGCTTCCTCCTGCTGCACCGTGCACCTGCCTTCATCGTCATTGTTGGTCTTTTGAAGGTGCAGAGAAGTCCTGTGCAGCACATATCCATTTTGTTTGTCCGCTGATAAATGCTGCAACATTTATCAATGGTAGCAATCAAGACACGTTCTTGATTCAGCAACATATTTCACGTGTTGCCCAATCAACCTAATGCATATTGAAAATATGTTTTGAGCATGTTATGCCATGTTTTTTTTGTTGTTGTTGTAGTGTCCTATAGCTGCGCATGCAGTGAATTAAGTGATCAAAATGAACTCTGAAAGTAAGTTTTCTTTCAGATTTAACTTTTATGTCGTTTGCTCGTTTTCCGCTATGGTTTTAGAACTGAGTTCACATATCCGGTGTCGCCAAGTTGGCCTGTGGCTACGGAGGCCAGAGGAGGCAGCAAGAGAGCATGAGGGTGATAATGAGGTGTACAGCCACTCGGAGAGGTTGTGATATCTGCTATCAGCCCTGGGGTGGAGAAACCAGACACCTTTTTATGGGCCTAATCCTTCTTCCCATCCTCTCTCGCTCTTTCTTTTTCTCTCTCTGTCTGCACTTCACACAGCTATGCGGAAAGTGTGTGTGTGTGTGTGTGTGTGTGTGTGTGTGTGTGTGTGTGTGTGTGTGTGTGTGTGTGTGTGTGTGTGTGTGCGTGTGCGTGCTTTTTTTCATCCACACACTCAGACGACTAGCGTCGAAATTAGCGGAAGTCCTGCAATGGCTGTCCAGGTGTGCAGCCACATAGGACACAGTGTCCAGTTCAGTGGTGGGCAAACCTTTTGACTGGTGGGCCACATTGGGTCCTAGAATGTGACAGAGAGGGCCGGAGCAGCAGCAGATGGATGGAGTGTTTTGGTGACCCACCTCATAGGAGGAAAAAATATATTGTGGGATATGTAGAAAACATGTTGCTTTAATGTCCATTGAAAATTAACTAAAGTGTTGAAACAAAATATCTCTCTTTGAAGCCTCACAGTATTTAGCTCCTTATTGAAATTACTCTTAAAACACTGAAAAAAAAGGGATGAAATACAGCTTTTTTTATGACTTACTTACTATTAATATAATTTCTTCAAGTTCAGTGCATATGGCCCCCAGGCTGCAGTTTGTCCATGCCTGGTCTAGTCGGTGGAAGGAACCAACTAAAATGTCGACGCTACCGAAGGATCCGACAGTGTCTCTGTTGCCCCATATTAAATAAAGCCGGCTTCCAAATGGCACGGCTGTGTGTCTCCTCGGTGTCAGTGTGTCACAGGCCTTATCCAGGAAGCTCACTGCCTGCCCGCTGACTCCACAGGTCGCAGCCTAACCTGCGACCTTGAGCGTGTGAACTGCAGCATCTGGCGTCTGCGGCTCGTGTTCGGTCCCCCTGGGTGTTGAGGAGGCTCTCCAAAGATAAATATGCTTGTTTTTGGCCGGCCGAGATGTAGACAAAACACGAAGGTGTTCGGCCAAATGTGTCTCCTCACTGACGGAGACACATTTAGGTAGTGTGTCGTGTAGATGTTTATTGCATGGGGATTTTTTCTCACTAGGGTTTTTCTTTTTCTCGAGGGGTTTTATGTTGCTAAGCAGTTCAGAACAATCTAAACTTGACTCATTATTTTCTTAAAGAGGTTTTTGCAGCGCATTCAAACAACGGTGAAATGCGATGGAACGGGTTTACAGGTTTAATGAATCAATTAGTCATTTTACTCTTTCTGTTGGTTTTTGCTCTGAAGACAGGAAACCAGGAAGGTGCTGTTGCTGTTACAAGTTAAATTTTCCGTGTTTCCTGTTTAGCGTTGGGCAGTTCCCATGAAGGTTTTTTTTTTTGTTTTTTTTGGAAGGCCAACTGACTTTAGACCTGGCGACACCTGTAACCTGCACTTCTGTGACAAGAATATTGCCCAAGATGCTGAGTGAGATGGTGAACTTGGCACTGCAAGAGGAAAATACACATATATATGTATAAACAGAGCAAACAGACAGTTAAATGCTTCCATGACAAACCCTGTCAATATTGAAGGCAATATTGACATTGTTGTGATGACAGAGTTGGGTTTGGTCCTAATGGTGTGCTGTGTTTGACACATGGATCCACCCAGGTTTAGTGGTTTGACAGTTTACAACAGCTGATTCATCTCACCATCATTTCACCTATACTGAATATAATTGCTGCACATTTGTTTAAATTGTGGACTTTCTGTGTGCCACACACACTCACAGCAGGTCTTCAAGCCTAATCAAGCCAAGACAGCCTGCTGAATTTTGGTGCCCAAAAAGTGTTTAGACAGCTCAAATCCTTTTCCTTGCATCTGCGCTCACCGTGATTCATCTCCCAAAGTTCAAGAAGTCCAAGAAAACTTTGCCCCCGCTTGACTTACCAGAAATGCGTCTGATACGTTGTTGAGCAACCGTGTGTGTGTGTGTGTGTGTGTGTGTGTGTGTGTGTGTGTGTGTGTGTGTGTGTGTGTGTGTGTGTGTGTGTGTGTGTGTGTGTGTGTGTGCACTTGCAACATGCTGCATAAGTGTATTTCTCTCCCTGGAGGACTGGCAGACAGTGCCCGGGACGTGTCAGGGTGTGTATTTCAGTCTCCTCGGAGCATCAGGGTGCCGACGACTGCGTTTTGTTCCATCAGCGCTGTTTGGACTGTCAGTCACACCTGTCAGGCCAAACCCTGTACCAGGAGCCGGCTGGGTTCGCACTCTCGCCATCAACCTTTCCCTGCTGTGTGTGCTGATGGGCGTACTTGTTGACATGTGTTAACGTGTCTCTGTGTGTTAGCATGTTTGGGGGTTGGAGGGTGGGGCGGAGGTCTATTTATAACAACTGCCATCTTTCTGTCACCAATGCATCATCTGCCTTCCTGCCTGTCGGAAGACGACGAGGCACCTTGTCTGTTTACCCTCGCACACCTCAATGGGGTTTCCGAATATGGTGCCACCAGCCAGAACCATTGGAACTGGGGAAAACTTTATGACTTGAACAACTGATAATCCCACAATTTGAATCCCCGACTGTATTCAGAGGCTGTTTGAAACAAGAGAGAGTCAACGTGAACTCAGGGGATTAGGAATAAAAAACCAAGAGCAAGGACAAACATTAAGAGCAGATGTGGATCTGTTAAAGGGGTGAACCTGTGGAATGGTTGAGATGAGGAATTAAAAATGTGTAGTTCACTTTGCGTATTATAATGAATGTTTAAAAACAAGGTGGTAAACAAATATAAAACTCAGGAGTGATTAACATGTTTTTGAAAATTATTTAGAACTTTTGTTTTCCATGTTTTGTTCATGTATGGATTATTGAAAAATTACCTGCTTACTAAAAGCTGCTTATGCAGAAACTATAGGTAACATAAGCTTAAGCTTCAGCCTACGCCTTTTTGGTCAATATAATTTAGTTGTTGCTGTATCCTTTGTTATCCCTTTATTTGTATACGTGCAGTTACGACAGAATAAACTAAACTGAACTGAAAAATGACGCCGTCATGAGGTGGTTTTCCAGATGTATTGATTTAAAGCTATATCGCAAAAGTGTCATGGAAACACTTCTTTCGCTTTTACACGTCAGTGGACGTGACGTACGGGGTCACGTGACCAGTTCACTTCAAGTGAAAGTGGCGCTGTATGTTTGGACGGAGAAGGACATGAAATATTTTTTTTACAAGTAATCAAAGAGAAAACTATAACAACCATTCTTGACAGCAAACAAATGTAAACAAACAAAAGCAAACGTAATTACGGCTTATGCGCTTCACACCATTCAGTGGAAACCCCTGCAAATCACCATTGTTCTTTGTCGGCATTTTAGAAATATTGCTTTTATTTTGTGAAAACTTTAATGGAAAGGCAGCTACTGTCTACTTGGAGGTGAAATGTTATTTGGTCGTAAACACCGATTGGATGGTTGCAATGAGCAATGCTCTACAGTCCAACACTGCGGTTTGTTGGTGGTGTTGTCGTTCCAACATTGGTTATCCTTAATCACGTCTAATCTTTTTGGTAAATAAAATCTCCAGTGTGTGCCAAAAACCATTTTCATTGCAGAAAACCTTTTGCTTGAGCAAGAGTAGGACCACAAAGCCTCGTCTCATTTCTCTTTCGTGAACTTGAGACTTTTTTTGTTCAGACTTGACAAACATTTTCCTCCCCCCTTTCTTTTAAAAGATGCCCACGATGACTTAAGTGTTTGTGGTTGTGTGTGTGTGTGTGTGTGTGTGTGTGTGTGTGTGTGTGTGTGTGTGTGTGTGTGTGTGTGTGTGTGTGTGTGTGTGTGTGTGTGTGCCGAGCGCTGAGCGAGTAAGGGCTTGAGGCGAAGTTCGGTGTGAAGTTTCACTTCGCGTCACGTCGTATCTGCTGTTGGCGAGAGGTGTTGGATTTACCTCAAAATATGGTCTGTCATCCTCTGGCTGCTCTTGCGTGGAGCTTCTGAGAAATCAGAGAGTCACTCTCTGCATATTTGTGCACCCAGTGTGAAATGTAAAGCAACTGAATATTTTTGGAGACACACACATCCCCTAAATGAGAAGGCACAGGCTTGGACTCAGTGTACCCATGGCAGGAAGAAGCTCCCTTTTTTTCAGGGCATCATGAGGCATCATTTTGTACATTAATTTAGTTATAGTTAGAAATAATAACGCCATCTTTTTTGACCCTTTGACCTTGCTCGTCTCGAAGGGGACACCAGGGTCTTTAAGGGTGTTGCCTCCGACATGTATGTTTGGTGCTGTGAACACCAGTACCACAAAGAATGTTTGCTTGACTGTAACAATTTAACGTCTGCATTCTGGCATACAGACTGGTGACATGGCAGGTGTGTGTTCAGTGGGAACCCCCATTCTGTCAGTCACAAGTCAAGTTGGATGACTTTCACCGAGTTCACAATGAAAAAACACCCCATGCAAAACTTATTTGAATCTCTTTGTTGACCTGCATTCAAGCTTCATTCACATTAGACGGCAAACATTTACCAGTTTTACGTTTCACATTCAAGGTAGAACTTGTGCTCATGTTTTCGAGTGGTAGTTTTCACATGCCCGTCGGTCAGTTCCCAGTTTGGGTGTCTTGTCCTCTGGGAGTATGTCATATGTAATATGTGGAACGCACAAGAAAGCGTCACGTTGAGTCGGTGGAAAAGCTGGGGGTTTGTTGTACCCAGAAGGCCACGTATGCTGTTTTCAGGACACCGAAATAGCTTTTTGATCATTGACCTGAGGCCAGGATGCAAATGGGTGTCAGTGTGCCTCTTTAATTAATAATGTTGCATTGCTAATGTCTCTGCTGCACACTTATTTGTCCACACTTGAAAATCAATATGACCCAATGTGATATTTATCTTCAGTTTGCCTTGACATCTTTTAAATAGACGGTGGTCAACCAAACAACCAAAGTCGTAATACTTGAAAGTGAGCGTGACGCACAACACAAACAGCCGGTTGCGTGTAAGTCGGCCGGAGCATCACTCTCACTTCCTAGTAGAGGCCCAGAGTCAGGACATCGTTTTCTGCAGATTACTGCTACTGTGAAAGGAGTGAGAGTTCATCAGATCGGATATCTTATTGCTGCTCAGAACAAAATTCATTCCGTTGCCCGTTGCCTGTACAGCGACTCGCATATCTGGATGAGTGTCATTTCAGGTATTTTGTTGTGATGGACCTGCGGAGGCTTTTAAGTCAGCGTCCGATTCAATGTTGATGTTAGTGCAAACATTTACACAAGTCAAATTCAGCTGAGTGAAAACGTTTCACTCAAACTTTCGTGGAAGTCCCATGCATGTGGTTTTCACAGAGTGAGACACACACGCACACACGCATACACATAAACACACACACCGTCACAAGACTGCAGATGCATCAGATAGCCTGCCTCTCTTTTTCAACTCTTTGCAACTTCATCGTGGTTTCCTGCCTTGTGGTTGTTCTTTTATGTTCTTCATGTTTGTGAACCAAGGTGAAACAAACTAAAGCTGCCCCACCCAAACCTGCTGTCTGACCAGCTTCATCCCGCCACACGCGTGCACACACGCACTCACGCACACACACAAACTGTATCTTCTTTGCTATAAGGCCATTCATAGTTAGGGTTGACTCAGAACCCACATTAAAAAACACCTGCCCGTCGCTGCTGTTCATGCTGTTGATAGTTTTTCTGCAAACATAGCTTTGATTGTTCCATCTTGCATCTTCCATCTCTGGTCTCTCCTGTTCGCACCGAGATCAGTGAGCTCCATCTTCCATGCACCCCCCTTCCTCCCCCTCCCTCCTCCCCGTTTCCCTGCAGCCTGCTCGCTCTCTTCTTGCTCTCTGTTTACAGCAGGAAGGGTTGAGGAGGGAGAGGAGTGCCGTCTGGAATACATTAGCTGGTGAAGGCATCAGTGTTTCACTGTGGGAACCTTATTGATCGCCCTCCTTTATGATTATTCCTCCTTCACTCCCTCCTCCTCCTCATCCTCCTCCACCTTCTCCTTGCTCCTGCGCCAGTCGGGCCTTCAGTTTCTTGTCTTTTCTGTCTTCACACCCCGTCTGTTGGCGCTGTCCGTGGCGCTGCGAGGACGCAAATGACCTTGTGACACACTTAGAGCCCCACGCCGCCACAGTTGACACAAGATCCGACTGCATCCACAGGCTTCATATGCACTCGGCGTCTAATCTGAGAGAAAATAAATGGAGGGAGATGGAGAGAATGAGATAAACAAATTTCCGAGATGTTGACACAATGGGTCTAATCAGATTAAATAAACTTGCTGCACATACACAACACTGCTGTATATTAATACTGCAGCAGGAAGGGAGTGCAGTGTATACTTTCAACATCCATCCATCTGCTATCGCTGCTTCTCCTGCACTCAGGCTTGCAGAGCCCAGAGTCCTGTAAAGCTGCAGGGATCTCGTTCTCTTCGAGGTTACTTAGCATATCTTTTTTATTTATTTATTTATTTATTTATTTTATTTATTTTTTTTTTTGGGAGAAAAAGGCGAGATCTTATGGAAGTGCATTCCTGCCACTCTAGAAAATAAACAGGCCTCAGTATCATGTGATAACATCAAACTATCATGTTATTTTGTGATAATTTTCACATTATTTTGTGGAAGTTTCACATTATAACGTGAAAATTATTACGTAAAAACATCAAACTATCACGTTATTTCGAGATAATTTTGACGTAAATGCGCTTGTATCAACTCAAGTTGATTGAAAAACAAACCCACAATAGGACAGCGATTCCAAGGACTTTTGGGGTTCTCAACACCTAGTTGAATCTACCTCTATAATCTGTGTACAAATACATAATACATAAAAAAAAAAATTTATGTGATAACTTTCACGTTATAGTGTGAAACTTTCACAAAATAACATGAAAATTACCACATAAAAAAATTACCACGGCATAACGTGATACTGAGCCCTTCTAGGGTTTTCTAGGGTGGCAACAATGTGCTTCCGTTGCCTTTCTTCGTCTTTTTTTTTTTTTTTTTTTAGTTCACCAATAGTTCCTACTTTCAGGTCTCTGAGCTTCTCCAAATAGAAGGTGCTGACACACTGCCAAGGCTTTCCCAGGTAGACATGGCACTTCTGAGTCTGCACGTGCCTCGACGCAGACTCTTGTTTGACTGTATGAATCTGTTAAAAGCATAATTATGCGGGGCATACCGAAACACGACCTTGCGCTCGCTGATATTTAATCACAAGGAGGCGATGCTAACACCCCGAGGTGAAAGACATCCTGCGCCAAGCTCGCTTCTGCTCTGCCGTTATTCCTCCTCCCTCTTCCACTCCCACACATCCACTACTTTTCCTCTGTTTAGAAAAAGAAAATTCTTTGTTCTGCTTGAAGGATCTTGATATTGTCCCAGCCAATATTGCCATAGACGGTATAATGGGATGGTGGGTTAGCTTCGGTGTGTGAATAAATAATGGCTGAGACGTTGATGTGCTGTTCACTTCTTCTTTTGTACTTTGTACACAACACTTCGAAATTGGAAATGTTTATACTTAGAAAGTAGGTACACTCACAGTTAAATAGAAAAAAACACACATTGTTGCTGGGTGATGGACTCTGAGGTGAGACCACAACTTAATGGTTTCACTTTTCTTCATCATCACCTTCTTGCTGGAAAGATGCCATGCGGCTTTATTTATTTATTTTTGGCTGGCCATTTTCCCCAGGTAAAAAGCTGAAATGTTGCTAATTTTGCGAGCTTGCTTTCTTCTTTGTGACTAAATCCTGCCCGTCACTTTCTGTCTGTTTAAACCTGCACGCGTATCAAAATCTTCAGCGTGCATTTTCCTTTCAAAAAAAGCAGTCTGAGGATGTTCGCAGTGACAGTTTGTTGATCATCGACATCTAAAATGATTGCATATGACAGCAAGTACTGCTATATTGGATTATACTGAATATCAGCCCATGTGTAGTCACACATTGGTGTTTCCACACTCTATGGCTTTTTCTGTCTGTTTCTGCTCTTGTTTTTGCTCCTAAAACCATGGGTTTTTCTTACTGTTAGTCTCTGCTATTTTAGGGGGACCTCAGACTGAGGATTTTGAAAAGTGTTTTCATTGTTTAATTCTGGGATGAGCCCCAAAAATCCTGATTGCAGCAGGTCTGCCATCGACGTGATGGCTATTTACTCGTGTGATTTAAATACTCAAAGGTACAGGTTGTGCAAGTTGCTGCTCCACATTTTATGAACTAGTTAGGTGAAGTGCATTCCGAGCCGCCAACTGACAACTGTGTGATGAAGTTTGACAAGGTGGGAAAAAGTTGTGTAAGTTGTGTAGTGTCTGCATGATTGTGGTGTGGTGATCGCAGTCTGCCACAGACCAGGCAAACACATCTTGTCCGCGTTTAAGGAATGCTCTTTTTGTGGCAGTACATACATGTGTTGCTGGAACTTATTATTAATCTGTTATTTTTTTGTCTATAGCCAATCTTTTAAGGGAAGATTTTGGAAGCTGTTAATAATTTACTGCACTATGAAGTCCTGACATTTGAAAGGTTACACCATTCTTTGAGGCGATAATTCACTTTCAAGCAATCTTTTGGTAATTTTCCATGTGTGGTCTGCTCATGTGAACGAACACTGTAGACTTTAGTAATTAGACATTAGCCATTCAAGTGCATTGTGCCCTCCCATCCCCAAAGACACCCATTCAACTTCAAACTTCATATTAGACTCACTTTTAATTCACTACCAGTCAAAAGTTTGGACACACCCTATGAATTCAATGTCTTTTCTTTCATTGTCATGACTATTGACAATGCAGTTTCTCACTGAAGGCATCAAAACTATGTATGTATGGAATTATGTAGGAAACAATAAAAGTGTAAAATAACTCAAACACGTTTTATATTTAAATTCTTCAAAATAGCCACCTTTCAGAAAAAGGTTATTTAACTTGTTTTTTCTTTGCTGCCTAATTAAATATATTGTGTTCATATATTGTTGACGTCTTAGTATGTATCTCAATGTGGAAAGTAATAAAAAAAAAAAAAAGCAAAAACATTGCATTAGATTGTGTGTTCAAACTTTTGACTGGTAGTGTACGTCCACTCATCTCTTGATGGACAAATTCCTGATGCCCGAGCGATGCATCGTTTTTCAATAGAATTTCAGTTTGTTCATTTATATGTGTGGTTGTGTTCTATGAAGTTGTCTCGTGTGGCGCATACATGTCCGCTAACAAAGGTTTCAGCTTTGACTTTGGCATTGTTCAAACCAGGCAGTGCTGCGTTGGCTTGCTCTCTGAGGAGTTGCTCTTGGTTCAAGATGTAAATAAGCTCCTGATGAAATAACTGACAGAACCCTCAGGCTTTATCTCATGAAGGGATGCATGGACATGTTTTAAAAGTGAAGTGAACGGGTCTGCGTGGGGATACTTTCACTTGCCAATATCTCAGCAATTGGAAAAGTGTCTGTTGCGTTCACATTAGCCCAAGCACACATGAACATGAGCCAACATTTGTCTGAAGGTAAAAAAAAAAAAAAAATATCCCCATTTGAAAGTGAAGAATGACAGAATAGGAACAAGACTGTCATCCGACCAGTTTTTGATGAACATGACGCAAGTTGCACCTGACAAAGTGCACACACACACACACACACACACACACACACACACACAACCACCCACTGGTAGAACCCGTGTCGCTCACGTTGCTTCGGTACGACAGAGAAAGAAACACATTTAAATAAAGCAGGTATCGGTTTGAATGTCAACTGCCGTCCTACTGTTGTCACTGAAACGTTGACCGCGTTGCCTCTCGCCTGTCGTTATGGTGCTGCTGTCAAGGCCACAAACCGCCCCACGTATTTGTGTGTGAAGGTGCAGCTTTGTGTTATGTCGTGTTTACTTTCTGTGTGTGTTTGTGGTCGATAGGCAGCCCACTAATGTTTACTTCTCACTTTGTGTCTCTACAGGAAGTTCGGGGAGCGCCCTCAGCCACAGCGCCTCACAAGGTGAGCGCACACACGCGCACAGACACACGACAAGGCTTTCCCACACAAGCTTGATTTTTGTTTGTTTTTAAGTCATTGGTACTTGTTTGCTCTCTTTACTTCATAACTGGCAACCAATAATATGGAAAAATGAATAACTGTCTTCTTAAGAGGAGCGTGTTTGAGTCTTAAAACCTATAATGAATTTGAAGGAATTTTATTTTGCAAAACTCTGTGATCACAAAGTGCATCATGAGTTAAAACCACGCAGGACGTTCATTCATACTGCTAGGTCTCCCAGGTCAGGATCGGGAACTGCAGCCCTCGCTAGGTCTTGGTTCCACATTCTGAGACCGCCTTGTGGCCGCATTGGTTTCCTTCTTTTCCAACACATGTGGAAGGTCCAAAAAAAACCAAAACCATCAGTATTAGCAGGAAGGTCAAATGCAGCGTTTACTGTCTTTCTCCTCGTATGTGTTTTCTGGAAATCTGTAGAGTTTATTGGAACGGATCAAACCAAGGCTGCGCCTGTGGAGGCCAGGATTGTAAATAAAGATCTGGATCAGTGTAGAAAATAATTTAGGGCCTTTTTTTAAAAAAAAAACATTGGAAGACAAACGGTTATTTTTGGATGCATGCTGCCACAGCAATGTGTTGTCTTGTCAACGCACCTGTGTTTCAGATGTACTTTTTAGCAGCTGTGATTTGTGTTGAATTCCTGCTGTGCTCCCACATATTTATTGCGATAACGATGGTTTGTTAGTTAAATGCCGCTTATTGTTCGATAAACAGTCCTAAAAGGTCATAGGTCATCTGCTTCTGGCCTCTGGATGAACTTAATTGCTCACAGCTATAAAGCTCTGGCGAGCGGCACCGCTGCGGGGCTCTGATTGCCATGTCCCTCTCGCTGAAACGCTGGGAACAAACGCTGCCTGATGGATGTTGTGGTTTTGTCCTGGAGACTTCTGAGATGTGCGCAGCGCACTTGTTTTGCCCGCCGGTGTTTTCTTGTCATCGAAGCAGACGCCGGCTCGCCTGCACGTTTTGCACGCGCTGGGCTTCTACACGCAGAGTTCTGCAGGGAAAATGAGGGGTTTGGTTGAATTTTCTTTTTTAGCCTGGAATTACTGAGGCCGGCTTTCCAGAACACAGGCACCCGACCTCTTCTGATGTTGTGTACTGACAGTCCACTGGCTCCTCTTATTGGTCTTATCGGTTTCATGGCCAAAAAAGATAAGACAAAGAAAAAAATACTCTGCACAACTACAAAAGGGCTTCATGCAAGTGAAGTGTGCGCGCGTGTGTGTTTGTGTATCGCAGGATCTTGTGTACCATCACTCACAGCAACTTGTCGTCCTCCTCCCTCGCAGCATCCTTGGTTTAGCAGTCCTTGCCATTGCCTGACTGATAAAAAAAAAAAAAAACAACAACAACAAAAAAAACCAATGCAGTGTCAGGCCCGCCAGTGCTTTTTAAGGCACAGTCAGTTCTGCAGGCTGGCCCTGTCAGAGAGGCTGCTCAGCTAGAAATATAGCACATGACACATGCACACAGAAACATGAACTCTGACTGGATATGCAGCCTTTTCTGGGAGGGGAGCGAAATCCTTTTTAATTTTTTTTTTTTAATTGTGGTTTTCCATCCTACACCCTTCATGTCCTGAATCATTGGTTGCCTTTTATTTTTGTCACTTCATTGCGTGACAGGTCATGCGCTGCTGATTCACTGGGGAGTTCCCTCCTTTGTAGTCGAGCACTCGGCTCATCCTCCCCGTCAGCTTTCATTCAAAGGTGTCACCGAATGCAAAGATCTCTAACACGAACCGGTTTGTGGCCTCGGCTGTAGCTGCTCGCTATAAGCGGATGTTGGTCAACAGATGCTTAACTGTGATATTTTTTTGGAGATCTGTCCACTCTCTTGGATAATGGTGTGAAGCTGCTCCATTGGAGACTGGATGAAGAATAAAGATCTGAAAATGGGGGCAAATTAGTCATTTTAGTTCACTTCATTGCGTGTTGACGCTGCAGTTTCTCACATTTTTAATGTATTTCTCTGTTGTTGTTTTTTTTTAATGATCTGGGGTTGTAAATGATCTGTTTAAACACACCCTCAGTGTTAAGACACTTGAGAGGTGTCATTGAACAAACACTTTAACCCTTTTAACACATTCTACATGGACAGCGGCTATACCACCCCACTACTTAACATTTAAGCCTATTTAAACATGTTTATATTGATATACCTCATATACTTATGTGTGTCTCTCTGTATTTACATATTAGAATTATTTATTTTTATATATCTGCATCTATATTGTGAGAGCTTCGTTGTTAACCCTGCAACTCACTCTGGCCTGTCTGCCACTGCTACTCTCTCTCTCTCTCTCTCTCTCTCTCTCTCTCTCTCTCTCTCTCTCTCTCTCTCTCTCTCTCTCTCTCTCTCTTGCTCTACAATTTTTTGTATTTCCTTCTCGCCCCAACTGGTGATAAGCAGAGTATATACTATGTGTGTGTGTGTGCTCATTTGAGTGGGTTGTCCCTCACAGTGTCCTTGGACAGACTGCTGTTTCCACTGGTTGAAGAATATTGTGACTTTCAGCTCAGACCACCTCTGATTGTCGATTGTGATTTGCTCTGGGCAACGTTCCAAAAAAACCCTGTCTCGATCCGATTTGATATGATTGGACCACTGAGTATTTTAAGACCAGGTGCAAGGAAAAAAAGAGCCAGGGTCTCTTCTTAATTTCTAAACATGAGCTGGACGCTGCAGGTTTGTGTAATCGACCTTTTGTGATTCATGAGAGCGCACACAAATTGCAGTCTGATCAGCTTAATTGAGCTGTTTTGTGGCAGAGCGCGTGTGTGCAAGCAAGCTACATCAGCTGTGTGTGTGTGTGTGTGTGTGTGTGTGTGTGTGTGTGTGTGTGTGTGTGTGTGTGTGTGTGTGTGTGTGTGTGTGTGTGTGTGTTCGCAGGGGGTCTTGTGACAGCGCCGCTCTGTTGTAGACGCTGTGGCAGATGTAGGGGACAGATGACTGTCTGCCCCACTGCATCTGTAGCCTGGCTTAACCTTAGCGCACGCACGCACACTCACACACACACACTTTTTCTGTACTAACAACCCCCCCCCCGTGCCTGCTGTTGAATTTGTCTTTTCTAATTCCATCACCAACGTTTTCCTCCTATCTGTCACTCATGCTGTCCAGTGTCTTTATGTCTCTTCTTGCTCCTCTTTCCTTTCTCCTCTCCCTTTGCCTTTCTCTGACCAAAACTCTAGAGCGCCTTGCTTCTCCTTCTTCTGTTGTCCTCTTCAGTCACTCCTGCGTCATCGTGCCTCTTCACTTTATTTGGCGCCTGCTCTGTTTCGTTTTACAGTGGCTGAACTACTCAATGTGTCCATTCACTTTGGGTGGATCCTAAAATGTGAGTTGTGTCTGCAAAAGTGTTGCATAAATTTATATATTTTGGAGATCACATTTGAGTGTTGTGGCTTTTGTGTGTGTCAAAGTGAACGCTAAGATGCACATGACTCTCCCTTCCTGGTGCTGATGAAAAGTGTGTTGATTGTTTGTGCTGTTTGGTTGGAGTGATTATTTTAATAATGTCTGCATCTGTCATCTGCTTTGCTCAAATGTATAGAAAAAAGGTCATTTTGTATTGACAAAATACAAAATGACAAACGGGGCAGCACAGGGATTTTCAATCCTATTAAAAGATTAATGCAGGATGAAATAAATATTTTACATGAAAAGAGAAATAAATCCAAAAAAGCACAACATACCACAATCGGCAATAAACAACATGCAGCAGAACACAATAAAAAAAGAAACTTACAGAATGTGACAAAACATTGAAAGGCAGTGAACCTGAGATGCAGCAAATAATGATGCAACATAACATCACTACCATTTATCAGCTTATACCTGAAGTGAAACTGACTTATGGCCATGACCCTTGGGTGGCGGTGAAGCCGGACGTGCAGTAGACACCAGCTCAGGTTAGTCAAACTGTGACAAGTCAAAACAGAACATCACAACATTTCTTCTTGACAACACGGCCTCTGCTCTGCTCTGCTCTGCTGTGTGTCTGGTGGTGCATGCGTGCAGAATAGGAAGTGAACTACTCTGAGACGCAGTGACTTGCAAGTTGGCACATAATGCTCTTATGTCACAGTAAATCTGCTGTGAAGTTAGTTGGCAATCATTTATTGGTGTGTTTTTGGTATCAGCTGCTTTTGCGATGCAGCCTCGCTCCGTTAATGTCTCCTCGTGTCCTCCGTGTCCTCCGCATCCTCCGCGTCCTTGGCTTCATGCCATCCAGACACCTTTGTGCGCTGGCTGGTGTTGCTGTGCGTGCCTCGCACCGCCTGCACTGTGCCCTCGTCACTGTCACTCTCACTTCTGCTTCCTTTGCTTTCTCAGTCAGGAAGAGGCCTAATCTCGACCGTGTGTTCCTATAATTGTCATGAGCTGCAGCCGACTTGCTTCCCCTTCCCTGCCGGAGGTTACAACAGTGCTGCCGGGGTTACTTCACAATTTTATTCATTTTTTATTTAATTTTTTTTTTTTTTTTACCAGCATCCATAATGAGCTCATCATCTGCAGGCAATGCCGCATTTATCATCGTCCTCCAGTCACGTCAGTTCACACAAAGCCGATGAAAGTCAAGCAGCCGCTTTGGTGCATTAAGTGCAGCGCTGGCGATGTGTATCCGTTTATGTATTGTTTTAACTACAACGATAATCATTTGATTTTGATTTTAAGAACATTTTGTTTAATCTATGCTCTAAGGCATATGGAGCACATTGATCTGTCATAATAACTATCAATTAGATGCTTATATAATAATAAACCATAGATGACTCCGGCAATTTATTTAATTGAAAAAACATTTTGTTTAAACTATGTTCTTCTGAGGCACATGGAGCCTTCATGTGAACCATCAATCAGAGAACAATGATGTCAGCACAAGTATCATCTGAACTGGAAAGTTCTACTTTATATTATTACATTAAAGTGTGTCTGAAGTATGTAATATTTGGAGATTTTGAGAAGAAACAGCGACATCAAGTGGTTACATTTTAGATTGCAACACTCTTTCGCTCGCCTCTCCCTCTCCCGAGCTTGCCAGTGAACTACAGTAACCTTCTCACACAAACCTGGATATCTTGTCACTTTCTTCTTCGTTGGTTTATTTGAAACGCGAGTGCTCACGCTTAATATGAAACGCGTTGTGAGGTGACCTGGATTGTCCACCTGCTGCCTTACAAATATGTTGGTGCAGGATGGAAACTAACTAGGAGCAAGACCCTTGCTATGTGTATATTTTTGTCTATGTATACAATAACTGTTCTATGTGTGAGAAAACCAAGTGACTTTCCACTACTGCGAATATACACTGTTATTCATGTATTTATGGGCAGTATTTTAAGCTTTTACCAATATAAAAATTGTAAATCATGTCCAGATTTTACACACTGGACCTTTAAATTACATGGTTGATTGAAAAGGTTTCTTCTTCTTCTTCTTCTTCTTCTTCTTCTCCATTTTTATGCCCTGATAAGTTAGTCCACTAGACGTTTGTTGGGTCGTATTTCCTCAGACTCTCTGTTGTAGGTGTGGCGGCTGAGCGCTGAGGGCCACTGAGGGCTGACAGCAGTTCGTTAGGAGTGACTGTGAGCAAGAGCTCAATATCCCACTAAAGCCGTTCCGTCCTGACGAGGGGAAATGTGTTTCCCCCAGTCAAGCCGCAGAGGTCTGGAGTAGCCCGGCGAGCCGCGGAGCAGCGTCAACCACAAGCTGGAGCTGTCGCACGGAGCCCACCCACCACCACCATTGCAATAGTCTGGTGTCACGCAATAACTATGCTGCTGCGTATATGATTGGATATTAGATGGTATTAATGACGAGGCCAGATGTTTGGTGCTGGTTTTTGGTTTAAAAAAGCTCAATTTCTGGATCGTTGGATGGCTGCAGTTAAACCTTGGTGTTAAATATGAGCAGCAGGGGGGACAGGATTGGAACTGCGCTTTCGTTATTAAGCAGTTATAAACTAATCCAGGTGGCAGTGCCATAAGAAGCCCTCTGCCAACCTGCTGCAGGGTGTTTACAGCCACTTCCCTTAGACGTATTGAGTTGCCCTGTGACTGGTTCAGTTCCAGTGCCAGCTTGTCATACGTCATGCTTCCCTCATGTTTGATTCCTGTCTGCGAAGCTGCAGTGCTGACTCATTTCCTCCCAATTATATGGTGACTTAATGGGCACGCACGGAGATCAAGTGTGCAGAAAATTCACCGTCCACGTTAATCCTTTTGGCTGCTCAGAGAGCGTGCTCACTCTTCTGCCCGTGGTCTCAGCCCTCTTGCGTGCCCTGCGGGTCACGGGCATCGTCAGAGGGCTCCAGCGTCATGTGACGTGCTGGAGCAGCGCCAGGAGAACCGCATCGACGGGGCGGGCTTGTGATCAATCATTGCCGCGAGCTCCGGAGACTTGGAGTCTTGTCCGCTGTTGAAAAGTGCTTTGCTTAATAAATGAATATCTTGCCTTGTATTGTAAACAAGGGCTGAAAAAAATAATTATCCATCCCTGAAGCATGAAAAAAATCAGGAATAAGTTTGCAGAAATAATTTTCTGCACCCGTAAAGCATCCTCAGATTACATCGGATCAGCAAATGCTGTCAAATCTTTGGAATTTTCTATTTTTCATGTTTTTTTTTCCACTTGCACTTGCTGGTGATCGGTATCTGCAAGAAAATTCCGAATAAATACGGAGGGGGTGATGTTATGATTCAGACCTGCGAAAGGCTCGAGCTGCAACGTTCGTCCAGCCAAATCGTCGACTCCTATCGCAGCGATGTGAGAAATGAATCATTTTCCGATCCAAGTCGATAAACTCAAAATCCCTCTCAGCTTTCCTTTGTAGCGCTCTCTCTCTCTCTCTCTCTCTCTCTCTCTCTCTCTCTCTCTCTCTCTCTCTCTCTCTCTCTCTCTCTGTCTCTGTCTCTCTCTCTCTCTCTCTCTCTCTCTCACTCTCTCCCTCTCACACACACACTTACATTTGAACTGCAAGGGGCCCCTTGCTTTTCGTAACAAAGACCCTGTCTCACTGAAGTGTGTGTGTGTGTGTGTGTGTGTGTGTGTGTGTGTGTGTGTGTGTGTGTGTGTGTGTGTGTGTGTGTGTGTGTGTGTGTGTGTGTGTGTGTGTGTGTGTGTGTGTGCATAACCCTCTGTGCATCTTGGCGTGTCAGGTGTCACTGACATCTGCACGGAGTGGCTGGGTTTGTGTGTCTGTGAGCGTGTGTGTGTGTCTGCGATGCATCTTAATTGTGAACCACTCCGATCTTTGACATCTTGCCCCTTCAGTCCGGCATAATGTGTAGCAGGCGCCAGCCGCCTCTGAATGCTCTCCTCCTATTGATCAGTTCTTTGCTGAGGAGGTGCAGAGAGGTGCGCTGTGGTGCGGTTGGGCTGCGTTTGGCAGCGTTGACAGAAATAATTGCAGTACAGACTTTGCAACAAGACGAGGAATCTTTAGCTAGTGAGCTCAGCGCTGTTGTTTTTGGGTTTGTCCCCCCGCCCCTACCCCTCTTCCCCTCTTACCCATCAGCCCCTTCTACTCTGCCCCGTCTCTGTTAGTCACCGCTCCCCTCGGCTCTGTGTCCTCGCTCCACACTGCCCCTAGAGTCTGTCATGTAATGTTATTGCTCGGTCTGAGTCCACGGATGTATTATAAGAACTGGATACTGGACTGGCAATATGGCGGCCCGCCAATTTTCCAAGTGGCCACTGGAGGTACTGCAGCAGAACGCCTTTAAAACGGCTGACAGGACGACTGTGACCTGAAACACGAATCATAGCAAGTCTTTCTATTGTAGATTTTTCAGTTGGTTGGTCTTTTAGTCGTTGAGTGAAAAATGATTAAGTCCAGAAAATCACCAGTAAAGAGTTTATTCTCAGCGTGTCGTCACAGCGTTGTACGTGCTACTGTGTCTCAGCTCATTCTGATTGGCTGCGTCCTGCCGTGTCTGTAAGTGACGTTCTCCAGAATCGTTCTCATTGGTCAAATAGATCATGTGAGTTACAGAGAGGCATGATGGGAGGTGACACTACTGTGCATGCTATATGGGCCCATTAATGCGGAAGTCAAAAACTTCTTTGCCGTGTGCGCTGGGTGAGCAACTTCATTGAAATGAAAGGGCCGCCATCTTGGACTCTGGGGGCGTGTCTGAGTGCCTCCACCTCAAACAGCTCCAGCTGGGAGAGGTCGTAGCATTTTTTTGGTAGTTGGTAACAGGCACTCGCCATGTCAACACAACTCACCCAAGATTCGCCCAGTGTTCTGTCATTTCACCTGCTCCACCAGCATGCGGCCTGCTAATAAACAGTCCCCTCCTGTGTTTTATCCTTACAGAGAAGCGATGAGGAATTACCTGAAGGAGCGAGGCGACCAAACCGTCATGATCCTGCACGCAAAAGTTGCACAGAAATCTTACGGCAATGAGAAAAGGTGAGTCGAATGTTTCCTCAATCGTGTGTCCTACAGAAGGTGAGTGATCGAACGTGATTGGACAAACGTGCTCATTGCTCTGCGCTCCAAGATTCCAAGTGGACCAATCAGATGAGTTCTTTCCAGTATTGTTGTCCAGCAAGAACGTCGTTGACTGGCTGTTTTATGTTAATTCAATGTGAGAATGATTTGGCCCTCGTACCTCCTGCTTCTTTATCCTTAAGGTGTACCAGTTCATTTTGGAGTCCATCCAATGATATTTTTTAAAGTGAGGAATCCGGTTGATGTGCAAAGTTGCTGTGTGTAGTAGACTGGAAGATCTTGGCCACAGCACCTCAGGTCTGTTTGTTCAGCATTTGTTTCTGTGGATCAGCCTGAAGCTGACCTGCCTCTGTTTAGATTGTAGGAAAAGTTTGCTCTCGCAGCATTTCTGCATAAATCCATGAAAAGATGCTGCAGTAAAGACTCCTCCGAGCAAGTGATATACACATTCCTGCTCTTTGCCACGCAGCGTGGGCAAGTCAGGCCCTCTGATCTCGCACCAGGAGAGGTCAGTGGAGGAAATGAGCGGCGACCTCCGGCGGGAGGTCACGTTCAGGTGAAGGCCGATAAAATGTGGAAGGAAATGGGGAAGGCAGACAGAGCCCGGAGGGACAGGAAGTGGGAGATAAAAGCCTGGGGGGTGCCGGGGAGGGGGTGTTTGGGTTGCGTCTCACACGGTCGCAATCCAAATAAAAACATCTCACATCAGCGTCTGCCGTCTTTTCCTGGTCTCCGTCTGCACTCTCAAACTCTGCAGATCATCTTTTTCCACCCCAGCCCTTGCTGCACTCCTACCTCTCACCACTGTGCATCTCACTCTTGACCCCCTCCCCTCCTCATCCCTCCCCTGCGCCCGACCACCGTGCTCATTATGCAACCCTCCTCAGCGCTCGCTCCTCCGTTGCTTGTTTTGTTTTCCTTGCCGAGGCTGCCTGCTCTGCTCGCAATCTCATCTGGCCTATCTACGAGTAAATCAGCCCGGCGCAGGGCCGACTGAGACACCACAGAGATCTCCAGGAGGAGGAGGAGGAGGAGGAGGAGGAGGAGGAGGAGGAGGAGGAGGAGGAGGAGGAGGAGGAGGAGGAGGAGGAGGAGGAGGAGGAGGAGGAGGAGGAGGAGGAGGAGGAGGAGGACGAAGAGGTTGAAACTGAGATGAAGTCCTCCGATTAAATGTCTTGTCCACTTGAAGCGAGGCACCTGGAATGGCAGGGAGAGAGGAAGCATTGCCTTCATTGTTGGGCTCATGCTTGCTTACCTGGATTATACACTTTAGGCTCAGACAAAACAAAAAACACATTGTAAGTTTCTGATGAATTAGATTTTTTTGAGTAGTTGTTTAAATTTCACATATGACAGTCAAGTTTGGTTTTTATTATTTCCAAAGAATGGGCTTCATTGGGCTTTTTGATTTTTAGTTTGCCTCAGATTCTGAAATATCGTGCGTGACATTGGATGTTTTGTTGACACAAATCCTAATTGCCTTTAGATAAAAAGCTTATCTCCTTGGTCTCATGCCATGATTTGCTCACATGTTCAGTGTTCAGTATGAAAGGGTTTTTTTTGTAGTGAAAGGAAATAAAAAGTCCCGGTCCTTGTTGAATGGAAATGTGTGTTTCGGTCGCTGCTCTTTATAGAAGGTGAAAGGAGACAAACGCCCACAGAGGCAGTTGCTGCTGTGATGAAAAAATGTCTCCTTGCAGTTCCTGTCTTACTCTCGCATGTTGATTTGAAGAGAGGCCGGTAAACCTACACCAATGATCTGTTTTCACAATTGCCTAAAATTATTGTTGCACTCAAAGGAATTTTGCACTTCACTTTAGAAAGTATCCTGATGGAGGGAAGGAACTTTTACTGAACCCTGGTATGTTCAGCTTTATGTAAAACACCGGATTTTAGGCAAAATTCTGGTGTCACATGAAGTTGGCTTCCTGTCATTAACTGTTGCACCACTGACCTCTAGTGGTGCAATAGAGGAGATGCATATTGTTCAGTCTGTTGGGGAGTTTCACCTTGTTTTTTAATCCTCGACTAAAGTTTGTCTCCTTAAGCCATAAGAGTTTAAAATATATTGATTGTGTCAGTATTTATGTATCACACACACACACACACACAAAAAGCACTGGCTTCTTTTCTCTCTTCACTTTTTCATCTCACTCTTATACGTATTTTAAACAAGGGAATACTTTGTGTGTGTGTGTGTGTGCGCGTGTGCGTGCAGGTTTTTCTGCCCTCCTCCATGTGTTTACTTGATGGGCAGCGGCTGGAAGAAAAAGAAGGAGCAGATGGAGCGGGACGGCTGCTCCGAGCAGGAGTCACAGCCGTGCGCCTTCATCGGCATCGGCAACAGCGACCAGGAAATGCAACAGCTGAACTTAGAGGGAAAGGTACTGCAGCGAACCACGGGACCACTCTGCGCTTCACCTCAGAAAGAAAGGAAATGAAATCCATATTCACAGAGTTTGGATGCAGTGTGAAAAGTTGACCATATTTCTTTCCTTTCTCCCTCCTTCCATCCAGAACTATTGCACAGCCAAAACCTTGTACATATCCGACTCTGACAAGAGAAAGCACTTCATGTTGTCCGTCAAGATGTTCTACGGCAACAGCGCCGACATCGGCGTCTTCCTCAGCAAGAGGATCAAAGTCATCTCCAAGCCCTCCAAAAAGAAGCAGTCCCTGAAAAACGCTGACTGTACGTCTGTCACTCTTTCTCTCTTCGCACACACACACACACACACACACACACACACACACACACACACACACACTTTGTCACTGTCAGTAGGTTAGATGTTCACAGCTTTCAGTTCAGTGGTGATGCTCAGACTCAGACAACTAATAACAGGATTAAGATGAGACCAATATCAACAAAAAACAAGGCACATGTATGTGACTTTTGGTATTGAATATGCTTTTTTTATTTAAATATTTGACTTCATTTTATCTCTTTGCTGCAGTTGTCACTTGTTTTGGATTACTGTTTGCAACTAGACCCCAAGTAGTCTTGCCACTTTCATCCACTAGAGGGCAATATTTTCTCAGCTGAGCGCCCACACTTGCCACCTGTCACATCACCCGCCATGCTCGGGTCAGCCTGCTAACCGCCCTCTGGCTTCTCCTTTCTGTCCACAGTGTGCATTGCATCGGGGACCAAGGTGGCGCTGTTCAATCGTCTGCGGTCTCAAACGGTCAGCACGCGCTACCTGCACGTAGAGGGCGGCAACTTCCACGCCAGTTCCCAGCAGTGGGGTGCCTTTTACATCCACCTGTGTAAGCTTACATCCTTATATCATCTCATCCTATAAGAGTGTTGACCCACTTGATTTAGTCTTGGTTTAACTAAAACCGACTTTGTTTGACGATGAAGCTGCAGGACCTGCGTGTCTCTCACCTCTCTGCCGCCTTCTTCTTCTTTCCTCAGTGGATGACGAGGAGTCGGAGGGAGAGGAGTTCACTGTGAGGGACGGTTACATCCACTACGGCCAGACGGTCAAGCTGGTCTGCTCTGTCACCGGCATGGCGCTGCCCAGACTGGTAAATAACAAGTAGAGCAGTAAAAGGGCTGAAGACTGTGAGAGGAAATGCGAGTGAAAAGTTGTGGAGTTGGTTCAAGATCAGCACAGCTGCTAAAAGGAGGATGGAAATAGAGAAGTCACATGGAAGTTATTGAAAACAGAGCTAAGGGTTTTTTTTTTTTTCTGAATGGCATCATTTCTAGGTTTTATACATTTTTATCTTTTACTTCAAGCTTTGAAAACTAGACCTTGAACCATTTGCCCATTTTTACCTCTGACTCGTTCCGCTGCTCTCGCCTCCTGCAGATCATCCGCAAGGTGGACAAGCAGACGGCGCTGCTGGACGCCGACGACCCCGTCTCGCAACTCCACAAGTGTGCCTTCTACCTGAAGGACACGGAGCGCATGTACCTGTGCCTTTCCCAAGAAAGGATCATCCAATTTCAAGTGAGCCGCACGCACATCATGCCCTCCACTCCCTCTTCTTGTTAAGCCTCAACTCTTGACTCAAGGTCGCCTCATCCTCAGGTGGATGATTGAGTCTGATTGCTTTTGCTTCTTTTTTTGTCCTTTTTTTTTTTTGCATGTGCGTGCGTGTCGTCTTTGACATCCGTTCTCTCGTTCACAAAGTTTGAAATCCCCTCATGTTGATGGAGTTTTCGCACTAAATCTCTGCTCGCCGCGTCCCTGCCAGGCCACTCCATGCCCAAAGGAACCAAACAAGGAGATGATCAACGACGGCGCCTCCTGGACAATCATCAGCACAGACAAGGCCGAATACACTTTCTACGAGGGCATGGGCCCTGTCCACTCGCCTGTCACCCCCGTGCCTGTGGTCGAGAGCTTACAGGTACAAACGTCACGTCCGCCGTCCTCCTCCGTCTCCTGTCAAGCGCTTAATCGAAAACCTTTTCCCGTCTGCAGCTGAACGGCGGCGGCGACGTTGCCATGTTGGAGCTGACGGGACAGAACTTCACGCCGAACCTGCGAGTTTGGTTTGGAGACGTGGAGGCGGAGACCATGTACCGGTGAGTCCACTTCTTTTATTTTAGCCTTTGTTTTATTCTCTGCTGTGCAGCAACTTGGTCTAAGTATCGTGCTAAGTCCAACGTCCGTATTGGATTTGGGTTTTCCTCAGAATACCTAATACTTTCTCGTTTTAGACCTAATGGTGTAATACGAGAAATGGTCATCTTGGCCCTTTGGGATTCATTGATCATCGAGGCAGGTTATCCCATCTGCTCGTCTTACCTGCAACCTGTGCCAGAAATCCATCTGGCACTGGGGAGTTACTCTCCTGTAATAATTCCCTTTTCTTCAAACGTTCCTGGGTGACTTTAGATTTTACAGTGAGATTGATTTGATGTGTTGAGTCTACTGAATCAGTCGGGCCGAGATCAGAGTCAACTCTAGGTTATTTTCTCCTCTTATTTATAATTTGAAAGACAGAGATTGGAGGGATTAAGCCCATTGGTGCAACATGAAACCTCAAAGCTCGCAGCTCTCAGACTCCAGTGGGATTAATATCTAATAAAACCCTTTAGATGCCCTGGAATTGGCCTGTTGAGCCATGCACTCAGAGTTTTAGTTTCCTGTCAGAAGTGATGGTTTATAACTACACTGTTCTCATCATATTAACCCGTGTAAAAAATGTTCAATTAATTGCGACAAATTTAATTGGATCGATTAAATTCTTAATCAACCTTTAATCGCTAATCGAGTAATTGTTAACATCCCTAGTTTGGCCTCATCAACCTCATCAACCCTTCCTCCTCCTGCAGGTGCGGCGAGAGCATGCTGTGCGTGGTGCCCGACATCTCTGCGTTCCGCGAGGGCTGGCGCTGGGTGCGGCAGCCCGTGCAGGTTCCCGTCACGCTGGTGCGGAACGACGGCATCATCTACTCCACCACGCTGACCTTCACCTACACGCCGGAGCCCGGCCCGCGGCCGCACTGCAACGCGGCCGGCGCCATCCTGCGGGCTGGCACCTCGCCGCTCCTCAGCAGCGGCGGCGGCGGCCAGGAGGCGGGGCCAGGAGGCGTCTACGGCCCCAACAGCACCGGCACCGGCGTCACGCCCTCTACCGCCGCCGCCGTGGTCTCCTAACACCCCACCTCCCCTCCCCCACCGCCGCCGCTGGGGACGCCTTGAGAAGGAGGGAGCGCCGCCGGGCAAACACAGACTAGGCGGGAATAATAACAAGAAAAAAAAACAAACACCAACAACAACTGACTCACTTGAAAGTGCTGCGTTTTTTGTTTCTTTTTCAAATTTTGGATACAAAGAAGCGTGGAAGAAGCGGAAGAAACGGCGGGCGGGAAAAAAAAAGAAGAAAGGAGCCGTGACGGAGGGTAGGAGAGGAGAGGAGGGATCGCTCCACTTCCCGATGGGCCAATGGGAATGGAGCTGTCAACACACCCGCCCTCGAGCATCATCTACGCTTTCCCCCTCCCCCACCTCCACCCCCACCCTGCTCCCTGTGGTTGACTTTTGGGACCTGCCCTTCCAGTTGTGCTGCGTTGGAGTGAGTGAGTCAGTGAGTGAGTGAGTGAGTGAGTCAGTGAGTCAGTGAGTGAGTGAGTCAGACTCCTGGGGGCTCGGAGCAGCAGCACCTTCACGCCGCCGTGAGGACGGAAACTGCAACTGCAACAATACGTCCCGCCGTGTACAAACAGCCCCCGCCCCCGGCCCCTCCGAAAGGAAAGTATATTGTTCCTGCTCTTCCTCCTCCCTCGTCCTCGTCCTCCCTCTCCATCACTCGCTTCACTGTGGCCCGTCCCATTGGTTTCTCCTGGAGGAGGTGGGACGCGTTGCTGTCGGGGGAGGGGCGAGGCATGGAGCGTGAGGATGGCGAGAAAGGGACACGCATTGAAAAACGAAAAACGACAAAAAAAAAAAAAAGTGACGATAACATAGTTTTTATGGACCAAGGATCATGTATAAGCTTTAGTAAAGGTACATTTTTCTCCATACCTTTTTTGTATTAAACATATAGTTCACTTTTGTTACCAAATAGTTTCTATTCTTCCTCTGAGCTCGGGCTTTGTTTCCCCACCTTGAGGTCCAAAATCCCTACCTGACCTTGTGACCTTACGACAAACGCCTGTTTTTTTTTGTTTTTGTTTTTTTGTCTTTCTTTTCAGTCTTTGGGTTTGGAACTTTGTGTGTTTTGATACTCTTTCTTCTTCTGTCTGGGGGGGAAAGAATCTGAAGTCTGGGTTGTTTTTTTTTTGCATAAGCGAAGGTTTTGTTTGTTTTTTTTATTTGTTTTTTTTTCAATTGGGGAATAACCTCAGAGGGCCTTTGTTCTTTTTTTCTTTTAAAAAAAAAAAAAATCATTGGTTTTTATGAAGTCTTTAAAAAAGAAAAGCTTTAAGCAACGCCTCTGCCTTGCCTACAGTACTCTGAATACGACAAAAAGAAAAATCGAAAACAAAAGGAAAACTTGACTCCCACATTTTCAGAAAAAAAAACAAGTTTGCTGTCGTCCAACAAATGGAACGCGAGCGTCACGGTTGACTTCTGAACGGATCGCCTTAGTACTGTATATCCTTACTGTATTCGCAGTCCAGCCGGTCACATATCCAACAACAACACCAACAACCACAACTCGTCTTTCAGCAGCCGTCCAGGTGTCTTCCAGTTGTGCTGTAGCTGCGGTGGCATTTAAACTCCCCCCCCCCAAAAAAAGAACCGAGAAAAGACGGACGCTTTTCAAATTCAATGTGGCCTTACTGATGATAATACGAACCTTTACATTTTTACTTATCTGCTGTTGACTCACTTTTTGCATAGCACAAAAGAGAAAAAAAAAAAAAAAAAAAAAAAAACGAGAAAAAGGAAACATAGAAACAAACGCCTGGCTTCTTTCTCAGCAGAGCTCGGCTGCATGGAGCTCGACGCTGCAGCTCCCGGGAATCACGTTGTCATGCGAACCAGCCTTATGAAGGATCTCCCAGCCTTCTTCTCCTTGCTCCTCTTAAATTATTTGGTGTAACAAGTACAAGAAACAAAGCTGTCGTTTTGTCTGTTTTTCTTCTCCTTGATTTCCTTCACACGGTGCCCAGCACCGCTTCACTTAAGGTACAAAGTCTCGCGAGCGCTGTAAGCTCTTTTTTTTCCAGCCTTCTCCTTATTATGTACAAAACAAAGAAAAGAAAAAAAGAAGAGAAAAAAAAGAAGAAAGAAAACGAAAAAGTTGTCAAAATCTCCTGTGGTTTTAAACGAGCGTGCGCACGTCGAGTAGTTGCACTCATACATGTTCACGGCGACGTCGTCTCCTGTGGGAACATAAAGGCCTTTTCTAGCCCTCTCTCTCTCTCTCTCTCTCTCTCTCTCGTTCTCTTTCTGTGTGTGTGTGTGTGTGTGTGTGTGTGTGTGTGTGTGTGTGTGTGTGTGTGTGTGTGTGTGTGTGTGTGTGTGTGCCCGCATGTGTACGTAATATCCAAGATGCATTTTTTTTCCTTTCCCAAAAATGGAAACAGCAATACTGTACAGGTCATTTCACCGTCTTTGTCCCCCTGAGAACTAGTTCACCAGCCAGCAAGTGTGTGTGTGTGTGTGTGTGTGTGTGTGTGTGTGTGTGTGTGTGTGTGTGTGTGTGTGTGTGTGTGTGTGTGTGTCTTTCTGCTGCAATGGAATACTGAGTCAGACTCGCTCCATTATCAAAGTGCTCCAACAGAAACCCCCTGAAGCGTTTCCCACCTTCCCCAGCAGGTCTTCCACCAGGATCCAACTGTCTTATTCGAGAACGTTCTAAAGGCAATACCGCTCATTTCAGTGTGACGCCACGGCAGTTCGCACACACTCTTCTGGAGGGTCAAAAAAAAAGTATACTGAGAATACTGTAACCTGAATGTCTGCTTCATGAAATCTTTCCAAATTCTTCTCCAACTCTTGAAATGGGAGAAAAAAACAGAAATTCACCTGCCAGTTTTCACTGTAAAAAAACAATTTTTCCCCATCAAAAGAAAAAAAACTTTGCCCACCTGTCAGTCATTAATGTTAAATGTTCTATATTGTAATATTGATATATTTTTTTTAAATTATTGGTACAAAGACTCCCCTCGTCTTACTAAAAAAAAAAAGTGCATTATTGCCTCTGCTGCCTAGGATGGCCTGGGAGTGTTTTTGTTTCTTTTCTTTTTTTTGTTCTTCCAGAGGCCACTTCCTGTTTCCAGAGGCCACTTCCTGTCTCTCCTGGAACTGTTGAGGAGTCGTGTAGCATCAAAAGCTATTTTCTTGCTTGTTTGCGCCTCGCCACACTGAACCCTGAACTCTGAACGCTGCACAGAGCTCACAAAGTCTTCAAATCTCAACTGTAGATTTGTCTTTTTTTCGTTTACTGGCTCAAAAGTTTGGTTTCAACTTTAACCTCTGCGTTGTTAACATACACACACTTTTCAGCCTTTTTTTTCTTTTTCCTTTTTTGTTGGTTTACACCTCTGCCTCCTTGATCATCTCATCAACCTGAACGGAGCAGCTTTTGTCACGTCCGTCAGCGTGGAGAAGCGTGATGGTTTTCTTTTCTGTTTAAGAAGAAAAAAAAATGTGTCGCCTTGACAATCTGAGCTGGTTTACAGTTTGTTTTGCTTTGTTTTTTTTCCTCTCTTCAAACAACTTTTGCAAAACTTTTTTTTTCTTAACCTTTACGGAGACGATGATACATAACTTTATAACCTCCTTGGTAAAAGGGGATCTTTGGTCAAAAAAATGTTACATGCCTTTTCAGTGAGGGAAGAAGAAAAATAAAATCCTCCATCTCATAATAGCGACGCTTTTTAGAGACATATCTTCAATCTCTCTCTCTCTCTCTCTCTCTCACTCTCTGTCTGCTCCTACTTGCTCCTTTATTTTTTACTTTGGCTCTTCCAAAAGCAGCTTTTCTCGTCGTCTCTTTTTTTAAATAACGAGCTCTGAACAACATATGTATCCTCTAATAATGCCAAATGTCTTTTTTATATAATGTAGTTTTCATGCACTGCTAAACTAAACGGGGCAGAGTGAGAGGCAGCTTTAAAACAAATGAAACAAAACAAAAAAAAAAGAGGAGTGTGGAGCCCTTCTCTGTCGCACTCAGCCTTACTTCTCCTTTAAGACTATTTGGCTGTTTGCACTACAGAGCGCTAACTGTTTTTTCTTTCTCTTCTCTTCTCTCCCCGGCGTTCAGTCGGGTGTTTTGTTCCCGACACGCAGCCTGTCGATGCTTAGCTTTGCTGCAGTCCGGTTTTTTTGTTTGGTTTTGTTTGGTTTTTTTCTTTGTCCTTGTTGTGGTCACCTTCTCTTCTCCTCATCCACGTCCTGTCACTATCTTACACTCTTGCTGTATCTGTGTATTACTCTAGTAAGTGGTAAGCAGAGGTGTCATTGTGGTAGTATACTCAGTGCTCAAAGGGTTGCTGATGGTAGAAACCTGTGCCGTTTGTAACATTTTTTAGCAATAACGTCAAAAGAAAAAAACAAAAAACAAAAGGGGACAGTTGTTTGGGGTTTTTTTGTATTTTTTTTTTTAAATAACATATGTTAGTTTTTTTGTACATATTGCAGCTCCAGGTCATGCTCAAATCTGTATGTCATTGAAAGAAGAAGAAGAAAAAAAATTTAAAAAAAAAGAGACAAAAAACTTGCAATATTGGCATAAAAATGAGAAATAAAAAGTGATTTAAAAAAAAAAAACTTGTATCTTTAATTGAACTGACAGTTTTTTTTTCTTTTGTTGTTGGATGTTTCTAATCCAACTAATCTTCTCAAGGTGGCTCTCGCATTCCAAGTTTGAAAACTCAAACCTTCAGCTGATTGGCGTGTCGCAGGACCGATCGGCATCGTTAAGGACAAAGTGGGTGGAGCTTCAGACTAAGTGTGGTTGAGACCAAAACTGGACATATCTGTGAACTTGTAAATAATGGAATGTGGTTGGTGTCATCAGAAATGATTGGACTTTTCTACTAAAGCAAATCAGATGCAGCTGTTATAATGATATTAACTACACGTGTAAAAATGTTCAATTAAATGCGACTAATTTAATTGAATCGATTAAATTCTTAATCAACAATTAATCGATAATCGATTAATTGTTGACATCCCAAAGCTGAAGGCTTCTCTCTCCTGCTGAACATCTTTGAATGTGAAGCGTTTTATTTAACACTGTTGAAGTGAATCTAATTCCAAGATGTCCCATCCTGTTGGTAGGCTTGATGGGTGAAGAGTTACCTGCACTTGCATCTTGAGCGCCTCCAGCTGTCTAAAGGCAGGACGGCCGGCAGGCTGATAATGGGAGGCTGTTGTTAATGTGCAATAATAAAGCTGTCCCAGCAGGTCCCTGTGTTCTTCCCTCCCTCATGCTGCCCCCCACCACTCCAACTTCTCTTCAAGCCATTAAAGCCCCGAGTTGCTTCTGCACGCTGGGCACTCGTTGCCTTTTTATGGTCAACTGTAAGTCAGATCTTAGAAGATAAAAGCGTGTTTACACGTTTTAGAAGGATGCAGAACAGTTCCCAGTGCAGCTTGGCTTTTGAGTTTTAATATGTTGCTAGATCAGTGAAGTCAGTGGGATTACATTCAGTCTTGGCTGCAGCTTGGATGACCATCACACATCGACACAGTAAAACAGTACTTAAAATGCAATAGTCTATTTTTCAAGACCTTGGACAGAAAAAAAAACAGCTGAGGTTTCAGTTTCAGCAGGAGTGGAAATCAGGCGATGAGTATTTATTTATTTATTATTTACACAGGGACTGGAGATACAGGTGTAGCAAATCCCACCAGGTGATAAGGCTTCTTTGCACTTCCTGGAGTACACACACACAGTGACCGCTTTCTGGCTCCCTCTCACTCAGTGGATCAAGGCCGACAGCAGTGCTATCTACATGCAGACACATTGACAAGCTTGTTTCTTTTCTTTTTTTTTGTCCCTCCAAACAAAACACTGCCTGTTTGTGAGGAAGATCAGAGGGCAACTAACACATGCAAATTAAAAACCGTCTCTGCGTTAATAACCTGCTCTGTGTGACAGTTTTTTTTTTTAGTTTTTTTTTAGAAAAATCAGAAATTTAATGGCCAGTGGTTCTGTGACAAAACTTATCAAAATGAGCACCAATAATTAAGAAGTTATTGGCCTACAACATTAAGTCAAAATGTTTTTTGGAAAATTTGTACAAAAAGCAACATAAAGTCTCAATACTGCTTCGTAGATGTTATTCAAATGTATGGAGGAGTCGTGTTAAATCTGGTGAGTTTCAAGATGTTTGGTGCGACTCATGTCTACGAGGCCACTTTGAGTATTTTATCAGAGAATCTGGCGTCAACATCAGCGTTTTGACTCTTATTCTCTGGCCGAGTTGGACAACACCACACAAGCAGTTTGTTGTTGTACTTTTAGTTGTTGTTATGTGCAAGTATATGGCTGCCACAGGCCTCAGTTGTCTTGGCAATGGGTGGATCTCTTCCCTGATGTGAAACTCCAGAATGTTCATGTCCAGAATTTCCTTTGGGTGAGAATATTGGTGAAATTGTATTTTTTTGGACGGAGCGATATTCTTTTGGCAGTGTGTGAAGTGTCAGATGGTGTTTTTTCGATCCACCGTGAAACGTTGTCTTGTCAGGGAGGTTTGCGGTGGAAGAGAAGAAGAGAAGTGGTTCCCCGCGTTACGACCAAAGTCTCTCGGCTGTCTGGAGCTCCTGGGACTCTGTGAACTGCTGCGTCTGCATCCCTGGCATGTTAGGATGTGAGAAGAACCAAGCGCTCCCTGCTTCAATAACTCACACCTGCTGTACGCCGCTGCAAACAACACCTCCAAGCCCCTCCCCCTTTTCTCAAGTCCAGTCATCCACTTGGAGTCCGGCGCTCACACGCAGTCGGTGGAGCGTGTATTGGCTCCGCTGGGCGGCGTGTGGCCATTCAGCTCCACGCTCCTGGCCGCCGTCCTCACCTCCCCTCCTCTGGCCATCCTGATTGCGGCTGACCTCCTCTCGACTTCTCTTCCTCCTCCTCCTCTTCCCCCTCCTTCGCCTTTACTCAAGCACCTGCAGCAGGTGAACGTGGCCAGCATGCCCTGGCGGAAGCGCTTGTGCATGAAGCAGTAGATGATGGGGTTGACGCAGGCCGAGGTGTAGGACAGCAGATGGATGAAGGAGATGGGGGCGCCCGTGAGGCGGTAGGCTGAGCGCCGGTCGAAGGCCTGCCAGGCGTTGACCACAAAGACGGGCGTCCAGCACAGGAAGAAGAGGAAGACGATGACCAGCAGCATGCGGATGACCCGCTTCTTGGCCATCAGGTTGGCCGTGGAGCTGCTGCTGCTGCTGGCCACACGGCCCACCATGGGCGTACTGCTGGAGTTGCCCAGCAGGCTCTTCCTCTTGGATGGCTGCATGTAACAGCCGTCGCTGTCACCGGGCTTGATGCTGCCGCCGCTGGACTGTCTGTCTGCAAGGGGGGGGCCAGGACATTTCAACTTCTGTGATACAAGACGTGTGTGTTTTGTTATTAGATAGATAGATAGATAGATAGATAGGTATCGTCATTGCACAGAAATACAATGACATTCAGTGCACTCATGTACTGGAAAAGGGTAGCATAATGAAAAGTCAGTACAATACATTGAAAAAAAAAAGCGCATCTCATTCATTCAGTGCATCCATGTCTTCATACACTGTGCCATCAACCTTCGGGCCATTGTATGCATTAGGGATTACAAACACTAATGCAAAATTACATTTTGCAAATTTCTCCTGGAGATCAAAAAAGTATCTATCCAATCTAATCTAATCTACAAAGTGCATAAAAGTAAGTGCAGAGCAGCATGTGGTGTAATGTCATCGTATCATGCTGATAGTTGATGATTTGTACCTCGGCAGGTTTTCCTGCTGGAGAGCTCGAACTTGATGCCTCGGTAGAGCTCCAGGGAGATGAGGCCGTACGCCGTCATCATGAGGATCCCGGGAATCAGGAAGAGCAGCAGCAACAGCGACACGTACCTGGCAGGGGACGGAGCACAGGGAGAGAAGGTCAGTGGCAAAGAGGGGCAAAAAAACATATTCAGGCTCGGGGCGTCTTCAGACAACTCATAGTTGTCTGCTTCAAATACAACACCTGCATTTGAGTCTGGTCTATTTTAGCTCCCGCTATGATTAGATCTGTTCCAAAAATGTTCCTTAAAAGCTCCAAAATGCACTGTGAGAATAAGGCCTCTGTAGTTTTCTAACAATAATCTGACTCTATCTTTTCTCTGCCAGTGAGCTCTACAGAAATGAGAAAAATCCATCCATTGCCTTTTGTGCTGGCACTACTTTAACAGCTTCAAGCAGCTTCTGGGGACGTGGACAAGGAAGGTCTAGCACAGGGGTGGGCAAACTTTTTGATTGGTGGGGCCACAATGGGTTCTAAAATTTGACAGAGGGGCCGCAGCAGCAGCTGATGGATGGAGTGTTTTGGTGAGCCACCTCATAGCAGGAAAAAATTCATCATGGGATATGTAGATAAATATGTGCACTAATGTCTATTGAAAATGAACCAAAGCAAAGTTACAACAAAAACAGTGTCTTTGAAGCACCCACAGTATTTCGCTCTTTCTTGAAATGACTCTTAAAACACTGAAAAATGGATGAAATACAGTACAGCTATTGTATGACTTACTATTAATATAATATCTTCAGGTTTGGTGGGCTGGATTAAAAAGCTTTAACTGGCTGCATATGGCCCCCGAGCCGCAGTTTGCCCACACCGAGTCTAGCGGATTATGAGTTTCTTAAAAAACAACAGGACAAAAATAATTATTTATGAGATTTGCTTTGATTTTGAAAATCAATGAATGACTCTTTTGGCTGCCTCAGTCTCAGAGTGAAAACTCTCCCACTGGGAGGAACAGTGACACAGACGTCAAATAACTCCAATATACCAAACACACAAAACCAAAGCAAAGCTCACCAGGACTGTTGGATGACATCGTTGGGCCAAACCAGGCGGCACATGTGACCCGTGCTGTTGTCTCGACGGGTGAAGGGTTTGAGCGTGCTGGAGATGGGGTAGGGCAGCATGAGGATGAAGGAGGCCACCCAGGTGGCGGTGATGACCTTGGCGGCGTGGGACTTGGTCTGCCACACCCTGGATTTTAGCGGGTTGCAAATGGCGCTGTAGCGCTCCAGGGAGATGGCCACCAGGTTGAAGGTGGAAACACTCACAGAGACGCCTGGAGGGACAAGGAAAAGACAGGAATGGAGGAGGAGTGGACGGATGTGACAGACGGTGCTCTGATAAAAACGACAGAACAGAAGGGAAAAGAACTAAAGGCAGAGCAGAGCTGGGACACTGGAGTGAACAGTGCACTCTGCCTTCAATTTCACCCACTGGAAGAATACTGCGTTCCTGCACTGCAACAATAACTAAGCAAACAAATAAACAAAAAAACAGCCACAAAATAGAGACTAAAGAAAAGCAGAATACATCTGACGTCCAGTGGCATCTGGAAGGCTCGCAGCCTGACTTGACGCAAATGCTACGTTAGCCTGGAAGATAGGCTACCTCAGAGGGAGGCAGGGGGCGTCCTGTGTCAGGTCAAGTCAGTTCAACAGCTATAGAAGAAAAAAGAGAAACATCGGAGCACCTCAGCCTGGAGAAGATGTTCAGTCGTGTGGCTGATGCTTCAATGACACCATGTAAACAGGGACGGAGACGTGCTACATGCTAATGTTGAGGTCTGTTAGCTGCAGTGGCCATCTGTTGGGTGGTATGTGTGTTAGAAAGCGTAGAGAATACTGCATAAGAGTGAACTGTCTTGAGTTTACGTTTAATGTAACAATTGCAGCTGCTCGTTGCATTGACTGTGAATTAAAAAAAATATGTTTTTATAAGCTCCTCCTTTAAAGTTAATGTCTAGCTTTAGGTGTCTGTCAAGCTTATCAGTCCTCCAGGTCTTCTTAAAGTAGTTAGGGCAACTGTACTTGTTCTTGTGATCTTGAAGACGTTTCGCCTCTCTTTCCAAAAGACTTCTTCACTTCTCAAATAAAGGAGTTGGAGAGTCCCAGGTATTGAACCACCAGGAGGTGGGGGTGGGGCTAAGGCTCATGGTACGTTCAATTACCATAGGTGTTGATTTTCCAACCAAAGGTGTTGATTATGCTAATAGAGTGATCTTTATTTTGTATTTCTGGCCTTATCTAAAAATTTGACAAAGTAAAATATTTCTATGTCTAAGATTATTACTTCCTTTTTAGATTGTCCTTGCTGCATGTCGTTAGCCTATGAAGAGTGGAACAACCGCTTTGGTTGTACACTAAATGGCTTTCAAAGCTGCTGTTGGACAGCCGACTACCAATTCAAATCAGAAAATTCAGAGAAAAGTTGTTTACGTTCCTCAGATAGCAACTAATTTAAAGGGAGCGAAGGCCCTCGGAGTTCACTGTGTGTCGCATGGCTGCGTCTCCCACAACTGAACAGTCAGCACCCTGTCACCGTGGTGGCAGCGGCGCACGTGATACTGTGTGGCACATCAGCTGCGGTGTCACATTCGATTTGAGCCGCAGAGAGGAGACAGAGCACATCCAGCGCCGCCTGTCACCAAGTCAGACTCAACACACTGAGTCACTTTTTAAACAAGAACAACTGGCCTGTGAATACATTTAGATTAGTGCCTCGCACGAACTGAGAGGAACGACGCAGAACGAGATAAACATGCGGACAATTGGGATAATGATGCTGCAGGATGTCACTGAGCGATGCTGGGAGTAATGGGAGGAATGAGGTAAATCAGATTTCCTTGCAGACCTGTTATTGGATGAAAATTAAATATTGGTGAAGTGTGTAATGAGCGAGGCTTATTAGAGAGCTCCCAGCATCGACTTATTGAAAGGTAGAGAGAAATAACTGGGAGTTAATAGGAAGGGAAATGTTGATTCACAGTCGTGACGCGTCTGACTCATCTCCCTCCAGCTGACTCTGGCTTCTGAATCTGAATCATTTACATCATTTAAATTGGATAGTTTCATTCAAATAAAACAAAAAATGGGAGAGTGTTAAACTTTTGGCTCAATTGGATGTTTTTTTGAAATGAAGTTTGGAGGAGACATTTTTACCAATTTCAAACACTCACAGCAGTCTTCCATACTTTAACATCCCTGGCCCTATTCATTGCTCCAGGTGTTTAGTTCCTTTAAATTCTAGCAACATATCAGGGATTCAGGGCAAATCCGACTTGAAGGTGGTTTTTTTTGTATCCCCTAATCCTGTTGGGGAGCCGTTTATGTGTTAAGGACCATCAGTGCCCTTTGTGACATCACACAGAGCTCTTTCCTAAAACGTGTGTATATACCTCACACTTTTAGCTCACACCATCAAAAGTGGAAATTAAGTAAAAGTAAAATGTTATGCTCATGTGGGTGAAATATAATAATATATAGTTAATAATATACTTCAGTTAGATAAAATGGGTGAAAGTGATTTTTTTTGTTTTGTTTTTTACAAGGGACATTTAAATATTTTTGCTCAAATGGAGGTCACAGAAGATATACAACCTAAAAAAAAAAATAATAAATAAAACTACAAATCACTACTACTTTTATCTTTATCACAAAGTATTAAGGTTTTGGGTGGTGACAAAAGTTTTAGAAAGTAGCATAATTTATCTTCAAAGTCCAGCGGTGCAACGCTCACCCATGAAGTACATGACCAACTTGCACACCCCGGCACCGAAGACGAAGTCCCGCATGAGGTTGGGGATGAGTGTGAAGGGGATGCAGACCACCGACACCATCAGGTCGCTGGCGGACAGCGACAGCAGGAAGAGGTTGGTGACGGTCCTCATGCGCTTGTTCCTCACCAGCACGGCGATGATGAGGCTGTTGCCCAGGACGCTGAGCAGGAAGATCAGGCTGTAGAGGATGATCCGCACCGTTTGGTCGATGTCTGCGGGGGGGATGAGGACACGCGCGCGCGTCAGCGGCTGCGTCATTCATAAAAAAAGCGCAACCTGACTGCTTCTTTGTCCCCCTTTCTCCCTTGGCCGCTTCTTTTTATATCCCCCAGAATTACGTAAAACCACTTTAATATTCCTAAAATATTTATTTGCCACTACTTGTGCTGGAGTGGCTTTGTGGCGCGAGTGCGCGCACGATTGTAATTTTAAATGTCTTGGAGTATAATCACAGTAGACATGGATTGGACTTCACGATGGGGACGCTGAAATTAGCGTTGTGCGCTCAAGTGTGAATGTTAATGGCCGTGCACTTGACTTTTACATATGTGCCGCGACGCACAAACAGCTCACAGTTTGCAGAATGATCTCAGCCGTGTGCGTAATGTGCACTGACGCACAAAAAATGTCAATTCAATGTCGATTCTTCCTTCTAAAACAAAATGATCGCATTTTTGGGTCACATGTATGACTTAATTATCCGGACGTTAGTGCACAGATGACAGCGGGATGTATACCTTTAGGTTCGACAGAAGATTCCTCCTCGTCCTCGCACTCGGAAATATTCTTGATGCCAAAATTACACAAAATCTTGTTCAGGTCAGTTGAATTCATGAGCATGCCGTGTATCGTGAACGTCTCCATTGCGCGTCCTCTCTGGCTTCGAGCTTCAAGTGAAGTCAGTCACAGCAGGGCGTAGCACTCGTCATAATCTCGGCCAAAAACAATCCAAAATTTGAAGTTGTTTTTCTTTAACTCTGAATTCCTACCCTGTCTATATGTTCCAAATTGAAACAAGGGAGTTGAAAAGCTGCCGTTCTCTCTCTCTCTCTCTCTCTCTCTCTCTCTCTCTCTCTCTCTCCCTCTCTCTCTCTCTCTCTCTCTCTCTCCAAGTTTCCGTGCGCTCCCGGACCGGTGAGCTGCGCTCCAGCACTGCGCTGTGCTGCACGCCGAGCTCGACTGACACGCAGAGGAGCCGCATTCTTCAATGACGAGACCGCCTTTGGGGTCTCCGCAAGTCAGCAGCACTATACCCTCTCACACTGACACAGTGCGGGACAACCACTACCTACATTCTCTGCGTTTGCAATGTCGTGTTGTGAAGGACAATGAAATGAAGCCACACACTAGAAACACAAGACCTTTGACTGGATAAACGACATCTCCTCGTGATGTCAGTATACGGGCCTACTCCTTTTCTGTGCGTTCTATCTGTTGCAGTGCGCGCACCCATCCCCGTGTCGCCGCTTGATGTTAGACGCGTGTGGCATTTCATGTGAACATGCCAGCGGTCATGTGGGAGGCTCGATGAGTCGGACCCAATTGTTGTGATGTCTGGAGAAATGCGCTGCGTTCCCCCAATGCCCAAACAACGCCAATCCTCATATTTTGTAAACAGCTGCGCGCCAAGATGTGGTCCATAGTTTACTGGTTATTATTTAAAAAACAACAACAACAACAACAACAACAACAACAACAACAACAACAACAACAACAACAAAAACAACAACAACAAACAAACAAACAAACAAACAAACAAACAAACAAACAAAAAACTTGTTCTCTTCATCTGAAAGATTTAAAGCGGTCGTTGATTTTTACTGGCTTGTGAATCACTATTAAATTGTGACGACAGATGCGTGCAGTCCCAACCCCCACCCCCGGTGAGAAGCGTTTAGGGCAAACATTTCAAATGGGTTTAAATTATAGTCTTTTATTCATTTTTCCTCATGTCACTGGGGGATGGGGCTGGGAGTCGGACAGCGTCCCTAAACATGTATTCTGCGAATCTCCTTAATTAAATAGTAAAATAAGGTGGGATGTTAAAAAAAAAGAGTAATTTTTGAGTAACGCTAGACTGCTTTGTGCAATGATAGTATTTCATTACAATCTTATCGTGTTTGCTAAATCCTGCAGCTCAGATTAAATTTAAGCACTATTTCAGTTATAAACTTGACATTTAGTTGTGTATGAATTTATTTATTTCGTTTCGAAAGAAATAACTTATTTTTTTCACATGATCATAGTTTTCAGACACATACTTATTCAAATAACTTTTTCCACACACTTGATTTCCTGCCAGAAATCAAGTGTGTAGTACATGTTCCCAAGAGCGCATGCGCCGCGGCGGTACTTCGGTTGCTAAGCGCAGAAGAAGAAACTGTGCGGTCGGTCGGGATGGATGCTACTGCTGCTGTCATCGCGCCGCAGACTCACTGACCGCGGCGGGTTTGTACTCGACATTTGAAGCCCCGGCAGAGCCGATAAGATGGACGACAACGCCGAGCTGTCGCTGACTATCGCTCAGATCGTGCAGCGCCTCAAAGGAAGCCATTTACACTCGCAGATAGAGAGACAAGCCAAAGTGAGTTAGTCCACAAGCTAGCATCCGGCTAACTCTGCGGGACAGGTTGCCGTCAACGGGGCTCGAATGTCGTAAAAGAGTCAGTTTTCAATCTGAAATTAGCCAGATATATCATGCGTGGCACATTATTGTCAATATTATTATCGTTTTTATATTATTGCTAGATACCCCTTTAATTTATTTACCCCAAATATTTTAGGAATGTTTACATCAACCTGAAATAAAATTGGAGTCCCTTAAAGATGACGTACGCAGTTTTCTCAAAGCATCAGGTATGGTTTCATTATTTCTCCCCAGTCTGCGTTAGGTGAAGTTTTCCAATTTTACCTTATCACACTTCTGTGTATTTACAGGGTGGGAGCGAAAGCTGCAGAATGCTGTTTACAGAGAGCTGCTTATGTAAGTTTCACTCAAGTTACTCATGCATTTGACAAACTATTGTTGAACTTAAACAAGACTAATGTCATTTGACGCGGATCTTCTTTGGTTTGCTGCTTCTTCTTCTTTGTTTTGCTTCCAAATGTGGTTTATTTGTTATTTACAGAAATTATAGATGGAATTATGTTAATTGTAATTAATAGATGTTTAATTTGAATTGCAGGTCTTGGTGTCCAGTTATATTGTTGTATGTTGGATTCCATCATCTCTTTTAAGTGTCTAAACAACACAGATTGTTGCTGAAAAAATGTCCATCCTCAAAGGAGTGTGGTCAGTTTTCCAGATTTAGGTCTAATGAATCTTTGAGTTGTTCCACATTTCCAAAGAGTCCACTCCAAGACGCTGACGGAATGGCTGTAAAAACTGTCCCTCCTCCATCCTCTCTACCTTTCAGATGAAAACATCCCTGTTTCTCTGCAGGCTTGTGCTGACACAGGAGGCCTCGTAATGCTCTGCTTTCAAAGCAAGACAAGCTGTATATTTAACATGGGCTCATTCCTTTTTCGCCGTTAGTCAGCCCGACACTCTCCTGTAGGTGTTTAGATTTTGTCGAAGCGCAAAGATTATTAGTCACACAGTATGCTTAAAAGAGGAGAAGACACAAGACCACTGTTGGATCTGACTCATCTTGAGCTGTGTGACGGCTCATGTTACATTCTAAAAGCCTGCTGCATCTTTCCTCAGATCTTCCCATCTTCTATTGTACTATAACACTCCTTCCTCTTCTTTTTGTTGATCCCAGACAGTTGCCCCAGAGCCATCCGGCGGCTCCTCCCGAGCATCTCAAAGAGCCGCTGGCCTACATGCGCAAGGCGCAGGTCAGTCTGTCGGCTCTGATCTCCGTCACACCTGCCTCCACTACCGATCTGAATCTCTGCTCTTTCCTGCAGTTTCACAGTTGTTGTTTTTCTCAGCTATGCATTTGTATTATTTGCAGCCAAACGTTCCCCCGTGTTCTGTGTGCTCTCTCACACAGGCCAGCTGGGAGAAGCGCGTCCTCAAAAGCCTGAACAGCATGAGCAGCGAGCTCGACGTGCCTCTGGCTCGCATGGTACCTCAAAGCCTGTCAATCACACCTGTCATTCCAACAGCTCCTCGTTTTTTTGTCTTCCTTGTAATGTGGTTGTTTTTTCACAACTGTTTAGCGAATTTCTGAATGTGTTATTGCCGTGACTGAAATCGAAAGGATACAGAGAACGAGTTAAGCCGCGTCGGGAAAGGCTTTGCAGTGTTTTTGTAAACATAGTTTGATGGTAAGCAGATACCAGAGGCAGGGATCTTTTTTATCTTGTGTTTTTTTTTAATGCCAACCAAATTTGTAATCAAAGAACCGTAGTTTCACTTTGACACAATTCAGACAGGACCCTGTACAGACGGCTCCTCTCTCCGCCCACAGAGGCCTGCAGCCGAGCAGAAGGACCTGGCCAGCAAATGGAACGAGATGGGCACCGATGAACCAGGTTTCTGGATGCCACTGTTGCCTTCCGCCTTTTAGGATTTATCCCTGTTGACTTTTATTCTTGTTTGCCCATGGTTGAGGCACCGTGAACATATCCCCAAACTGGATCTGCCACTTTTGTGTGTGCTTTCGCGCTGTGATCAATCACCCCAAGGTTCTTTGAGGTTCTGGCTGTGCAGCAGCAGATGATTATTAACCGCTGAGCTTCTCCAGTGGAGGAGCTGTTTGTCTCGAACTAGCCAAACTGTTCTCCAAGACAGGACGCAGCAATGTGGTGTTCAAACAATGCTATCGCAGCTCAGATGCATATACAAAACATTTAGGATAACATTTAAGATGTGCAGTTTTCCTGCTGTAAACACTGCTAACGGCGTACACAGAAGCTCTCCAGACTCCATGTGTGAATCACTGATAACAGGAGTCACTCCCCTCTCCAAAGTCTAAAATCTCTGGCACATTGTACTGCTGTGGGGGCGACATGGTCCTTCACTTTTCCTCAGCGTTACAAGAAATGTTCCTGCTTTCAGAGGGCAAGATCATCTAGCTAACAGATAGTTAGGTGTCTACTGCGGTTTTAGAGATGTGTTAATCTCTCTGTGTTCACAGATCTAAGTCGTTTCAGGCCCGTCTATGCCCCGAAGGACTTCCTAGAGGTGAGCCCAGTTTAATTTAATACTGGTTTATTCACTCATCGTGCAGACTAAAGCAAATAGTTCAGCCAGTGCTGCCAGCAGCTGTCCTTACTAGTCATTGTGGCAGGATCAAAATGCTTACATATACATGTTTAACAGCTACATAATCTGAATTTTCATTCTCTTGTTAAAGAAGGTAGAAAAAAAAAGTCACGTCATCGTCCGACATTGTTGTTATTCGCGCAGGTGTTAATCAACCTGCGAAACCCGAATCACAACAGCAGCGAGGATGTGGGCATCAGAAGCCACTGGGGCCTCATCCAAGTCCCGCTCAGTGTGCGGGACATCCCACAGCTGGTAGGTGGACACCAGGCCTCCAGAGTCCATGATGGCGACCCATTCATTTCAATGAAATTGCTCACCCAGCGCACACGCTGAAGAAGTTTTTGACTTCCGCATTAATGGGCCCATAGAGCATGTGCGGTAGTGTCACTTCCCATCATGCCTCTGAAACTCACATGATCTATCTGGCCAATCAGAATGATTCTGGAGAATCGTTACACTGGACACTGACGTTGTGACGTCACACTGGGAATAAACTCTTAACTGGTGATTTTATGGCGATTTTAACGACTACAAGACCACTGAAAAATCTACAATAGAAATACTTGCTATGAATCGTGTTTCAGATCACTGTCGTCCAGTGAGACGTTTTACAGGTGTTTATTATTGTATTGCGGTCTATTGGAAAAATGCTTTTTGGGCCAATGGGATTTTCTTGCTGCAGTACCTCGAATGGCCACTGGGAAAAGATTTACACTCTGCCATATTGCCACTCTGTCAGCCGCCAACAGAAAGCACGGTGGACGCAAAAATTGTGTGTTTCTGTATTTCAGAGAAAGGCTTACTCTGAGCTGAACCTGACCAAGGGCCAGTTGGGAATTGATGATCACGCCCACATTCATCCAGGTACGCACAAAAGTCTCATGGAAGTATCTCACAGCTTGGACACGTATGAATAGTTTTCTCCTCAAAGCACTGATGCTCTTCGCCATTTCCAGGATCAATTTTGTTTCCTGGCATCGCCAATAAAAGATGTATTAAAGTATTTTAGAGTCTCACAAGCATAAACTAAGATGGTCTGCAGTTCAAAAATAGATTTTAAATAAGATACATTTTCGCAGCAGTTAGTTCTTAGTTGTTCTCACTGCTACTGCTTACAAAACTACTAGAAAACATCACTAGTGGTTGTGAATGAAACAAAGAATATGATCAAAAGTTTTACATGTGAATAAAGATGCTGCACCACATGAAGTTGACCTCATCCATGGATCTGCTTGTCTTGTTAATAAATGAGAGATCGTGGCTTGATGTTTCATTTTGCTGTGGTTCACGATTCACTGGACAGGATGGCTGAATGATGCTCCTGCTGAAACAGTTAGTCCTCATTATCCCCATTGCACTCGTCATGTGATTGTTAACAAAGATGAAGCCTTCACATGATCAGATCCTGAACACTTCCTTCACTCTGGCACCGGGTTAGAAACACTGAGGTGATGGATGTGATCACCTGAAGACCGCTGACGTTAACCAGTGCGCCCGACTCCAAGTCAGCCCGCCGGTCTCGTCCTCTGCCTCACGGCGGCCTGCGTTTTCTCCAGCAGTATCTGCTGTCAGTCATCTATTGACATTGTTGCAGTCGGGTGTTTGGGCTTTAAATAGAGTCGTCTCCAGCAGACGCAGTTTCATTTGAAAATCAAAGGGATAAAATTAGCCTGGGAGGAAAGAAAAGTGCTGCGGATTATTGACTCTCCTGTTTTCTCCTATCTGCCCACATGCACACGCAGACCTGTTTGAGAACGACTATGTTCAAATTGGGAAAAAAGGTCAGTGTTTCCTGTTTCTAGATGTGGCTTCTTTGTTGTTACGATTGCACCCTGTAGGACACACTAACGCAGCTTGGTTCAGTGACGCATAAATTATAGTAACAACAAATAATGGGTAAATTATCCAAGGAAACTATCAGAGGATGACACGTAAAGCATTGATCAACCAAGGACATCAACCACAAGTGCGTAAGAAATGTAATATACGGTTAATATACATAGGAAATAAAGGACTAGAGTGATATCTACCAAAATAACATGCAATGCTGAGTACAATCTGTAAAAATATTTTTTAAAAATGCACTAAATTGTATCTTTTATTGTCTGGGAGACTAGCAGGGCCATCGAGTCACAGCATAAAATTAATACACAGCATAAAATTAATACAATTTAGTCCCTAGTACAATCTTTATCTTGATTAACACGTACTCATAGTTACATTAAAAGCGCCTTCACTGCTTCACTGCTTTCCTCTACAATGTTTCTCACTGTGGGGACCGCTCAGAAATAATCTACTAGACTAAACACAAGCTGGATTTTATTTGCAGAGGGATCACGGTGCGGCTCGCTGTCATATGACTGAGCTGTGGTGGGTTTATTTCAAATGAACTGCCAGGAGCACTGAGAGAGGATGTTTAAAAGGTTTGACTTTCCAGCACCTCCAAGCAAAGCCTTTGTGTGTCTCTGAATTAAAGATTCATGTCTGATCGGCGCACGCTGAAATTTAAAGCATTCTGCCATTTTGCAGACATGTTGAAGAAAATTATTTGAAGGATTAAAAAAAAGAAAAAAAACATATAGTGCTGTTTTTTTAGGTTCCTAAAATGGACCAATTTTAGAATCAAAGAGAAACATTTTTTGAGTAATGTGTGAGGTGGCAACCCAACATACAGTTTGCTCTCAGTTGTTTTAAGGAAATTTTGTCTCCGAGAAACCCAGTCATGCTAATTCCCTCCTAGAGTTTTACCCAAAACATAAATACAAAGTCCAAATTGGGATTTTGTGGGGAAACCAGAAAAGAGTGGAGCTGCCCGCTCGATGTTCAGCAGGTGTGAACTCTCCCAGCTGCACCCGCGGCCTCTGCACCACTGTTATGGATGACTTCACTGTTTACTGTACAGATTATATCATCCTGTCTGCCAAGCAGGAGCCTTTGTATTGATTCCAGTGGGTCAGATCAGGATTAGACTGGCCACCAGCTAACTGACCAATCGCTCCTGTGTTCTCCTACAGTGTGTGTAGTCAGTGATAGGAAACAGGCGCATCTCATTGAGAAAACCTTGCTGTCCATGTATGTTATTTTTTCCTTCTTTGACTTGGTGCAGTGGTGCAGGAGCAGGACAGTGCGGCGGCGCAGCAGTACAGTCGGCAGGGCTGCCCCACAGGGCTGCGGGCCGAGCTGTGGGCCCTCATCCTCAACTCCACCAACCAGCCGCAGGTGCGACGCGCACTTTACACACACGCAGCCAGGGGTGTACGGGGGTGGAGGCTGACACTATTTGTTATGAAGCAGGCGCAGCTGCGGCCTTTCCCAACACGGCTGTTTACTGTTAGGCTTTTCAGTCGCGGCTCTTTTTATCTCAAGTCCTGACTGGGAGTCCGATGTTAAAACCGAACCGTGGGCACCGGTTGACCTCACCAGCTCCTGTGAAACCCTCAGTTTTAGCCCCTCTGCTGTGTATTACAGCTGGCTGCGCTTCTGTCCACATGTTCAAACACTAAGGTAATCAAATGCCTGGCGATCCAGCACGTCAGTTTAAACAGCCCAGCCGCCTGTGCAAAATGCCAGAGTCCAGACTCTCCAGTTCGTCGCGGCGACGGCGATAAAACAAAAGTCCGGGATGAAGATTAGCGAGGGGACCCGACTCAGAGAGCAAAGGCAGAGGAAGGAACATAAATTGAAGCAGGCAAATGTACAGTGTGGCAAGATTAAATCAGAACTCTGGAAATAAATCTTCCTTTGTTTCAGTTCAGTTTTAGTTCTTTATAAAAGATAAATAATTTACAGACGTATCATCACCAGAAATTCATTGATGAATGTTTAGAAATACTAGATTATTTTCTGGATTCTGCTTTAATGTCGGAATTGTTGTCTGTTTCAGGATGTGATGTATTACGAGCAGCTCACAGCCGGAGTCATACAGCACGACCTGCTAGTGGACAACCTTATCTATAAGGTACACTCCTGTGCGCTGTATTGACTCTGTTCGGGCTGCATAAACAAAATAATCCAGAACTCGTACAAACAAACAGTGACAGTTGTGAGATCTTAGTTCCAACCCTAAAATATTTACAGAGCGCAACATAAACTTATGATACAAAGGTTTTGTGTCCTTGAAATATTTTCTGATAAGGCATCTTGGTTTACATGCGTTACACTCCTTTGGCTTCTTGCACACTCAACATTTTGTCTGAACTTTGCGGAGTGATAACGACTCCATCTGAAATCCCTGCACCACAGGATGTGAAGCTGACCGCCAGTAACGACGACTACTACTTTGTGTTTGAAGATTTCCTCTATCAGGTTGGTGTCTCTCGTGTCTCTCAGCCCTTTGGACTTAAACAAGACATTTTTGTCTTATAGCCTTAAATAGCCTCAACTAAATACCCCATGCAGCCACAGCAATATAAGGCTGGCTTTTGAAATAACCTTTAACGTCTTGTTGAATTATGCTCCGCACCACGTGGATCCATCCATTGGAGTATTTGCCCAGGAACCCGAAAATCTTCTCTATCAAAGTTGAGAACAGTAATTGGGAATAATTGTTATAACTATGAATAAAATATCAAAAAAATGTAATACACACACACACACACACACACACACACACAGGTGCGCATACCAGCTCGTTATCGTTAGCTGCTCTGCTCTTCACCGTTCTGTTTGCCGTTCACCGCCTGGGCGATAAACATGCGCTAACACACATGGCAACCGGTTTATTTCGCCGCTGGTGATGAGTCCCCCGGTCTGCGCTGACAAGTCACGGTCCACGGTAACTCAGCAGTGAGCAAAGTGAGAACAGAACGCAGCGCAGGTCAATATTGGTCCAATGTCAGGCTCGCTAGGCAGTAGCAAATGCACTGGTTGCAGGGAGAGTGGAGACTGACACAGACTGACATGGCACAGAGGGAAGTGAAATGGGAGGATACAAGAACAAAGTGTCATAGTGGAGAATCCCAATATTTAAAAAAATGAAAATCCTTTTCACACTAAATGTTATAGCTGTTTTTAAGAGCAGCTGAATTTCTTCCCCAAAGAGAAATCCATGTCTTAGAAACACCATGACTGTGAGACAGCCAAGCAACCGTTAAATTAAAACATGCAAAAACACTGAGTTGACACACAGAACACACCAATAATAACAAGCGGCTGCTTGTCTCATTGCATTCTTCGACTGCGACTGTAATTTATCTCAAGTGCCTGAGGATGAAGCGGAAGACACAGTGACGGTGCTGCGATGTTCAGAGGCTCCAGGCGCTTTGACTGTGCCGACGGGATTCGAGGCCATCACCCATCCCTCAAACACAAGGAGTGAAATAGTGACAGGTCTCCCCCTCACCACCGGTTCTCACTACTCATTTTTAACCTCTGTCTTGTCAGGTCTTGCTGTGTTTCTCCCGGGACACCACCGTCTTGGATCACTTCAAGTACAACAGTGCCACCCCTCCCAGATCCTACATCCAGGGTGAGAGGACACACACACACACACACACACACCCATCCATCATCATGTAAACACACTGGAGTGCCACTTTACACCAATTGATTCTTTGCTGTGTGTCTGCAACCCCAAAGTCACACACGATAGCAGTACTTGGGACACACACACACACACACACACACACACACACACACACACACACACACACACCCACCCACCCACTTGCTGTGTCTCCTAAAGTGTGTGTGCGTGCTTCTGTCTGACAGGGAAGGTTGGAGACGAAGAGTCCGCCATCATTTATCCTCCCAACGGTGAGCTTGTTGTTGCCTGTGCCAAGTTTCTGTCATATATTATAGCACAATAACTTCTTCTGTTGTTTTTTTTTTTTTTTTACTTTGTTTGACTGACACATCTCATCTGAACAGGTGTTATCCCTTTTCATGGCTTTTCAATGTATGGTAAGTATTTCCCACCCCTGTGTATTGGTCTGTCGCCATAACCCCTGCAGTCATATGAGCAGCTACATTCCCTTTATCAGTGCCAGGTGTTTTGAGCTGTAGGGGGCGAAGACACTAAGCACAGCTTGGCAAAAGTGGAAGTGAACTGTGCAGGTCGCCCTCCCTCAAAACTCATCACACAAACAGTCCAAGAACTTCAAACTCCAAAAACCATTTGCCAAAATGTTGAACTTTTTGAGCTCTGCTATAGAAGTTGCAGGAATTAGCTTGCAAGTAGTAGCAAGAATAAAATAAGTCTCTGGCCAGTGAATGGCCTGCAAATGAGAAACATCCATTCTTTTCACATATGGAAGGTCCAATATATTAGGTATGAAACTGAAGTGTTGAAATGTTTTTGCTGGAGGCTGTAAACAGGGTTAACAACAGAGCTTTTGGGAAATTGAGCCATGTGAGGCTTAGCCGTTTGCCTTGAATGAAAAATAAAGTTGTTTCCTGGGGTAGAATATGAGTGTCTGTTTTGCGTTTGTCGCTGCAGTGGCGCCTTTGTGCTTCTTGTACAACGAGCCCTCCAAGCTGTACAGCGTGTTCAAGGAAATGTACACCCGCTACTTCTTCCGGCTGCACTCCATCTCCTCCTCTTCATCTGTAAGCTGCCTCTTTTTCCCCCCCGAATTTGTGCACTGCTTGCGCTCGGGTCGTTTGCAATCTCACCACTTGTCTCTGCTTCCCTCCCCCTGCAGGGCATTGTGTCTCTGTGCCTGCAGTTTGAGCGGCTGCTGCAGGCCCACCTGCCTCAGCTCTTCTACCACCTGCGACAGATCGGGGCTCAGCCGTGAGTAGGCGCTGCTGCTGCTGCTGCTGCTGCTGCTGCCTCAGCCTGCCGTGGCATCCGCACTGTGGTGGCAACGAGCTGAATGTGCCACTCATGCACCGTTACAACGGCCAAATAGTGTCGCCAAGAGTCAAACATCTCAGTAGATTTTCCTAAAGTTTAAAGTCAGACACACCTCGAGGTGGAGTCCTGAAAGACATTTTGTCATAGATGTTAAAACAAATCATGAAAATTAAAAACTGCTTAGGGACTTTTTGTAAGAGATGGTGAATCTGGGGATATGTCATAAAAATAGAATTGCACAAATTTACATAATTTCTTTTTAAATATATTTTTATTAGCCTTTTCTTTTTAACAGAACAAAACAGCCATCTACAAACACAAACAAAATAGCATTTAAGGGGAAAAACAAACAAAATAGATTAAAAAGCTAATATAAAACCAGGAGACAGAGTTATTGGCAGACAGGCAGTTGAACCGATTGAAAGTCTAGAGTTTTAGTCATTGTGATGAGTTCTAAACGCTATTTAAATAATTTTTTAAACTTCAAAACTCTTGCTTTGCACATTTATGAGTAAACACATTCTGAAAAACCTACCTTTCATCTTTTATTATTATATTTTTGGCTGTTCTTCCTCTTAAAGTTTAATAAACTGTAGGACACGTTTCAACAGCACTTATCCTGTTTTTTGATAAGGCACTGCCATCATGTGGTAAAAAATTGGAATCACAATTTGTTGTCATAACGTAATGAAAACCAAACCAAGTCCTGGAACTTCTCCGTACTTTGTTTTCATGTCCTAGTTTCTCTTCTGTTCTTAGTCACATAATACGACTGCCTGTTGTTTCTTGTTATCAGACTGCGAATCGCCTTCAAGTGGATGGTGAGGGCCTTTTCTGGCTACCTGTCCACCGACCAGCTGCTTCTACTGTGGGATCGAGTCCTGGGATACGACTCGCTGGAGATCATCGCAGGTAAAAGCAACTGCTGCTCTTGCATTTGACAATATTAGAACCCGATTTACGCTTGTTTTACAGCCCTCTGCCATAACACTTCCTCTGCTCACACACCTCCCCCCTTCAGTCCTCGCAGCTGCTGTGTTTGCATTCCGGTCTGAGAACCTCATGGAGGTGACATCTCTGGCCTCGGCCGAGGTACGTCTCTGTCGCTGTGTGTGTGTGTGTGTGTGTGTGTGTGTGTGTGTGTGTGTGTGTGTGTGTGTGTGTGTGTGTGTGTGTGTGAGAGAGAGAATGACACCCCATTCCCAGACGTCTTCCTGTCTGCACATACTCCACTAAGTCTGTAAATAGCTGTTGATGAGCATCCAGTGCTTTAGTTGCCCAAACTTTTTATACGCGCTCATCGGAAAATTAAGTCAGAAAATTGGGTTACTAAAAAAAACCCAACTGGACATTATAGAACCCTCACCCTTGACATCAGCCTGAAGTCATGATCAAGTCCCACGCCGCCGTATGCCCAGTAAAAAGCCGTCTTCTTGGAAAACAGACGGCATTGCTTGGTGTGTCATAATGGCAAACAGTCAAATTCTTAACTCCCGCCCTAATTTCCATCTAATTAGCCTGCGCTCATAAACAAACATTGGTTGGGGCAAAACACTTCTTTATTTGAAGAAGCTTCTGTTTTTAACTTCAACAGCGTCTATTCAAAACTCAGAACGCCCAGCATCCCTCAGGCTGCTACAAAAATGAAGCGTCTTTGATAAGTCCCTCTATTTGATGCTGTGGTAGTCGCTTGGCAGCTGCTCTGTATATATTTGTTTAATTTCTCCCGACACTGTTTTGCTGTACTGCGACCACCAGCTGCAAAACCAGGATGACTTTTTCATTGCGTGTCGCTCAATCCACACGCAGGCCATTTAAAAATGGCAATTTTGGTTTTCATGCAAAACTCCCTCTCATCTTTCGTCAAAACTCCTGCCCAATCAGTGCCTTGCTCTGTGCTCTAAGCCCTTCTCCCTCATTTCCTTTTCTAATACCTTGTATAAATCTGCATTTCGATGTTGTTTGCTGTCAAGAATGGTTGTTATATTTTTCTCTTTGATGACTTGTAAAAAATATTCCGTCTCCTCCTCTGTTCAATCATAACACGCCATTTTTACTTGAAGTGAACTGGTCATGTGACCCCGTACGTCACCTCCGCTGACGTCTAACAGCGAAAAAAGTGTTTCCATGACACTTTTGTGATATACCTCTATATCGATACGTCTGAAAAACCACCTCATGAGAGCAGAAGAACCTATTAGGGATATTTGAGAGAGGTTTTTCAAAGTTAAGGTGTTTCCGTGACTATTTTTTTTTATTGCAATATTTAGGTTTTGCAGAATTCTAGGGGTAATGGAAACGCAGCTAGTGAACACTCAACACGTTTGCATGCGTTAGTGTGCGTAATTTGCATAGACCGTGTGGTGCTTGGGGTGGATGGGTTGAAGTGCTGTGTGACGCCTGACTCCTCCTCTCCAGACACTGGCTGACTCATCTACCAGCTGCCCCTGCAGAGAGGAGGACGGTATCATAACATACAGCTTCTTATCTTATATTTAGACCCTGAGGGCCCAGTGGTGAAATATTAAACCCCCGCCTCTAAACCTGATAGGACCCCTAAAATGAATCATCAGCTGATCCCAAGAGTTGGGCAGCGGTGTTCACTGAGGCAGCAGCGCTCGCTTCCTAAGATCCTGCATCATCATTATGTACTAGAGTCTTTTTTTAAGTCTTGGAATGTGCCTCTGGAGAATGTCGCGGGTGTGTGTGTGTGTGTGTGTGTGTGGGGGGGGGGGGGGGGGGGAGTAGAGGGGGGGGTGCTTTTTTGGCGCCCCCTGGTGGGCAAATGTAGAATGGGCCATGGGATTAAAGTCTTTCTTGTGTTTCATTTTTCTTTTTTTGCAGGCTGTCCTCGCTGACCTGTCGACCCTGAAGGTAATGCCACTCATCCAGATCTTCCTGTACGCCACGACCATCTGAGGAGCCAAAAAAACCTGTGTGCACGCTGTCTTCGCCACTTGGCGCGCGTCACGCTGACGCTATACATAATCCGCCAGGAAGCATTGCAGGTGACATGTCGCACAATGTTGAAGGAAAACGGGCATCCCACGTATCATCTCGCGCTCGTCCAAATGAAACCAACCGCCTCCTCAGTGCCGTTGAACCATAAATAGTTTATACCCTGCATTCAGAATGTAAAAGGAGCCCACAGAGGAGGACAGTTGATCCAACTCCAGGACATATGCTTAGCGGGGAAGACGATACTACACTTGCAGAAGCTGCCATCAGGTTACGAGTTGCGTGAAGCGGTAATTTTGTGAAGGGTAGCGTGCAGGAGAGGACGACACCAACATGCACGAGCTCAGCTAATCAAGTGCTAATTAGTCAGCACAGTTTATCCTGCTCTGCAGCCCCCGCCTGTTACAACAGCGTGATGATGGTGTGCAGATGAATGAGGGGATCAGACGCATTAAGGCCACTGGATTAGAAGCAACCCGGATGATTTCTGCTTTGATGAGCTGCTGAGTGTCTGGAGACGTTTCATTTGGCTGCTTTCTAAATCCCTTTAGATAGCCTGTATGTATTTATTTAACATTATGGTATTTAATGTTTAAATATTGCATTGTTTGCACCTATTTTGTATTGCACCAGACTAATATGCAAATATGTATACACAACATATATATATATATATATATGTATATATATATACATAAATAACTGTGTTCTTCCTGATGCCAATGCTTTCCTTTAAACACATTTTATTTGGTACTCAGACTTGGAAAAAAGTGTCAGAAATAAATGTTTTGTGGTGTTGCTTCTTAATGGCCATTGGGGAGAAACAGTCCTGCGAGACTTGAATCTTAAATTGTTGACTGTCTGTCGCTGCCTAAATGTGATTTTCGCATTTCCTCTGTGTGGCTGATGTTCTTTTGCATCGTAGGAGCACATGCCTCGTGCACTTCATGCTTTAAGGTCGGAAGCTGTGGTAATAAAGCGACACAAAATAAAGGTCAGATTCCATTTTCTCAACAAATTACAATGACACAGTGCCTGTGTGAATTAGATAGCTGTAGATAGACATAATTGTGATACAGAAATTCTTAGTATTGTTTTGGACATGCTCTATGAGGGTCCAAAGCACACAATGATATTTCTGTTTGAGAATATAGTTTACTCTTCACACACAAAGTTGCGTGAAACAAGTTAATTAGTGTGTGTCTGTAGAGTCACACACAGGGAATACCCCCGTCTTATGATCATGAAATATGAAATAAAATCCTTGGAAAAAGCTCGAGATATTCAGTTTGTGGGCTTTTGTTATGGAATTTATAGACAATTTAAACAGGTCATGCCAAAGTGATATATGGTTAAAATAGGGCATTTATATAGAAACATTCAGTGGTACTTTCTTCTTCGGAAATGAAAGTGATGGTTGGACTACATAACCAGAAAATATATATGTCAATATGAATGCAATATAAACATACAAATATCAAAAGACAAGATGGTATATGGAGTATTGCACAAAGCAGAGTAGCAGGGAGTAGAATTATGCTCTTACAGTTTTGATTGTTGAGTATAAATATAAATGGCAAAATAAACAGAAAATGTTTGCACTGAATAGAAAAAGCATTTTAAAATGTAGTGACGGAGAGTTCAAAAAACATAAATATTGTCTCTAGGTACTTGCATGAGCATGGAGCAATCTGATAGACGGGGAAGAAGCTGTTTGGTGGGGGTGGCTGGGGTCGGAACGGAGAAGGTGAGGTCTTCCTATGCAGCCGAGCATGTGTGCAATGTCTTCGCTGGGAGGAAGTCCCAGGGATCTTCTCCACTGTCCTCACCACTCTCTACAGAGACTTCCAGTCTGAAGCCGTGCAGCTCCCAGACCAGTCAGAGATGCAGCTCTCTTGCAGGCTCTCGATGGTCCCTCTGTAGAAGGTGGAGTGGATATCTGATATCTGAGCTCTAAATAGTATTTGATCACCAGAAGTGAGCCTCCAGGACATGTCTTTGCCTGCATTTGGCACCCCAGGCAGACCTACCGATCTACCAGAAGTTCAGATTTTGAGCCACACTTTCCCACCAGATCTGCTGGAACGAACACACACTGTTGAACAGTGTAGAAATGGCATAACTTGGAGATGGATTTTTATACTGAAATGCAGTGAGCTTTGAACTGTTCCTTTGATACGAAATAAATGTAATTTACTTCATAATGAGTTAAAAAAACAAAACAAAAAAAAACTTTAATTAAACTTGGACACAAATGCATCAGTTTGTGCTGCAATGCTGTACTTTTGAAACACAAATGCATCGATCTGCCTTCATAATAAAGGTGGAAGTAAAGGATAATTATATAATGAAAACTACAAATAAAAACAATTCGAGGCAACTTGGGACTCATCATTTTGATGCCGCTTTAATTCCCGCGTAGAATGCAATCTGAAGCAGCCAATCAGGCTCTGCCATGTTGGGACACTGCAGCCAATCACAACTCTAGGTCGCCAGGGAAAAGTCGCATGGAGCCGGACTGCAGAAACAATGAGGCGGCTCTCCTCGTCTCAGATGTGGGTCAATAAAACAGGGAAGTTCCCTGCGGGGATGATTGTGATAGTGTGGCCGGCGGGCGGGCCGGGACTCCCGCTGGCCGCCGCGGCTGGAGCCCCAAACACCGGGCGGAAGTGAGCTGCCGCTTGAAGCCGCTCTCAGCCGGGGGGATAACAGCTGGTCGAACCGCGGCCGTGCCGGACGACCGGCAGCTGGGGAATATTTATTTATTTATTTATTTATTTATTTATTTAAGTTGCCGTCACAGCCAGCAGCCATATAGTCCCACCCCTCCGTGATGTCACCCACGCCTTTCATACCCACTTCCGGCCCGCTGGGCTCTGCCTCCCCCGCCCGGTCTGCATCATCAGCCGGCAGAGCAGCTACCATGACGCGAGGAGGGAGATCCAGTATCAGCTGCGAAGAGCTGACTGCACTGGAAAACTTGATTTAGACGGTGGGCGGCGTTCGTCGGGAAGCGGAGCAGAGCCGTTCTCCCAATTATTTATTAATATTATTGTCATTTTTCTCTGTCATTCGCGACGCCTCGGGCTTTGCCGCTGTGGAGCAGCGAGCCAGCCGTCCACTATGCTGAAGCCGTCCCCGGTGCTGGTGTTGTGTCCGTGGGAGTGCGAGCAGGGCTGCTCTCTCCCAACTCACCGGCCTACGTGAGGATTGTGAAGCGGCTTTACGTATTGGATATCCTGGATTCATTTTTCTTTCTTTTTCTTCTTCCGGCGTACTATAATTCTGAGGGAATTCCTTCAGTGTTTTTTTGCATGTGTGCCGCCGCTGCTGCTCGGCTGCCTGCGGTCATCACACGTCGCCTTGTCTCCTCACCGTCTTCTCCCATTATTTTCTGTGTTCGTTCTTTCTTTTTTGGGGGGGTAGAAATCGGTTAAATTTCCGCCATGGGCTTTCGTCCCGTTCACCTCGGAAGTTCAGCCCTGGTCAACATCCAGCCGAGCCATTAGAAGCTTCCCCGGTGTGTCTTCATTAATCTGGATCTCCTCTCAAAGTTGGCTGACCCACCATGAACTGTTCTGAGGCCATTTTTCAGCCCCCTGTGAGGTTTTCTGTGACAGCAGAAAGCCGCCTTGCCAGCTAATGTACAGCAGGTGTTTCCCCCCCTTTTTTTCTCAAGCTGGGGGCATTTTTTGGGGGATTCTGCGTCTTTATTTTCTAAAAAAGACACAATATTGATCATTTCCATTTATACACTTTCTACTCCCTGTGGTTTTCGTTTTTTTATTTTTTACCCTCGCCTACAGTCCTACAGGATACGAAAGACTTGTTTTTCTCCCCTCACTGGTACCACCATGAGTTGCATCCACCGGCTGCTGAATGCATTGCTACGTGGACTCGTCATCTCTGCGGTACTGGGCTCGGTGTGCTCCCACTCCACTGATCTACCCAGCCAGCCGTCTAATGCTGCTGCTGCTGCTGCTGCTGCAAGCGTAGCCACAACAGGTAAGCCGCAAGCCAGCCGTTCGTGGCTTTAGGGGGGAATGGTCTCCTCCCCCCACCTCCTCCTCCTCCTCCTCTTCCACCACCACCTCTGTGTGGCTCTTCCTGGGGGAAGCCGGGGGAAGCCCTGCGTCTCGCTCGCTGGGAACCGACTGTCTTTCCCTCCGTCCCTCTTCCCATCCATCCATCCCTCCCTCCTGCATCGGCCGAGGAATGCTTGACATGCCAGGAATGCGGGCTGCATCCACGCAGATGCTGCGATGGTTATCGCAGCACCTCCATGTTCCTCATGTACCCCCCCCCCCCCCCCCCCCCATCCCCACCACCCTCGTCCCTCCGGTCCTGTGCTATGACAAAGCAGCGGGTTGTGTGCATAATTCACAGGTGAGCCTCTGTGTTTACGCTCCTCCCCAGGCAGTTGCCTTGGAGGCCACAGGGCCACAGGTTGACTTTCTATCTGGAAACACCGCTATTGACATAACCTAATGGGGAGAAGCGGGCGAGGGAGGGGGGAGGATTTCCATCTATTTGCATCTGTTTCAGCCGGCCGGTGTCTACAGGGTGTTCGCTTCACCCTGAAATCAAGGTCGTTCGCTGCAACACATGGATTTTTCTGAAAGGAGGGTGTGGGATTGCGTGCCTTGTGATCAACGATGGAAGGTTGCTGCTCATCTCTGATGAAAAGTCAACATTTCCATCCTGCCACAGTGCCTCGATTGACGTCAAAGAACGATGAATGTGTTTTTCCGAGCTGCGGCTGTCCTGGAAGTCGTTCAGAAATGAGTTTGTTGTTCCTCAAGTCAGTGATGACTGAGAGCCTTCCAGGAAGATTCTGACAAAGTGGGATACAGATATTGTTTTTTTTGTTGGAAGCAGATTCTGTGTTAAATTATATTACGCTTTTTGTTTTTTTAAGGATTAAACAAAGATGGCTGTTGTCCTTGAGTTGGGCTTAGTCTTCATGCTAAGATCAATTGAGGCTTAATTGGTATTCTTAAAGTAGGTAGAGGGAGAGTAGGGAGAGAAATGTGCGCCGTCTTTCATCAGGTTTAGGCATTCTCATTGGTCCGTGCTGGTCTCATGGCGTCAGTCATTTTCAATGATATCAATGATATCATCCTCTGTAAAGCCAACTTGATTATATTTTACAAAGAAAGAGCAACAGGTTTGCTTCTCGGCCCAGTTGCACATGTTTGTTTGGTGTACATTCTCATTTTAAAAACAAGCACCACACCACATCCTGGTAGTTAGAGACACTCGCTATAACCTGTAGCAGGTTTGTGTTTGCAGCAAACTGTACATTAGCATGAATTTGCATCTTCTTTAAAATACAGAAAATGTGACATTTCAGGCAAAATCATTTGAACATTGTTTGATTTGGACTTTTTATGCTTTGGGCTACCTGTGTAATATTTAGAGTCAAACTCCCACCTTCATTCTAAATGCTGGCAGCCTCAGCTTCGAGCTCATCTCTGTATTCAAAGCCATTTTATCAGGCATTTCTGCGCCACGCAGTAAAACTGGGCCCAGACGGCTGTTAAGCGCTGGTGGCCGACTGTTGACATGCGTTAGGCACCTTCCGGAAGAAACAACAACAGCGTTTTACAATATTGATTGGCCACTTCCACGGCAACGGCTCACTGCGCAGTGTGAAAGTGGGCGCTGAAGGGACGGTGCGCGGGACTTCATATAGTGTCAGTAAACAAGAGCGCAGCCTTCCCGGCCTCCTGCCACTTCCTGCAAAGGTCAGCTTCCTTTTTACCCAGCGGGCCCAGGATAAACGCAGGGCAGGGGCTCACGTTTGAAACTAATTTGGATACAAAGCCGCTGAACAGAACGCTTCCCTGGTGCCTTTCTCTCTAATTTAGGGTTGTAGGGTCCGACATATTGTCATTAAAACAGAATGGCTTCACATTAGCAGCTGTGGGGCTCCTCTGGTGAGCAGCTGGAACATGTAGCAACATGTATAGAGGTGAACTTCTGTTCTGTTTAGTACTGTATCTAAATGGCGAACCATTGTAGCATCATCCCTTCATGATTGCTAATCCTGGTTGGTTAAACCTTATTGACGCTGTTTGATGACTGTTAAAACCATTGTTGAAGTAATGTGGTTGTGCCGCCCATTTTAATAAGGAGCATCGACATATTCCTATTGTTTTTCATTCATTATTAAAATACAACTTAGCACACCCTGTCAACAAATATGTATACACAAGGTTGGTGCAAGTTCCCATCAGGCACGTCATGGAGTCACCATGGGCTCCCACGGTGTTATTGAAGTTATCTAGGGCTGTGGTGGTATTGCTTGCTGCTGCCTAAAAGTGGCTCACAATGTGGCAATAGCATCTCCCATTGATTTTACACTTGTTGTAAGTGATGCCATTTTTAAATCTTGTGTCTATGTTGTGTTTTATTGTGTTGCTCATATCGAAAGGACCAACTAGCCAGAAAACTTTGTTTGTTGGAATAAAATGTTATCATGACAAAATATTGGGTTTCACTGTAAAAAAGTTTTTAATGTAACAGAGTTCTGATGCTGTTGGTTCTGTTGTTATTTTTATGCTGCGACAACGCTATGCTGACGCACGCGGACACTAGTAGTGACTCAGAAGTACATTGAAGCTCCCCTGTGTCCCTTGTGTGCAGTCAAAAAGGGAATTTGTGTGATGATAATGTTAACTGATGACTGAAAATTTGAAATGCCGTAAAATCCGTCGTCTGTTTTCCCATTTTTAGACCCTTTATTTCATTTTTATCAGCAATTTGGCTGAGGCACATTGTTTCATTACTTTGCAGTTTTAGGTTTTCATCTTCTTCAAGTTGATCATGTAAAAACCATCACATTTCCTCTCGTACACATACTGATCCATCTGGAAGTCCAAGTTGGTGCCTCCCAAATGAATTCCTGCCGCCAGGAACTTCAGCACCTCCTCCTCCTTCATTTGAAGGACATCTTGACCTCTGGACATCGTGACCACTTTCCATGCGTTACGAGTGAGTTGGGAGAGCACGAAACAACCTTCAGTAGCAGAAGGTGTTCACTGAGCACTCCCCCCAATCTGTCGTTGATACACACATTTAAGACACATGAAGGCATTTTGTTCACTGGGCCTCAAGGGACGGGATGCGGTTTTAACAGATGGTGAGTGAAGGTGTCGTCTGTTGATGCTGAATAATTCCCGACAGGTCTTTGAAAGCGTCGCCGTCTGGAAGCGGAACGATCTGAGAACCTCGACAGTCACTGGGGGGTCAGGGGTCTTTTGCGCTGCTCCGTCTCGCTGTTTTGACCTGGAATGCGCGTTAAAGGGAACAAAGATGTTCGATGGATGTGCTGGATGCAGATGAGCAGCCGCACGTGACTTCCCCTGCGAGTCTCTGCGGGGAGAACTTTGCATGCTGCCGTGAAACTCACTCTGACACCTCTCTGCTCTTTGTTCCTCATTGTGGGCCTTTTTCTCTTTTTTTGAAATTAATTAATTAATTTTTTTAAAGTTTTAAGTTCTGACTGATTGCTGGATGCTGGTAAATCCATTTGCACGCAGAGCTGCACAGCCCATGAGATCCTTCCCCTCGTGTAAAACGCAACGGGAAGCCATAAATTACGTCGGTGCATTTGGACGCTCTGCGGCAGAGATAAGACGTTTTGTTAAGCGGCGGTGCGAACGTGGCCGTCGCCAGTTTTAATGGCGCTGTGTGTATATGTCTGCCTGCCGTTTCCACAAACAAAGCCCTTCCCTCTGGCCGAGGGGAACATGACATTCTGCTGTAATCTGCCTGCCGGCTGCGCCGGCGTTGCATAATTTGCAGATGCAGAAAAGTGGTCGCCGCTGATTAAAATTCAGGATTGGGATGAAAAAGCACACGTGGGACGTTCCTGCGTGTCGGCTGTCACGCTTTGCGTTTTAAAAACCGGCATCGTTTCTCGACTCCTTCGTTTTTTGCAGGCAAATCAGAAGCCGGTCTGCTTTTTGGGCGACTTCCTGCCGCTGCCAGTGCGTGTCCTCCGCTCCATGGAAACCAACGCAGCCTGGATTGAGGGAAGCCAGGCTCCTGCCGAGGTTTTTTTGTTCGCTTCAGAGGGGCTAAAATTAACGATGTGCGGTTTTCCATTCAAGTCGTCCATCCGCCTGCTCATTGATGTAACAGGTTCCGGTTATTCCGGGCGACCCGCTTGACTTTAACGTGAGTAATTGGCTTTTATGTAACAGTTTGGACCCTTCAGTGTCCGCAGGCTGAGCTGTGGGTGCAGGGATGGAGAAGATGCGATGATCCACGACCTGAATCGCAAATGCCTCTGTCGTTTTTTTTTTTTTTTTTTTTTGCTTTTTGTCTTTTTTGAAATTCCTCTTTTGGTAGTTTTGGGTATTTTTTTTTTTACAAGTTTGAACTCAGCTCCCAGGACCTCCTTGTTCATGTTAATCCTGCACACACAGGCTGTGTCTGGTGGCGGCGTGCAGCAGCTGGCAGGGCCCAGCCAGTCACGCAGGCGGCGCCTTAGTCGCTCGCAGATGTAGGTCACTGTACTCAGCTGTGCGCTGCTTCCTGCTGTGCGTGGCCCTCGCGGTACAGTAGCAGGGCTGCGTGCTCGCCTAGCATCCGGAGGCCTCTATTGTTGAGCAGCAACGGCGCCCCCCAAGGTGTCGCCATTCAACACACACGCACGCACGCACGCACGCACGCACGCACGCACGCACACAGAGCCCCCCTGAGCCAGCAGCTTATGGGCTGCTAGCAGGGCCCCACGTGATGAAAACACAGGTTGGCAACAGTGCACACAAAAAAAGAACGTGTTTGATTTGATATAGATTTTTTTTCTCTGAGTTTCTGCACCGTGCTGGACAAACAGCAGCGCTGCAGTGGTTTGCCAGCTGGAATTTACCAGAGAAAATGCCTCAGTTTGCTGCTCAGGCTCATCAAACGTGAGCATTAACCTCCTAACGTTCCAAACGACCTCTGTTCCGCCGGCTCACGCAGCTCTGAAGGTCATTTTTACAGTGTCTGAGTGAAATCCTCTCCTCGGCAGCGGCGCCACGGAAAGCGGCTGCTGCTGTGATAATACTTTACACCTTAACGCAGGAAGGAGTCCTGGCTGCGTCCTTCACAGGTGCTGAGAAATACCAGCGACTGACTGTGCTGCCTCGCACCTCCTTGAAGGTGATTGTTGATTGGCAGGAGGAGGAGAAGAATTAGATTAGAAGATATTATTATTATTATTATTGTTATTAATATTATTATTATTATTATATAAAATAATAAATCAAATTGTCTTTATTTTATGTTTTTGATTTATTTTCTTACTCCTGTGGGGTTTCAAGTGAGACGCAGCCTGTGGGAAGTGCTCCCCTCCAGTTTCAGGGACTTTCCCTTGGCGAGGGCACGTGATGCTGAGACCTGGGCACCAGGGGGCGAGGAGCGGTGTGGATTTCTTTGGCATGCCGCTCCCTCCCTCTCCAGTGCGGCCATACACCTAATCCTGCTCGGCCGTGTGCTCATGCTGCCCTCTCGGTGGAGCACAACAACCTCACACTTGAGTTACCTTAGAGCTGCAATCATCAGTGTTAATCAGTTCATCAGTCATTCTCCCTTGCAAAAGTATTCAACACTCCCCCCCCCCCTCCCACCCCCTGCCCTCTCCTTGTTGTTGATATCCATATGAATAATTGTCCTCCTCGTCCTGTCAGGGGTCTTTGTGGCTGTTTGGATGACAGTCAAAACTGCTTCCTTTCACTCTCACTTGCTCCCATTACCTTTGTTTACAGAGCATTTGTGTCCAAAACGTGAGAACGGCCTGTTTCTCAAACAGGCAGTAATGAGTTGGGTGAAGATTGTTTTAGGGCTTGGTTGTTTTACATAAGTGACTGAGTGTGATGTGATGCTGCTAATCCCTCTTGGGAGCGGAACCGGTTATTCCAGTCCTGCCGCTTCTGTTTCAATTAATCTTGAGACATGGATTCATTTCCAATTACAGCAATTTGAGTCCATTTTCCAGAGGAAATTCTGAAGACCTGCTTCACTGTGCGGAGACACTGCTAATCCGTCTCGGTGCCGCTAACGGTAGCACGTCCGGACCAACAGGTGGCTCCTGGGTGGGAGGGGCCGCTCGACCTTCTCTTCAAGGGAGCCAAACCAGGGGCCCAGTTTGTGTTGCACATCAAAGCAGCCGACGCCGCCAGAGCGACTTTGGTCGAGTTCCACGGCAGCCACACCATGGATGTATTATAACCGATTTTTCCCAGTGGCCACTCGAGGTACTGCAGCAAAAAAAAAATCCCATGGTCCCAAAAAGCATTTTTCCCCATAAACCGCAATGCAAAAATAAACACTACTGTGAAATGAAAAACGTTTTTGCCGTATGCCCTGGCTGAGCAACTTCATTGAAATGAAAGGGCTGCCATCTTGGAGTCTGGGGGCTTGAGCCACACGGGCAAACATTGTGGCGCTCTGTCCACACTTCATTTGTCCTCCATCGGGGGCAGCAGCGCTGGAGCGGCCCGTTTTTGCCTGGAATCGCTTTGGCGGGTTTACATTCTACCTTTGTGCGTTATTAATCCTTCGGGTTGCGAAGGAGTTTCTTTGGTCTCACTTGTTGAGAAGTACTTCCCGGATCCACCCCTGTTGAATTTGCCTCGTTGCCTGAAGCGTCTGTGTATGTGCGTGTGTCTGTGCGTGCGTGCGTGCGTGCGTGTGTGCGCGCGTGTCTGTGAAAGAGTGGGAGAAGCGTCAGAATCCAGTCGAGCAGGAAGGGAGAAGACAACCAAACCTGCTGTCGGCTCTGCAGACTTTCCCGTGCTGCCGCTGTGACCGTATCTTCAAGTGGCCCTTCTCAAGAAGGACTCACGCGCGCATCAGCTTGTTTTGATGAGCGTTCAGGGTTTAAAGGTAGCGAGTCGGAAGTTTGAGCAGGCTGTTCTGTGTGGTGGTGAATCCTCATCAAAGAGCCTTCGGGCTGACGGCAGCACGGCAGATCCAACCAGATGTAAACATAAGTCGTCACAAATCTCCCAGCAGGGGGGCTTCAGCTTCGGCTCACTCTTTGAATTGCCTCTCCAGCCTGCTCGTTTTGAACTAGCAGCCCCCCCCGCCCCCCTCACTCCCAAACACCCCCACTCACTGTTTTTATTATGGCTCAGGTTTTTTTTTATTTTATTTTTTTATTCATTTCCTTTGGGATTACAAGGTGTCACAGTGCAGCAGTGAAAGTGACACGGGCGGTTCTGAGCAGCCCAGTTTTTAAATCCACCTCTTGTATTTTGCTTGATTTTGGACAATTTCTTCATACATCTTTTTTTGGGTGGGGTGGAGGGGGGGGGGCTGTGGGGAGGGGGTATTGAATAAATGAAAACGCAAGCAAATTGTGGGCCATCAGCTCCCTTCAGTTTCTATTTCAACTGATTGGTCAGAACGATACCCCTCAGTTTTATTTCTGTTTGTTTCCCCTTCCTGCCCTGGTGGGTTTCCTCCCTCTCTGTTTCCATTACAGTTTCTCGCAAAATAAAAGCGATAATTCTAAAATTTCAACAAAGTACAATTACGATTTGCAGGTGTTTCCATTGAATGGTGTGAAGCGCAAAAGCCGTAATTCTCGTAAAATCTCGTCCCGCGAGACCCCATTTTCCCTTCAAAATGTCTTGTATAAATCTGCATTTCGACGTTTCAAGAATGGTTGTTATATTTTTCTCTTTGATTGCTTGTAAAAATGTTCTGTCTCCTCCTCCGTCCAAACATAACGCACCATTTTCACTTCAAGCAAATTCACGTCTAGGGACGTCTAGGGACATGAAAATGTTTCTATGACACTTTTGCGATGTACCTCTATATCGACACGTCTGAAAAACCTCCTGAGAGCGTCAAAACCTTTTAGCCATATTTAAGAGGTTTTTCAAAGCTTTTAATGCGATATTTAGGTTTTGCACAATTGTAGGGGTCATGGAAATGCAGCTAATGACAGTGAGCCCTCACCCTGTCATTGATGCCTGTCACTCAGCCTGTGGGAAGGTCTTAACTCTCAGCTCTTCTTTCCTGAGGCTGTGACACACATGAGGAGGCTTCATCCGCACTGAGGTGATCTGACCTACGTGTTCCGAATGCTTGTCGACATAACTTGCACTAGAATATTTGTATTTTTTTTCAATGTTAACTTTACCATCAGCTGCTTTACTCAAGGGCAGATTGTTAAGTGACTGCATTAAACCAGTGCTCGGCCTCCTCCTGCCTTTTCATCTTCTCCTCCTGCAGCATATATCACCCGCCGTGTTTCAGGCTGTTAATAAAGTATCCTGCCATGTCCGGGCCGCGGGTAGCTTCTCCTTTTCTGGAAGTTTTTGGATCCGACACTCCGGGCCTCCAAACTGTCTTTCTTTCTTTTCTTTTTTTTGCTCGCTGCCTCTTCTCACCATGTGATCTGTGGCATAAGCAGCGGATTATGGTGCCCATTATGGTGGGTTAGATGAGCAGGGGATACCCTGTTTTGGTGGGAATGACTGTGGCTGAAGATGAACAGCTCCCCTGTCCCTCACTTCACCTTAAATAGAACTCTGGAATGCTTTCATATCCTGGGTTTTAGTTACTGAAGGTTTGATTAAATTAAGTGCAGGAATCAGAACCTTCTGTGATGGAAATACAGCATTGCATAAAGGATGGAAAACTGTGTGAAACTGTGACCCGGTGTTCTTTCTGGGGGGAGTTCAGACAGCATGACGGCTACCGATTCAGTAATTTAATGCCCGACCCTCCTGAAAGGAACACTGCAATCATATTGGTTAAAATACATTTGCGCCACAAGATCAGACTTTAGTTTTTAACAAACACTTTCCTGAAGAACAAACACAGTTTCAGTTTGTTTTGCAGGAAGGCCAAGAGCCTCCAGGACAAGAAGAACAAGGAGTTTATTTTAAAACTTTTCTTTGGTGGTAGAAAAACTTCCATTGGGATTTTTGGGGGATGACTGAGCACAAAAAAAAACAGTTTTTGCTGATCATCATACTGATCTGTAGGGCTGCACGGTTCTAGAAAAAATGTGAATAATTTTTTGTTGTTGTTTTGTTGTTTAGACCTGAGATGACCATTCTCTGGTACATTTTTCACTGATGAACATTTTCAACAGAAAAGAAACAGGATGTTCGAGTAGTCTCGCAAACCACATCCTCAGTTTTTTTTCTTATCCTGCACTCTCAACTGCAGGACCTGCCTCCTCCACTGAATCACATGATGTTGCGACGCTCTGTAATGTGTTTAGGGAGCAGGCAGCGGCAAGGCTGCGCTGGAGAACATCCGAGAGGAAAATAGGAGCCATTATTTGTGACGTATCGAGTGGAATAAAATGCAGGAGAATCGCTGTCACCTCAAAAGGAGATAAAATGTTGCTTGGAATCGAGATTGCAATTTAGAATTTCTTGTTCAGCTCGACTGATCAGCCAACAAGTACTTTGTCTGATCAGGAAGTTTTAATGTTGACATGATTTTTAAGCGTCAACTTCCTTCATTCCTACCTACCAGCAACACGTCTCTGGGGATGCTGAACTTCTGAACTTTAACACTCCTGTTGCTTGAGAAGGCCCAGCACCACCTGTAATTATTTTCAGTGTAGATGCTGTGACTCACACGCTGCGTTGAAGATAATCAGGTTTGGGATGACTCGGGTGTCAATGACTCATTTCTGACATAAGGAGGCTGAGCCCGAACACATGCTTCAGGGTACAGCTTTGTTTATGAGCTGTTTTGCAAGCATCTGTGGTGGCTGGAATTCGGACACTGTCGCCTTGACATGTGAGTCATGTTCAACAATGGTGCAGTAAGACATTATTCACACGTGAGCCGAGCTGGAAGCGCTGCTGTACCGTCCTCAGAAATTAGGTTAAATCCTTCAGATTCTTCCCCTCCTGCTGCTGAACTTCGTCACATTCCCCTCATTCGTGCAACTTTTTCTCCTCCTCAAAATTTTCAATTGGCTGATTTCGGGCGAGTGCGAGAGCTCTCGAGGCACCGTGAGAACTCAGTGCCAGCAGTTGCGGCTCGCCCTCTGCACCAGCTTGGCGACATTTGCATGCGGCTGATGATATTTGCGTCGTACTAATGGCTGCTGATGAGCTGAAATGGTAGACTCTCCCAGAAGCTTTATTTACTCGCCTTTAGTACGGAGCCGTCAGCTTGACTTACGATGCTGCCACATGGGCAGAAGTTACGGGGGACAAGCTTGATACACAGTGGCATCGCAGGCATTCTTCCAAACGTTCCCTTGATAAAAATCTGTGCTTCCGATGGACGGAAATCTGGATGCGTCATTTTGCCGTGGCCGTGCAAGATGGCCAAGTCAACCGAGTTGCAAGCCGTCTGCCCTCTCGGCTCTGAAACTGGGGAATCACGGATTTGTCTGCCATCGTCCAAATGTCTTGTGCACAACATTTGACTTGTCAGAGCCAATGAGGCTCGTTGCCTGGAGGTTCAGTCATCTGCTCCACCAACAGTTTGAGGTTTATTGACGTAAAATACGGTCAAGCGTGAGGCATGAAACAGGTGGTTGGCCATGAATGCACTTTGTCATGGCCCAGCAGAGGGCTGGGAATCATTTCTTTTTTTATTCTGGTCACTTGGTGAGTCATTTTCTTGCTGGTACAGTTTCTTAGCTGTTTTTCTTGCCCCCCTCAGTAGAACAGTGGATGGCAGTTCCTTTTTCCAGAGTTTTATTGGCAGGTGTTTAGTGGTGTAGAAATAGTCCAGTTGGTTCCGTGGTATCAGAGTAAGCAAGAAACTGAGTTTGTGTTGAGGAGGTCGTGCCTCCACTTCTCCAGAGATCACTGGAGTGAGAGGAGCAGCTGCCTGGTTGTGCACATTGTCAACCTGACAGTGTGACAGTTAACCTGTGAACTGGTATTCCATGCCACTTAAGTGTTACCCGCTACCAGGATCTTCAGTTCACTGCTGAAAGATGCTGTGGGCTAAGCTAGTCTGTCTTCATTTCAGGGTCTGGTTTTATTGGTGGTGGCTGAAACGTATCTCTTCACGCCATGTCGGCGGGCCGGAGCCCGAAATCAGCGCAGAGTCACGGTGGAATAGGCCCTCGTTCCCTCCACAGCACTGAGACACAGGCGCTAATTTGGCAAAGGGAGCATGTTATGAAACTCCTCGGCCATTGTTTGTTTTCGCTTGCTCTTATCTGCAATTACATTCAGTGCTACACAGCGGCACAACTTTGATTTAGAATTTTGTTGTTGTTTCAGTTGTTACATATTTACTTTTCTTCTGTCAGTGGTGTGACCAAAGTCTCGGGGACCTTCACTCTACTTGCGTCATTGTCTCTGATCCATGATGATCTATCATGGAGGTTTCATTAACCACTTTTTGCATCTCTGATGGATTTCTAGTAGTAGATTAAAGAAAAATTTGAATCCCATCAGTCACAGATAAATATCCAAAGTCCGCTGTTCACTTGGCTGGAGTTGGCTCAATTGAATTAGCCACTGATTTAACTTATGTCTTCCGAGACAAATATGTCTGGGTTCAGATCAGATCAACCAGCTTTCAGTGAAAATGTTGAAAAGGCGAATGAGGTGCTTTTCTCCACAACAACCGAGTCGATATGGAACATCGTCTTATGCACAGCACATGTATCTGTGGCAGTGACCATGGCAACTATGACTGGTTGAGACAAAGTCGGTGCTTCAGCCTTAAACTTATACTTTCTTTAGTGGCCAGCCTCAGTTAGCTACTGGAAAACTAAAATGAACCAAAGATAAATACACAAAGCTGTATCAGTAATCAGTAAAGGAAAGAGAATCACATTTTGTCCAAGTTCAAGTTCTTGTTCATGTTAACAAGCAGTAGTAGACCTTTAAGACTGCTAAGAAGCCAGATGAGGCCATCGATCAAACCTTCCACTGCTACATGGTATAGGTAGTAGTAGTAGTAGTAGTAGTAGTAGTAGTGGTGGTGTTCGGTGCAGTCTCCTGATCATCTCATGGTGGACATTGAAGGAGAGATCCTCAGTAGATCACTGAGGTTGAGGAAATATGCACAGTGCCCTGCTGCTGTGAAAACAGTGTTTTACAGCTTCCTGTCTCTAGCACTTGGTCACAAGCTGACACGGCCCACACGATTTCTCTTGAGACCATCCATAAGAAAAATAATTATTCCATAAAATTCTTGATGGCTCACTTGCATAAACTGAAGTTACACTGTCATGCTGCTAATGTGAGTCAACTGAAAGCACCAGGGTGGAAATGGAAAAGTTACTTTAACAGTTTTGGTGTCAGTTCTGTCATATAATTTTATTTATTTATTTGATTTTTTTTTTTTTTTTTTTAGATCAAACCTTCGTTAGGAAACTGTTTTTTTCCCTTTCCCTTTATTCAAAAACATTTCACCAGGCATCCCAGAATGCACCTGGGGTTTATGGATCTAAGTTCTGTTCAGCTTTCATAAACATGATGTCCTGGTCTCAGGGGAGCAGGTTCAAGGAAGTTCCCTCCCCAAAATACCAGCGAACACATCAGTCCAGTCTGTCTGCTTGTCCCGTCAGTGGCTTCACAGCTTCCTGTAAGAGACGAGAACAGAAAACCTCTTAATGACATGCATACGTTGTGTTGAAGTAAAAAAACATGTAAAAAAAAAAATGAAAGAAATATCTCCATTTGGAATCTTTGGGCTTCACTTTGAAGGAAGCTGCTGACAGCTTTGTGCTTTTATGATCAGATTCTTTTGAAGCCAACCTGCTGCCCTCAGCGACAGCCCGCACTCCTTTGTGAGTTATGGCAAAGTAAATTAGCGCTCGGCAGCGTCTCAGTGTGTGCTTTTTGCCCGCCGCGCACGCGTGCGTCTTGGTTTTTGGTGTTTGAGCGAGGGAGACCTCTGCCATTGTTGGGCTTTTACATCCTGACAACTTGGAAGCCTGGCGGTTTAAAAATAGCCCAGCGCTTTCCAATTTTTGTCAGCTTTCGGGACCACTTCCTCCGTGTGTTTGGAGTTTTCGCGTGCGTCCCCCCCGGAATGCTCGGGGTCGGCGGCGGCCACATCCTGTCACATGGTCCCCCGTTGCGGGTGCCCGCAGCTCTTCCTAAACTCGCTCCGTCGTACCCAGAAATAGGTACCAGGAGGAAGAAAAAAAGCGTCTGCTGTCAGATTTCGTTGAGATTTGCGTGGCAGGTGCCCCCCCCCCCCTCTCCATTCCCCCCCAAACCGAGTAAATGACAGCTTTTTATTCCCTTGTTGTTTTGATCTTTGATTATCTTTATTCCCCTGGAGCTTTTTAAGGGTTTTTGCACGAAACTGTAACAGAATCAGGCCACCGCTGTGGAAAAAAAAGAACAAAAAAATAAAAAAGACCAACATGCATGAAGATTAAAAAGAAAACACTCTGTTATCAGCGCTGATGACAGGACTCTTGATGTCGGAAGCGGGATTTTTGCAGCCTTCTGCAGTTCATATGTAAAGCGCAAGTCCAAGTATTTGAGTAGCGCGCTAGTTAAACAGGCAGGCAGGCTATGCAAACAGCTGCCCGGGTTCGGGAGCTAAGCAAATGCATTATGTAACTGCTTCTCCGGCGACACTCAGGAAAGGCTGATTTTTTTTTTCTGTTTTTTTTAAGGGCCATAGCCTCTGATCAAACACTGGAAATGAAGACGCTAACGTGGCTTGCGGTCGGCTCGATGCTTCTCTTCGGCGCGTGGCGAGAATTCCGCCGAGCGTCTTGCTTGTCGCCCCGCGCGGCTCAGTCAACACACAAACCAAGCGTTTTGTTGACTTGACGGACAGCTGGGATGTACACGGACGCCGCTCTGGTTTCACCCGCTCCAGTCGAGACCCCCTCCCTGTCCCGCACGCCGTCATACAGCCAGCTGCTCGCCGCACCAGCGCCCCCCCCCGCTCAGCTGAGGTCGGTCCAGGCCTCTGACCTGGACTTCCTCCTCGGGCTCACTTCCAGTCCAGCGTCTCCGCTCGGTTCATCTGCGAGTCAGCGGCAACTCTATAACTAAGGTGTCAAGCCTTGTTTTAGTAAACGGATCCTTCATTAAAAGCCCCTATAAATACTTTCTTCTACCGCCAACGCGTCTACATTTCAACAAAACTTGATTTTTTTTTGTTAATGCGTATCGTCGCATCAGCGGTGGTGCTCTCGTGATTGTGTTACGCCGCTCCAACGCGCCGTCAGCTGAGCACATCCTGCTGTGTGCGGTGTGAAGGGGCAGCAGAACAGCCTCCGTGTGCTGTGCAAACGTTGCCTTTTCAAGCGGCTTTAAACAAACGTTGCGCGTTGATCTTCGCTGAGCGCTCAAGGTTGTTTGCGTTTGCATTTGCGTCTCACTATGGGCCCATCCTCTTTTCTACTCGCTGCAGAACGAGAGAGACTGCACGGGCAAAGCAGACCAAAGTCAGATTTTTTTACTTTTTAATGCAGTCTTTCAAATATGTAGGACTTTATAACAGAAAGCTTCTATGTCATGTGACTCAGTGATTCCTGAGATGGATATTATCCAATAAAAGGGCAGGTTGTAACGTGTACGGCACACTGATTTCAGAGGCATTTTTAAATGAAGCTTGAGCTTTGTTTCCCCTGATACGACCTCCATGCCATGTGCTCTGCAAGACACGGCTCCGCCTCTTCAATTGAATTCATTTGAAAGTTTTATACAAATGTTTTTTTTAGGGCAACGCGACTGTCTTTAAATCGCCTCAGTGTCATGTGAGCTGCTGGCTTCTGTGTGTGTGTGTGTGTGTGTGTGTGTGTGTGTGTGTGTGTGTGTGTGTGTGTGTGTGTGTGTGTGTGTGTTTTGTGGCTGGGCTGCAGCAGTTCTGGCCTGCAGCCAGGTCTGGCTGTCCCTCGCTGGGGACGCTGACAGTAATGGGCTCATTTCCCCAACGGGGACGGGAAGGAGACTGAATAAAAACACCAGAGCGATGCCTGGGGACGCTGCAGGAGTAGCCGGGACACACGACTGAGGCCAGCGGGGACATAAATTGCATTTAAAATGGCTTTTAGCAGCTCGTTCCAAATTGCACAAGTGTGACTAAAACCCAGAGGGGCCCGTGCAGTGACCCCCCCGCCCCCCTCCTCCTCCCCCACCCACCACCCTCTACAGCCCATTCTGGACAACATTATTAGTGAGGCCACTGTCTTGTCGCTGATCTGTAAACACATTCCGCTAACCTGATTTATTTTTATTTTTTCTCTTCCTCTGCCAGACCCCTGTCTGATAGTGATGCCGCCATGCATGGGCGACGCCGACCGCTTCAGCCTGGAGGCGCTGCGGCACATCCACAAACAGCTGGACGACGACAACGATGGCGGGATCGAGGTGAACGAGAGCGTAGAGGTGAGTGCTGGTTGCCCAGGACAACCAGGCATCTTCGAACCAGCTGACTGTCATGTGAGGCTGAAGCCGTTTCTTGCATGAAGAAACATTTATTCGGCTCGGCCTTGCGGCTACACGAAGCTGCCGTTTTCACTGAAACCGCACATTTTCGGAAACGCTCATCACGGTGGATACGTTTGAAAATGGCGCCTTGCCCGGCTTCGTGTAAATGCAAAAACTGATCTTTTTTGGAAACGCTGATGTCACAGCTCTAAACCCCGCCCCCCCATCCTGCAACCTAACCAGCAACAGCAGCGTCGGGCAACGGACTTCTTACTGCTACTAATGACCAGCCAGCAGTCTTCCCTTTAACCTCCACTACAGCAAGCCGCAAACAATAGTGAACAGTAAGACACGGTGCTCGTGGATCCATCGTGGATTGTGTGCAAAGTGGAAATAAACACAACAAAAGCGATTTGCAAACCTCCTGTTTTATTTTTTATTCATTTTCTTTTGGGTGGGCGGACTGGGCTATTGAGACAGGAAACTTCAATGACAAAAAAATGTTCCTCTCTCACTCTCACTCTGTTGTTTATCCACACTGTCTTTTCACCAACGATCTTTCTGTCTGTTCTCTGTGGTGTTCTCAAGATTTGCGGATAATTGAGCACTGGTTATCGCAGGCCTCTTAACGTAAACTAGGCCATTCTTTAAACACTTTGACTTTTTAGCTTCAGTACATGTATGTGAAATATGCGAAACATGCATGCATGGATGGTTAGAAATGTTTTGTGACCTTGCTTTCTCTCCAGTGTTTTGATTTAAATTGAGTTAAACCTGATGGCGATGCAGTGACAGAGTCGTCTCTCTGCCTTAGCTGGCGTGTTGGGCCAACACTTTCCCGAGGCTGCCTCAGTAGGCAGGACACTTTGACCCCCGCTGGGTAGCTCCGAACACTCAGGAGAACTCCACTGGGTCTGTGATTGCACACTGTGTGTGTCTGTGCTGCACAGGAGTCGTCCATGACTGCGGCGAGGGACACTGAAACCCTGAAAACCCACCAAAGACCAGATTCCCTGTTTGTCAGGAACTGGGCCCCCAAGCCCACATTAATTTGTGTGCGTGTGAAGACACACACACTCATACTCGGTCTCTCTGCGGTGTTCCCTGCCCTCACTTCACCCTTTGTCTTTATAAGGGCAGCGACTCGTGTCTTTTCCAGCAGAACGTTGTCTTTGGCTCATTACGGAGGATTTGCGAGCCGCCTCTGGGGAGGCTCCGCCTCCGAGGAGTTTCATAACGTGCTCCCTTTGCCAAATTAGCGAGTGTCTGTCTATCAGTGCTGTGGAGGGAAAGAGGGCCTTTTCCACCGTGACTCTGCGCTGATTTCTGTGCTTGTTCGGAACGCTCCGGCCCGCCGACTTGGCGTGAAAAGACGTCTTGTTTGCGTTCGTCGCGCTTCGTCGCGCTTCCTCGAGCTGTGACTGGCATTGAAATTCATTGCGTTCGCCGGTTATCAAACGCGGTCATGTGCCGACAGTTTTGCAGCACTTCAGTAACTCTGACATCAGACAGCCGCTTGCATCGTGTGTGCAGGAAATGGACAACTGTGCCATAAACGCAACAGAACGCATGCGATTCATTCCGCATGGTGGAAGGTGCAGCTTGGTTGCTGGTTTGATGCCTCACACCTCGACTCCCACACCAGAGCAAAATGCTGCTCTGCTGGCATGAAATGTCTATATGTCAGGAGATTATCCGTCTGTTCCTGGCAGCGAGCGATGAGTCAAAGAGTGCCGCTGAGTGCGGGGTCGAGGCCTCGTCACCCCGCCACCCCTCACTCCGCCACCTGGCTGAAACCCGACACGGGGATTTCGGCAGCGCTTCCTGTTCGGCTATATGGACGTGTTTAAAATCCGAGAAGCTGACGAAGGCCTGAGGCTCTGTAACATCATAGCCATTGTCAGGATCTTTCCTGAAAACGGAATGATATCACAATGTAATTGTGTTAGCGTGCATGGTTTGGGTTTGTTGGAGGTGAAATGCTGAAAAAGTCTATTTGAGTATATAGCATATATATAAAGTATATACATCTATGTTTATATGTACATTACCAGTCAAAGGTTTGGACACATGTGTTTTCTTTCATTCTCATGGCTATTGACATTACAGTTTCTCACTGAAGGCATCAAGACTACCTTCAAACTACCTTCAAAACTACATAGAATTATGTAGGAAACAATGAAAGTTTAAAATAACTCTTTTTATATTTAAATTCTTCAAAATAGCCACCTTTCATAAAAAACATATTTAAAGTTATTTATGTTGTTATGTTTTTCTTTGCTGCATTATTACATATATGTTGCTCATATATTTGATGTCTTCAGTATCTATCTGAAGTGTAGAAAGTTAAAAAAGAATAAAAAATTGCATGAGAAGGTGTGTCCAAACTTTTGACTGGTAGTGTATGTATATGTATATATGTGTCTGCATGTTTCATTTTTTTGTTTTACTCTGGTTGGCCGGAGGGGTTAAGTTGGGGCAAGTGGACTTGTTTGCTTAGTTTGGCTGCTGATTGTTTGCTGATGAATGCTCTTAATAGCTGATTTATAGTTTTGATATCACCTGCCTGATATCATTCTGCCTCTATCGGTGAATTACCAAAGCAAAAGCCTTTTCAGTGTTTCCCCTCAGTGTTCTGTTAAGTAAACCACTAATGGAGACAAATTTGGTTGCAGGTAAATTCTCTTTTCCCATCGGGCACGTCGGCCTGGCCTGACAACCAGCTCAAAGTCACCGTCAAGTCACCAGCCGACTGTGAAGTGTGCCTGTTAGTTCACCCGCTGTTGCAGCAATGTTAATGACACTCTTATAAAATCCCTTGGTAACTTGGCAGTGGTTGTTCCATTCGGTCCCTGACTTTAGATTTGAGCAACACATGCAGTTAAAAAGCTAGTAGAAAATGTTTGTAGTATCGGTGCTTGCTCTTCTTTATGTGTTGACTAATTGCAGAGTTGTGTTCAACTTCCCACACTGCCTCATTGTGTTGAGCAATACACTAGCGAAAGCTCGACGTTACCCAAAACAATTCAGATGGATTTGGAAATATTCAGATGTTAAATCTTCCAACAGTCGTCCAGAATTAATATTTATAGGAGATCTGAGGTACAAAACCAAACAAAACAAAAAGAAACAATGAGGGTTGATGGAAGTTTGTCTGCTCACACTGACTTGCACTTCGCACACTGATGTTCTCTGTGGAGTCACATGTGGAGCAAAGCAAGCGAGCAAGTGATGAGCTGACAAGCGTCCTAATTCGCTCCACAAGCACACAGCGTCGCATGAGACGGCCTGCAGTCTGCTGATGAACAGTAAGCACTGTTGTCACGGCTCTGAGAGCCTGGTGCGGAGCAGAGACGACTCTTTTATCTACCATAAACTCTCTGCTAATGGTGTCGTCTCTTGTTGTGCGCTGTGCGGACCAGAGAGCTCAGAGGAAGCGCTTCTCCACCCCAGAAGATCTCCACATCCATCCTTAATAGCCGTCTAAACGCACCTGAAATTCTGCTCCTCTAAATGAATTCCCTGTGGAATTTCATTAAGGCAGTGAGAAAACATGGCCGTCCCTGTGTGCCGCACGTCAGGGGCGTCTTGAGGGACATCCAGCGGCCCGTTGGCCAGCAGTCCCCCTGGGGACGGCAGGTGTCTCGCTGTCTCCTCCTCAGGATGCTGGATCGCCTTGCAGCTTGTTAAAATTGCAGATCTCCAACACCCCCCCTCGTCTCCCCCTCCCTCACCCCCTGGGTTAAAGCGAGGGCTGGTGCCGCCGCCCCAGTGGACATTATTAGCTCTCGACTAGACGTGCATGACAAGACGGAGGGAAATCTGGACTCGTATGCAATATCTACATATAAAGTGGTGACTCAGGGGTCACTGTGCTTGTGTGACTTTGCAAGTCTGCTTCCAAAAATCTACTCAAGATGTAGGTGCCTTTGTGTATTTGTCTGTTATGTTACAGCTGAGACGTAGCAGTAGTTTATTTTCAAAATAGTGTTCAGGCCGTGCTATAATTACCCCCTGGACAGGAGGCAGAATGGTGTTGGTGTTGTTTCACCCTGAATTTAACGCATTAGAATTCTTTTTTACTGACACTTCTCACCCAAACTCTAACACTGTTGCTTGCTTAGACTTACTGATCCTGCCCATTGGTGTCGAGCTGAGAAGTGTTTCAGTGCTTTGACTTTACCCAAAGCCAGAAGAGAGGAAGTGTTGTTTTCTCCCCCTGCTTTTGTCCACTACTGACCAAACTGACCACCCACACTGGACCGCCATTGCTTACAAACTAGCAACAGCGAGTGCTTGTAGGTTTGGGACACAGCCTGGCTGATGCTACCACCTGTTTCCCCTCAGAGGTCATGGATTGGTCCACCTGAGGAAGATTTGGCTGCTGGACGCGCTGCCACTTCCTCTCATGGAGTTTGTTGATTCCTTTAAAAAAACGTCTAAGAAGGAAATAAACCAATGAAACAACTTGGAAAGGGACTGGATGAACCTTCTGGGCCAACGCCGTGCTGTGAATCCCGGCTCACAACATTTAAAAAAAATAAAATAATAAAAATTGAAATTACACTTTTATGAGAGTAGAGAAAATGTTTGAAGGTGGAGGCTGCCCCGATGTCACGCACCATAAATCATACCCCAGGAAACCTTTTACACTAATAAAAATATCAAAATTCTCCTCCGGTTTCCAGCTATCGAGGCCTTTGATTGATGCTCATCCACTTGCCATCTAATAAAAATATAATTGCTGATAGGTGATAAGGGATATATGTATTCGTGCCAAGTCATTAAATGTTCAAGCAAGCTGATAAAAGAGGTAGTGAGGTGGAGGCGGTCACCGCCGGCTGCCGGGCAGAGCAGAGGCTCATGGGAAGAGTCTTGGAGCGGAGTCAGCGTCCACCCAGTGCGGAATCCCACGGGAACAGAAATGCCTTTGTTTACTGCTGCTGCCTGACCGTGTGTCATGCTCAGGGACAAAAGGAATATTCAGCCATGGCGGCCCAAACTGATTACTGTCTCCTGAGGAGAGGGAGAAACTTTATTCCTCGATTACACAGTGCAGCGTTACTATTTTATGATTCTTTCACGACACTCAAAAGATCCACTTTTGACTTGCGGTTTGCCATGTTGTCGTGGCCCATTACCAAAATGCCCTTTAGAAGTGGGAGACGGGCTATATTTATAACGCACAAAAACTGTTGCATTAATTATATTGTCTTTTTCCTCCTGTGATTGGTCACCTAACATTGCTGTGCAGAGGCCCCCCAGAAATCTGCTGTTTTTTTTTTTTTTTTTTTAACACAATAGATAAACATAAAGCAGCAAAAAATATATTGATTGAAAATACAAAAACAATTTGTAAGGCTGAGATTAGCTTAAGAAATTTGCTTCAGCAATGAAACTGCCTCTATTTACTTTTTATTTTATTTAGTTTTGGTTTTAGTCTCGTTCATTACATTACAAGAAAGGGTCCTTGAGGTTTAGCAGGCCCAGTTACATTCATCTCAGAACCCTTGGCTTTTTTTTTGTTTTTTCAACAGTGCAGACTGTCAGATCATTGTGTTACATCACCAGTGCAAACACTGCAATGCCACGCAGTCAATCCTTTTAACTGCACTGCATGAAGGATTATTCCAGACTTTGTTGTTGTCATGACTTGTTGATCAGGCTTTGACTGTATGGACACTTTGTGACCGCATGGAAAAGCATCAACGGTGCAAATTTCATCCGTTTAACTTTGAAAGCTTTTTGTGTTGACGCTCAGCCTGCTTGTAAACACCAGGACGTGGCCACCGTCTTAATCAGCCTCCTCATTCATCCCAACCCCACCGTCCTCCCCATCCTGTCGCACATTCCGCTGCATGTCCCGGAGGTTTGCATCCAGGCCAGCGGGGATCGACCACCCCGCACCCAGAGTGCTGTGTGCATTAAAAGGCTTCACTGCTGTGTGTTGCCTCCAGTGACTCAGCACGCCGTCGCTTCCTGGCTGCACATCAGCAGCAGAAAGCCTCGTTTGCATCAGCGTTACGTAAGAGCGGGAAAGCACTGCTGCGGGAGTTTGGGGCTCCCCGCGACATTTGTGTTCCGCTCACTTGTTGAAAGAGACTCTCTCTCCTTTGGCTCCGATGGCAAAGCAGAAGTCACAAGAAGTCACCGTGACCCGAGGATGAATCACCTGCTGCCCAGTTTGTCCTTTTATAGGCACTTGTCACAGCTCGTGTGTTGCCTCTTTGCTTAGTACTGCTGGTCAACACATCGATCACATTTGTCAACACATTTGTCTGTTTTCAGTGTAGCAGTGGCTCTTCATTTAAAGCCGTACCATCAAAGTGTGATGGATTCAACAGTTTCTTTTGTGCCGAGGCCGCACGCTCGATGGTGCATGACAAACACTTTCAGCTCCTCAGCCTCATTCTTCTTCCTCTTCTTCTTCCTTGTTTTTGTTGGCGTTGTTGGTGCTGTTGGCAGTGCTGTGGTTTCGGTTCCTTTGTGGCCGCAGGTTTTCACCTCATTCAGTCCTGAGCGACCAAACGTGGACAGTTGGAGAACTGGAGACTGCAAACACAGGTGGAAGTGGTCTCTTTTAAAAAGTCCCTAAAAGGAAGAAAAGGCTGGATAGAAAGTGTGTGCGTGTGCGTGTGTGCGTGTAACCCAAAGCCAGAGTTTTAGGCAAAGCCAGCTTTCTCTTCATGCCGAGCAGACAGGCCTGAGCCTCCCCTCCCCCCAGTTAAATAACGCTTATGTAGTGACATTCTCACTCCAAACGCCACTTCTTTGCCTTGTTGAAACCCTGCCCTGTGTCTCTTCCACGCAGTTCATAATTGAAGACATGAAGCAGCAGCAAACAAACAAGCACAGCAACCTGCACCGGGAGGACCAGCACATCACGGTGGAGGAGCTGTGGAAGGGCTGGAAGACCTCTGAAGGTACGGCCGGGTCACAACATCCAGTAGCGCCTACAGTGATTCCAACTCCGAGACTATCCTCAGCATTTATTTCTGGCTGTGCAGATAGGCCATTCTTTTTCATAAATCACACGCATAGCTTTTTATTAGTGGCTTATTATTGCGAGTCACTGCATCCTGACAGACTCTGTGGCTCTGGCCGCAAGTTGAAATCCAACAACCTGAGGTTGTTTTTCAAGTGTGGTTAAAGAAAACACACTTGCAGCACTTTGCACCATCCCTCTCAGCTTGACTCACTGCTGTTTGTTTAAGGTTGGAAAAATACCTTTGACACTGTTGTAGGAAGATTTTTTTTTTTTCTCAAACAAACAGCGTAGTCCATGTGACTCTGTAAGTAATGTAGAAAACTTTTGGTTGACACTTTTTCTACTGACCTCCAGGAAGAGAACGCAGATTTTCCTTAGAGTCAAGGCTGGTTTCCTGCTTATTGAAGCGTCCGCTTGTCAACAACAGTAAACCAACTCACTCCAGTCTGTTTTACCGTCTTTGCTCTGATGCAGTGCACAACTGGACCACGGAGGACTCGGTGCAGTGGCTGAAGGAGTCGGTGGAGCTGCCGCAGTACGAGAAGAACTTCCGGGACTTCGGGGTCACGGGGAACACCTTACCTCGGTGAGAACCTGGGTTCCCAGGAAGTAACTTCCCGTTTGAGCTCTTACATCGCGTTCCGCTGTTCAATGCTGCCCACTGCTGGCCAAAAAAATACAACACAAGTACAGATGAGGAGAGAAAAAAAAAATGTTGAACTGGGCATGCCGTCCTGTCTCACTGGTGCTTGCATTGATTGAATTTTGCAATTTTGAAGATGTACTTCTATCACTTCTAAATTGTATTTTATAGGATATATTTCGATGGTCCCAATGCAGATATTTGAAATGTTTTATTATTTTTTTTATCTTGTACTTGATTTTTCAGAATAGCTGCAAATGAGCCAACATTCATGTCCATGCAGCTGAAGATTTCCGACCAGCGGCACAAACAGAAGCTGAACCTGAAGGCACTAGACGCAGTGCTGTTTGGGCCTCCACTCCGTGAGTCTGCAAGATGTTTTTCCACGTGGACCTTTTTTCTTTTTTCTTTTTTTTCTCCGCAGCATTTAACCGCTCCCCTCCTGACCACCTCCCGCAGGTCCGCAACACAACTGGATGAAGGATTTTGTCCTGATGATCTCCATAGTGATCGGCGTCGGCGGCTGCTGGTTTGCGTATGTGCAGAACAAGTCGAGCAAGGTGCACATCTCCCAGATGATGAAGGATCTGGAGAGCTTGCAGCACGCCGAGCAGAGCCTCCTGGACCTGCAGAGCCGGTGCGTGCAGGGAAAACCGAAATGTTTATGTGACAATTGTCGGAGGGCATAACTGACTGTCGTCTGTCACCCCAGCCTGGAGAAAGCTCAGGAGGAGAACCGCACGGTGGCAGTGGAGAAGCAGAACCTGGAGCAGAAGATGAAGGACGAGATCTCCGAGGCCAAAATGGAGGCTCACCGGCTGCGGGACCTGCGAGAAGGCGCTGAGTGCGAGCTCAGCCGGCTGAAGTACGCTGAGGAGGAGCTGGTGCAGGTGAATTTTCCCCAAAACACCACAAGTTCAGAGGTTCAGCCACTCTGCAACAGGCTACCAGAGTTCCTGACTGCTGCTGAGACACATTAGACTTTTATTCCTTTCACCTGCAAGTTCCTCATTTCTTCTTCACATAAAATATACAGCAGCAGTATATCAAGTGCTGCTCTTTGTACGGAGTTTGATTTTGCTGGTTAAAATTCAAGTGTTTCATAAGTCATCCATAATGTGCGTTCACTGATCTTCCTGCAAGCTACTCCTAAGTGTTACACAGCCGACTGCAGCTGGATCCCTAAATGCACAGTTGCGTCTTTCACCTGCGCCTCACGCAGGTGCGAAAGGCTCTGAGGCGGGCGGAGAAGGAGATGCAGTCGGAGCGCTCGGTGCCCGAAGCCCTGCAGAAGTGGCTGCAGCTCACGCACGAGGTGGAGGTCCAGTACTACAACATCAAGAAGCAGAGCGCCGAGTTCCAGCTGTGCATTGCCAAAGAAGAGGTGAGAAGATGTTGGTGGCTCCTCCGCCTGCCTTGCTTCTTCAGAAGTGACAGTCAAAGTGACAGTGGGTCAGGGTTCAGCTGATGAGAAGGTGGATCCTCTGACTGGCCAATCATGTAGTCCCAATGTTGAAGCAGGGAGCTGGGAAAGATTAAATTCATGTAAAGTTTCTTTTATAACAAATATTTGATCTTTTCTGATTCATGTTGAAAGGAAAACGGCGAAGCGTCCTTCTTTGTGCTAAAATCCAGTCTTAATTTTTTTTTTATCCGAGTCTTATGTGGCTTTCCCCAGATAGAAGTCTGCAGCTTTGATCAGAGATTTAGGTTGCCTTTAAAAAAATGTAGCTTTTCTCAGATGGAAGATATTAGGCTGATTGTCCGGCGATTATGTCACGACTCCACCTGCAAATCTGCCGTACAAACCGAGACTCTTCTTCTCTTTGATCGCAGGCGGAGAAAATCAAAAAGAAGCGAAGCTCCGTGTTTGGGACTCTGCATGTCGCCCACAGCTCCTCGCTGGATGAGGTGGACCACAAGATTCTAGAAGCAAAGTAAGAGGAGTGGGGACCTTCTGTGGGGGGAGTCACAGCCGCTAGAGAGGCAAACGTGAGACAATGGCGCCTCCTACTGGTTTGCTATACTGTCAGCAAGACTGCACAACATCAGTAAACTAGATTGGCTTTCATTGGCTGTCAGTACCTAAAGGGAATCATCACAAGACACATGTAATTCAGAATGATAAAATAAAAGACTGGAAAAATCTAGCTTACCCTCTCCGGGTTGGTGGGGAGACCCTGTCTCAGGTGGAGGAGTTCAAGTATCTCGGGGTCTTGTTCACGAGTGAGGGAAAGATGGAGCGTGAGATGGACCGGCAGACTGGTGCGGTGTCAGCAGCGATGCGGTCGCTGCATCGATCTGTCGTGGTGAAGAAGGAGCAAAGCCGAAAGGCAAAGCTCTCGATTTTCCGGTCGACCTATGTTCCTACCCTCACCGATGGTCATGAGCTTTGGGTGATGACCGAAAGAACGAGATCGCAGATACAAGAGGTCTAAATGAATTTCCTCCATAGGGTGGCTGGGCTAAGGCACCCTTAAAGAACTTGGAGTAGAGCCACTGCTCCTCCAGCTGAGGTGGCTCGGACATGTTTGGGATGCCTTCTGGACGCCTCCCTGGAGAGGTGTTCCGGGCAAGTCCTACTGGGAGGAGACCCCGAGGAAGACCAAGGACACGCTGGAGGGACTTTGTCTCTTGGCTGTCCTGGGAACACCTTGGGGTCCCACCAGGGGAGCTGGAGAAGCCAGGGAAGTCAAGAAATCTCTGCTGGGACTGTTGCCCCCCCCCGACCCGACTCCGAATAAAAGGGCGGAAGATGGATGGATAGGTGAAAAATTCAAAAGATTGATTGGTTGATTTGCTCCAGGAAAGCCCTGTCGGAGGTGACGGCGTGCCTGAAGGAGCGGCTGCACCGCTGGCAGCAGATCGAGAAGCTCTGCAACTTCCCCGTGGTCAACAACTGCGGCCTGCCGAGCCTGACGGCCACCCTGTACTCGGACCACAGCTGGGTGGTCATGCCCCGGGTGTCCGTGCCCCCCTACCCCATTGCTGGGGGCGTGGACGACCTGGACGAGGACACGCCTCCCATCATTCCACAGTTCACAAGTAAGGCGAAGGGACCGCTTGGGTGCCTCGGAAAAAAGGGGGATTTGCGGTGTTGACGCTTGTTTCTGTCTCTCCCCCCGCCCCCCCCCCACCAGCGGCGACGCTGATCCGACCGCCGCTGACCCGCAGCAGCAGCCTGTGCCGCTCCCGCCGCAGCCTGCTGAGCTCGCCGCAGTCCTCGCTGATGTCGGCTGACCCCGACCTGCTGTCCATGGCCAGCTCGTCCCTCTCCTATCGGCCCGAGGCCGACGACGAACATATCATGTTCAGCTCGGATAGGAGGGGGTATGTAGCGGTGGCCGGAACGCCGCGGAATGGTTTTACAGTTTGGACTTACAGGTGTTTGGATTCGAATATTAACACTAATGCTTTAAGTGTGTGTTTGTGTGTGACGTGTAGGTGTGTGTTTTGTTTAAACTTGAAATATTATAATGCTATATTATAATAATTTAACTTTAAATATTCTAACGCATAGCCGACCTTACCGATGAGTTTGTGCTGTCGATGGTGTCACGCTACATGTTAGCATCCATGCAGTTCATTGTGATTGTAGTTCCGTTTACTCTTGAGTGATTCTGAAGTTGAACATTGTCACTAGCAAAATGTAACATAACTGGATAAGTTTGTGAATAGGCATTGATCAGAATTCAAAGTTAAGTGTGTAATATTTGGAGATTTTGAGAAGGAACAGCGACATCAAATGGTTACACTGTAGATTGCTGCGCGCTGTCGCTCACCCTTCCTCTCCCTTCCTCTTGCCAGAGGCTCTCGCACACAAACCTGGATTCTTTGTCCACCTTTTTCTTTGTATGTTTATTTGAGGACATGAGCGTTCACCCCAAAATACCAAATGTGCAGTCAGGCAGCTGGATTGATAGGCTTCCTTAGAAATGTGCCGGTGCAAGGTGGCAGCTAACTGGGAGTGAAGCCATGTAGGAAAACCAAATGACTTTTATTGTACTGCTCGTACAAACTTTTATTAATGTATTGATGGGCAGTATATTTTTACTTTTACAATTCTAAAAATAGATCCTGCCAAATTTTACATACTAGACCTTTAGGGTTGGACTAAACCTTAACTCTGATTCCAACTGGGCCGGATCAGAGCAGAATCTCTGTGAATGTCTTTTACGATAGCATTTATTAAGATTTTATTTAGGGCTAAGTTAACGTGTTCATTAACTTTGCACTTTGCGATTAATCGCGAGTTAACTCAGGACATTAATACGATTAATCTCGATTAAATATTTTTAATCGACTGACAGCCCTAATATTTATCGTTCAAGTTATTTGTTTATGCTGGTTCGGGGTGTGGTTTGCTGTTGTTAATATCAGGTGCTGTCCTTTCAGGGAGCCGTCTCAGGAAGGAAGCAACGACACAGACTCCCTGAACTCCTCCGTCAGCCGCAAGCCGTCCCACCAGCCCCCCACGGCGGGTTTGGACGCCCCCTACCGGAAGATCTCCCGCGATGAGTTGCTGCTGTTCGGCCAGAGCTCGGAGCTGCCCGCCTTGGGCCACGCCAGCTGCAGCAGCAGCAGCAGCGGCAGCCTCAGGGACTCCACGCCTCCCCCTCCGCTGCCCCCCACCCCGGCCACCACGCCCTCCGGCCCGCCCTCCACCTCCCCCTCCCCCGCCATGGAGCACCACCCGTTTGCACACAGAGGCTCCCCCGACCTCACCCGCACCATACCCGAGTCCCACAGGGCCACCTTCTCGCAGGGGGGCGTGGCCTCTCCGACGGGGAAGGGCGTGTACAACGGCGTCCTGGAGAAGTCGTACAGTTTCGGCCAGCTGCCCGCCAGCATGCTGCCCGGCGCCGGGCGCCACCCGTCCCTCACCTCCCTGGACTCGGAGGGCCGGAGCATGGGGAGGGAACACAAGCTCCAGAGCACCTCCTCCCAGGACTCCAGCGACAATGGAGAGAAAATCAAGCGCTCCTCTTCCAAAATCAAAAGCTTATTTAAGAAGAAAAAATGAAACCCGCAGCTTCAGATACAAAATTAAATTATAAAGAATTGTTTTTAGCCCTGTTACGAAAGAAAAAGACTTCACTGTAAGTTAAACACATTTTCTTTTTTTGTTTTCTTTGTTCCTTGTCAAACATGGAATGTAGCTCAGTCTGGGAGCTTAGAGCGCCTCACGCTGGTAGCCTTATTTTTCTATGTCTTTTGCTTTAATGACTTAATGACATTTAACCTACTCACAGAAGAACTTACAAAGTCAACGACAGGTCACCATACCGTAGTTTTCTCATGTGCAAATTTAAACTGTACAGAAGAAAAGCTCCATGTAAATCCAGCAGTAAGCTGAAAAAAAACCTTGCTAACTTGTAAAAGGTCAAAAAGGTGCAGCCAAGAAATTACATTTAGAAGACAATTTGCGAAACAACTACTTCTATTTTAAATCACATGTGTAAGAAAGATGTTTCTGTAAAACTACTTTGCATCCAAACTGTGGTTTGCACCTCGCTTCAAACGCTCATGGATGCCTCTACTTGAAAACCCCATTGTTGCGTTATGAAAAGGACAAAACAATCCTGCTATAAGTTTGTTGCACTACCGCTTTCCTGCTGTCGCGGGGCAAAGATCCGCTGCTTGTGAAAAACCTATTGAGTGAAGTTACAGAAAAGGCAGCAGAGATGCTGCAAGTTTTATTGGAGCCAAAACTGTGTAAGGAATCATCAGTCCCACCACTCAGTGACTCTCTCTCCAAAAAACAATATATATATAAAAACATATAAATACATATATTTGTTGTTTTTTCATATTGTCCTTCTAGACGTTTGACATAGATTCTTATTGGTGGAGGTTGACATGGACTCATGTGGAGATTATTTAAGTTCTTGCAAGTTAAATCTCGCAAACTGATTCCATTATTCAGTAAATCAACATTTTAAAGTGAGGTGCCACCACCAGATGGCGCTCACTGACTGCATTAAATCTTCCCTGCAGTCAGAGTGCCATATTCCTGATGCGTACAAGGAAAAACCAGTGCCATGAAGTGTCGCAAATTTGCAAGAATATCTTTTTTTTTTTTCTTCGCCAAAACATTGTGTAATTGTCAGTCGATAGTCTGTACCGCACTACCACTTTATGGCCTCCACTTCCTGGTTTCAGGCTGTGTGTCGACAAACAGCGCGGACTGTGTTCTTTTTGTTTGTTTTGTTTATATATATATATGTATATATATATATATATATATATATATATATGTATATATATATATATATAAATTCAACTGTTTGATCCAGATGTAATAAACACTAAGCTCGAAGCAGTCTCATACAAATGCAATACGGCCCCCTGGTCCTCGCTGATGTCAGGAGCTCCTGCTTCACACTGTGATTTCTGACTTCCCTTCAGCATCGAGCTGTCCGGCTGCTTGGCCGCGAGCGAGGCGATGAAACGGAGGGGACGGTACGGGCCTGTGCGGGGCGGGGCAGGGCAGGGCGGGGGCGGAGCAGCAGGATGTGACGCCGTGGCCTGTTTTTACAGAGAATATTTATATAGTGGCAGCACACGATTACTGAGGTCACAGACGGAACTGCGCGATGAGGAGAATGTTTACGAGACACTCGGGTGGGAGGGAGGGAGGGGGCGAGAACTTTTTTGTGTGTGAGTATTTGTACACTGTCAAAGGATTAATAAAAAGAAATGGAGAAGTAGTTTGTCTTTCACTAACACAACATGGGGGAGAGAGCGAAGGCGTGGCTTGCAGCTATGATTCTATTCAGAAATTAAAAAAAAAAAAAAAAAAAATGATATTCAATATGGGCGACATGGTGGTGCAGTGGACTAAGAAGGTCATGGTTTCGATTCTGGCCCTGGGACATTTCTGTGTGGAGTGTACTCACACTATGGTCTCTTTGTCTCTTGTCCAGGGTCCCCCCTGTCTTCACACTGTAGGCTCCAGTAGACCTCTGGGCCCTGAGCTCAGGAAGAGGCAGCTATTGAAAATGGATGGATTTTCAATATTATTTTTCTGGTCTTTTCCTCTCTTCATTATTTTAGCCATCTTCTAATCCACATAATGTGTTGTCAATTGATGTGGATATGACCCATTTTTCCATTTCCATTTTTTATGGATTCCAGGATCTGATTGAATGATTTGGCCCGGGCCCTTCTGGGTTTGAGGGCAGCATGCTCACAGCGGAGCTCAGTATTGGAGCTGGAGGAGCATCTTGACACTTCATTTGTCTTGGTGCCAATGAAAACCGGTGTCCGCAGAGGAGAAGAATGTGTGATTGCTTTATCAATAGCTATAGGTGAGAGTGAACGTGCTGAAGCTTTTGTTAATAGCGCACCAATGTGGGCCACTGGCGGTGATAAATGTGTTGGGGCCCCGCTGTACACAGCGACTCGTCCCAGCTCACACCATCACTGCTGCCTTCTCTCTTCCCCGGAGATGCATTTTCCAAGACGGCCACATGGTTGCAGCAGAGCATCGTAAGAAAGCAGCCAAGTCAGCCACGACTTGGCAATGAACTCTACTGATGGAGTAGGTTTATAATGTCAGTATTGTAGACTCCTCGTGTATCCGTTTAAACAAAACATATATAGTGCTTATTAATTTTTATCGCTGGCAAAAAGGTGCATTCAAATTACTTCATTTTCCCTTTCATACATGTCAAATAACTATAACATTTTGTTTCAAACAAGTTTTCAAAGGTTTCTTACACATTTCTGATTTCTTCTTTTTATGACAGGTGTTCTAATAAGATTATTGACCCAGGTACATTATTTTGTCGTGATGCAGGATTTGCGAAGAATTAGAAGAATCAGCTGTGGATTGCCACACGACAAAGGTAGTCTTGACTGACTACCTTAAAACACACACACACACACACACACACACACACACACACACACAATCAGCTAAACTTTCGTATACTGCAGATTTGAGGCCAAAGCCACTCATCTCTTTATCACCAACACCCGACTCAGGCAGACACGATTCTCAATGAATTGGGGCTTATGTGTAAAGTGTATAGTATGACTTTTTTTCTCTCAATTTTTGCATTCTATCACTGTTTTTCATGCTAAACAATCTGACTATCTAACTACTACTACTAACTACTTTTTTGTCCCCCTGAAAAAAGCAAAAGTGTGTAGAATGAGTTTTTGTCCCCATTTGGGACGTTTTTAAAGAATTTCAATCCAACATACACAATATTTTTCTTTCTCACTGCTCATTTTTATTTAATTCAAATACAATTTGAAAAGAAGGAAGGGGGAGCTAGCTGGCGCTAGCTTCTCTTACCTGTTTGTTGTAGATCCCATTGCTCGCAGGTGAATGAAATTCCAAATGCTCGGAAATTTGAAATGCTCGGAAATTCGCCGAACGCAACGGAACGCAAGGTTTTGGTTTGTTTGGTTGGTTTTGAGTTTTGGTTTGTTTGTTTGATTGAGACATTCACACGAACACACACACGTGTTGTACCTTTGGTCCGCACTGAGATTTGATCCTGCGATGTCCTGCTTGGGAGTCAGTGTTGTTCACCACTAGGCCGTCTTCAGCGCTGACAAGTGAAGAGGTAAGATGGACTGTTGTGGGCGACCTGGGTTCAATACTTGCTCCAGGCAACAGAACCTCGCTTGTAAAAAATTCAAATGTGTTTCCATTTAGAGATTCATGTGTACTTCCACATCTCCTTTGCAGCAAGCAGGACAGCTTGCTACAACCAGTTATCCAACTGCTTGTGTTGCGGGAGACCTGAGTTCAATTCCTGGTTGAAGCAACTAGTAAAGATTTTTTTTTTCTATCTATCTAGTGGGAGCTCCAGATTCGATTCCAGCTACAGGCAAAAAAAACTTCTCCAAAAAGTTTTTCCAGTGCGTGTTTTTTTTTTTTTTCCGAGGTACCTGAAAACTTCTCAAGCCTTGACATTGAAGCAGACAGGATAGCTCATTGGGTTAGACTGCTGACTTGTGGCGCGGGAGCCCTGGGTTCAATCCCAGTGTCAGGCAACTGAAATTCAGGAACAAGTTTATTGCCATCCATATGTGCTTGAGGTACTTATTAAGAGGAGATTATAGCTCAGTGGGTTCTACCACTGACTGTCACATGGGGGATCCAGGTTCGAGTCCTGCTACAGGCCACTTCCTGTGGGAAGGTACAGTATAATTTTTTTTCCCCCCTTGATTTTTGGATATGTTGGGATTTTGTGTGCTATCATCCAGTTTCATGCTAAACTATCATGTGAGTGAGTTTCTGGCTCATCACCCTTCCGACCCCCCCCCCCAAAAAAAAAGGTTATAATTTTTCTTTTTTTTACTTCTACGTCTTCTGTCTTTTTCCTGCTAAACTATCAGTGAACAGCCTTCCCTGATCTTTTTGAGCTGATCCAGGAATTTAAATTTTCGACATGTTGAGATTTCAGGTTCTTTCCGTTTTTTTTTATGCTAAACTAAAAAAAACTGTGTGAATAACGTTACACACATTCCAGTGAATGTGGCTTTATTTCTGAGAACCTAAAAGTGCAATTAACACACAAACGTGTGAAATAGATGAGGAACATGGAGGTTTTGTTCTTTGGACCACCAGGTTTCGCTTTAGGACTTTAGGACATGCGGTCTCTGGGATTTTGAAAAGGGAAAACTAAGAGGAAATGTAATTACTCTGTATGCTAAGTAGACCTCCAGTGAATACCTCCAGATAATTCACAACAGCAAAATGTTGACAAAATAATGCATATACACAGTATTATCATATTTTCATGCATGAATTGAATTCACTCATTTTTTTTTTACACATTATTCTTTGTTTAGAAATGAAAAAGAAAATGTCAACATGACATTTCCCCTTTTCAATACCTTCTCAACGATGGGCGCAGGAATCTTGTATAACTTGTATAACTTATATTGCACTTAACACCAATATAACACACTCCCCCTATGTGGGAGCGCTCTGACCTGACGGCGTAACCTTCATCTTTATCATTCGACAAAATGAGCTTTATCGTTGTAAGAGTCAAATGCATGCAAGCAGCCTGAACAACGCAAAGTAAATGTGGCTTCAAACTCCTCCAACTCGTGGGAAACTGTTGTTGTCACACGTTTATCTTCACCTCGTGGATGACTGACCCTTATTACACATTGTATCTTCAACCACATCTGCTGTGAGAATCACAGAAAGGAGCTGACCGACTTCCACAACATCAGTAAGAGTCTGTAAGTATATATTTGCAGATTATCCCACCACAGGTTCTTTTTGGATGCTTTTAACGTTATCATCAGTGTTACAGGCCTTTAAAACTCACTGCCTTTGGCCAGTTCTGAACCAAAGACCTTTGGGACTTTGAACAAGCCTTTCAACTTTATGAGCTATCCGACCTGAGCTCTCACAGTGTGATATCCTGCCACTTTTATCGTTATCATCGGGGCTGCTGGGCTTAAAAATGTGACGTTTGGCAAAAGACTTAGGAGTGAAAGTCAGACACCACTCGGCAAATCCCCTTCACCCTTAGACACCTTTCTCCATGTACTTCAACATTTTATCTTTTGGGCAGCTGGCCTTTAAAAAATAGTAAGTTCCAAAGATTCCAATTCTTGTCTGTTTGTACATTAAAAGAAAAAAATGTGTTGGCTAAATACAGTACGACTGACACCGCTGCACACCTGTCACTTCGGCAGCAAGACAGCCAAGTTATTTCAAATGCCCCATCGGTTCCCACCTTTAGGGTTGTTGTTTTATTGGATGGATTTATTTGTCTGGTATCTTGTAGAATCACACACATCACAACTGGTTATAGCAACTGTTAAGTCAGCTGTTTTCTAAGGCATTGGTTTTGACATGAATAAGGCCTCACTTTTACTCAATTCTAATATTAGCAGGAGCAAAGCCAACACATTGGTTGTCATGAGTGTCATATAACCCAAACTAGAGAGCTCAGTTTGGATAAGACCTTCAGGAAACTCCGGTTCTTTGACACTGCTGCTGCTGTGACCTCAAACACACCACAGTCCCAGCTGAGTGTCTACGGAGGTTTAGTTTAATTTACTTTAATTGATGAAAACGGTGAAAGAGGATTAATGATAAGATGAAAATAAAAGACAATCCCCCAAAAATTTGATAAAGAACAAAAGAAGTGCAAATTCATTCTTAATCAGTCTAAAGTCCCGCAGGGTTTGACTTGTGTTTACTGAAGACTTATCAAACAAATGAGACCTTTCTGCCCCATTGCAGCATTGTCCAATCAGAGTGCAGGAACAACTCAGGGTTTCTTTCTTTTTTTCTTGCAAGCAACATTGACTTTGGTTGGGTACCGCACCAGAAAGTAGTTAGAATCTCTATAACTGCAGGAGATCAGAGTGGGAGAGACGAGGGATGGACAAGAAAATCAGCAAGGAGGAGGCAAGCGCAAAACAAAACAGCAGGGGGGCCAAGGTCACTGGGAGTGAGAGGAGTGACTTATCAAGAGTCACCGTTGGGGAAGCAGGTTGTGTGAAATGGTGAAAGCCTGACAGTGAAAGACCAAAGGAAAAAAAAAAATTCTCCGCTGTGGATTCAAATCAGTAAAGCGTTGCCTGCACATCCTGCTTTTTAGTTTGTTCACTTTAAAAAACAACAAAAAAAAAACTCTTTAAAAACACCATGCAGCCGCTCCAATAACCCATAACGCTCTTGGTGTTGCTTTTTTCTTACATTAACCTGAGAAATCCAATCATCTCTATATGTGTCAGACCTGAAGCCCGGGCCCTCAAACAAAGGCGGGTGAATTTGATTTGAGCGAATTCTGTAGCTTTGTGCCGATGAATAAAACATGGCTTCTCCTTGATGTCACCCGGACTTATCAAGTCGCAGATTCGTCCCCTTTGAGCGCGATGGTGACACGGTGGCAGAGCCCCTGTGCAGGAGGAGACGGGGGAGATAAGGCTCCCGCTGTATGTTATCAGCGTCGGCTGCGAGTGGAGACGAGCAGCGAGGATGCATTAAGTGTGTGCCGCGCTACACACACGTGATGGAGGCTGCCTTTTGATCAGCTTTTTTTTTTGATGAATAATGCACTGTAAAAGAAATAAAGAATGGATGACAGTACGTAAGAAAGAGAGAAAGAATAAAGCCAATCTTTGATAGCATCTCATCTGTCGTTTGGAACCTGTGCAAATCCCTTCAATCGAGCGGAAATGTGTATGCGCAAGGATTAGAATGAATGTGTGGGAGTTAAACTATGTACACATTCCTTCTTAATCCATATTCCCAATGCTGGCTCGCCCTGATCACCGACTGCGTGCCAAAGCCATACATATTCAGCTAAAGTGGGAGCTGCCGTGGGTCAAATTAGTAATTGTAATGGGGTTCACCTTTTTCTCAAAGTGATCGATAACGAGAGCTCCAGCGCTGCTTCTGGACACGCAGGAAAACACGCCCACGCAGGATGATTCAAGGCAGGCTCGCTGCCTTCTGCTCCACCTGTTTGTCACCATCAGGGATGTCGACACCAAAGCCGGTAAATTACTGCTGCTACAGTGCACTAGCAAACACTAGTAAACCAGTAAACACTGTTTCCCAAACAGTCCTAAATCCACAGTCAAGCCAAGTCAGGACAGCAGAGCTGCAGATGACGTGCGCTGAGCCGCACAGCATTGACTGTCCAGGAGGTAGGGGGAGCCACTGAGATCATTCTAACCCAAACCCCAAACCCAATCTTAACCCTAACACGAACTCTAACACGACTTTCAACCCGAACCATAATACTTACCCAACGGTGTCACCCGTTACCCCCAAACTGGCTTCAGAGCAGCAACGTGGAGGTGGACAGACATTCCCACTAGAGCAGAATCTTCTATTTTTTTAGGGTGCGCATCTGCTTGTGTAACCCAGCCGGCAGTGTGACAAAAGATCATCAAGACAAAGAGATCGCTTTAAATGAAGAACAATGTGTGAGCGTAAACTGCCTGCTATTAAAGGGCTCAAACGTCTTATAGTTCTACTCCTGCTCTTTCTGGCTGCGAGCCGGACCTGTCGCCGTGCAGAGCAATGCTCCCTCCACTGGAAGAGACGCACGATCAATCAGTTTTTAAAATCCATCCAAGTGTGACTGTGCTTGATTGAAATGTGACGTATGAGCAGAGAGCCACTTTACGAATGTGACTTTTAAGGGAGAATCGCTGCTTTGGACTGAGCGTTTAGTTGAGTGGAGATCATTTGTTAAAAGAAGACAAATGCAATTCAACATTTGGACGGAGTCGCCATCAGACAACCTGCGGGTCGATGCAGCTGACATTTCACAAAATCCCCTGTCGTTTGAAAAGGACCCAGAGGCCAACCCTCTGAAATGATCATTCATGCTGGCCAATTGAATGCTGGTACATACAAGTGTGACTTTCTTTTTCACAGTGCAACAATGAGGCCACCTAATTCAGGACCTCTCTGCTAAGGGGGGCAAACAGGAACAAAAATAAGGTTTAAACTGCCCGCAGCAGCAAACGCACAAAGCTGCTCAGGATGCAGTGTGGATTCTCTGTAAAACTCCTCTCTCCTCTCAGTAGAGGGCAGACTTTTACTGCAGAGACTCGAAAGACTCTCAGCTTCATGGACGCTGCCGGCATCGCTGACTGAAACACACACGGCGTCTACGTGTGCGTCAGACGCAAAGAGGTCAAAATCAAAGCGAAGGCTTTTTTTTTTTTTTTTTTTAAAAGCCTTTTAAAAAAAGCCTTGAACATTCGTCGCGACGCGCTGCGCTGATAGTCATCATTTCTGACATCTGTTTAGACACTCTCTCAAACCAAGATCCTCCGTGGCTCCGCTGCCACAGCCTCCTTAATTAGACAACGGCATTGACTCAGGAAGGAAGACGTTGGGCACAAATCACGTCATCCCGGTGATTAGCTGACCCCCAGGTGCCACACGGAGTAAACAAGTCATCTCAGCCTGATTACGCGTGGAAGAATTTACATTTAAATGGTACACAAACTGTAAATTGATGCAATAATTTCTGCCCGTGTGGAAAAAAAAAGAAGGAAAAAGCCTGGTGATGACTACCACCAGGCTGCGCTGCTTATTAGATGGAGATTTCATGCATAATAAGGGGAAGTTGGCCAGGGATTCCATGGCAACTTTGCACAATATTGCATATAAGCCCGAAGATTGGATTTCAAAGGGAGACGGCTGCTGCTCATTTTTATACTTTCATGTGTATGGACTTTTTTTTCTATCATTTTTTTCTTGCCACACACCTTAAAAATGATGAGCGGCCAACACAAACCAGGGCGTCCGACTGCAGTGTGTGAATTAGGGAGAAACATCCTTCTGAAAAATGCTCCACTCCTGACCAATCACCTTGTTTAGCATTTCCTTTGAGTGTGCTGTGATTGGGTGCCGCTCCCTCTCAAAGACGGCAATGCTGCTTCAAGGCTGTGTGGAAAATGCAGCAAAAAGTGCTCCACTTTTTTTTGTGCGTATGTGTGTGTGTGTGTGTGTGTGTGTGTGTGAAGTATTGCAAGGCAGTCGAGGAATTTCGTGTTGGCGCCGAGCCCTGTGCTGCTGCTGGATATTTTTGAATAATCCCATGTAAGTAGAGAGCTCCCTGTATGGAGGGCTCCGCTGGCAAAGCGTGACAGTAACACTAGCGTGGTTAGAGGTTTGATTCCCTCCGTGGCTGAGCGTGAAAATATCTGTATGCGCACGAAGCAGCGAGAGGCAAAAGAAGCTGCCACCACCGCCAAAGTGTGTGTGTGTGTGTGTGTGTGTGTGTGGCGCATGCTAATCTGCAGCGGCTACACACATAGGAAAGTCACTGTTGGTGTCCAGTCTAGACAGGCACGACAAGTGCCGGAGCAGCATCCCGGCCTGAACTACAAACATGAGGACGAAGACAAAGAGAGGAAGGACACAAACAAGTGTGGCTGAGATGAGAAGTTAAAGGGCGAGGCCGTGAGGTGGAGGGACGCAAATAATGAACAAATGAAGGCCCGTTAGAAAAGAAGAAGAAGAAGAGAGCCTTGCAAGTGAAGTACAGGGTCTGAGTCACAACAGCAGCTGCTTTGGGTTTTTTCTTTGATGGAACAGGACAAACACACTAGAGCTGAAAATGTTCAACGTTGAAGAACGCAGTGCACATGGACTGTTGTTGATCAGCTGCATACTGGTGATGTGTCTCATTTTTTTTATTCTTTACTAAGGAAGTGCGAAGGTTGCCATGTTAAAGGACATGATGCAAATTTCACTTCATTAATGTTTTTGAAGAACAGTTTGTGGTTCTAGTCTGTCAGTGAACTCCATCGAACATGACGTTTTCAGAAGCTGTGCGCTAAAACATGAACTCATCGAAAACAACCCTTTGTGATGTCAAAAAGTGCATTGCCACCTCTCTCAGAAAACACCATCAGCCAAGTGTTGGTTGGTTGGTTGGTTCTGTCCTTCTAAAGCAAACAAAGCCTCAGTTTTAGCAGGAAGCTGCAACAGTGTTCCTGCAGGGGGGCGTTCACACAAGGCTAAATTTGAGGTTTTCTGAAGACACAGAGATTTTTACATGATTAATTATGTGAGTCTGCTACGCAGGATCCAGGAGAAAACGAAAAACAAAACCAAAGATGTGATCAAGGATAGAATGTGGAACTTTGAAGTCACTGATGTGAAAAACGTTGACGGAGAAAGAGACCTCCTGCTGAGAGACGCCAGCGTGCAACAGCAGCAACATGAGCATTAAATACACACAAATACAGATGCATCACATTGTTTGGCCCATTCATGAGATTTAGTGCGCTTGAGTACACACACACACACACACACACACACACACACACACACACACACACACACACACACACACATAAGTAGTGTGTCTTGGCATCCATTTGTTGGCTCCGCCATCATGTTTATCTGCATCTGGATTTTTTTTTGGGAAGCTTGTTACCCAGCTTGCACCATGTTACCGCTCTCGCTCTCCATTATTCCCATAAAGCCGCCTCTTAAATCATTCAGGAAGCCTATTCAATTTCAAAAGTGAGCACCGTGGAGGTAATTTAGGGCCTGGTGTATCGACCCGCTGAGGATTTCTGCATCCTGCTTCCTCCCTGTGCCTCACGCGCTGATCTGATCAGCAATACCTACTTAGCCAGAGAGGGAGCGAAAAAAACCAAGGATAAAATAAAATTGTGTTTGAAGAGGAAAGCTTCCTTAATGGATGTGGTCTGGTTTTTTAAAGTTCCAACAGAGACACGTGCGCATGTGTGCGTCAGGTCCCAGACCTCCTTAAATATTACTCTTGCCACCTGCACTTTTAAATTCTCTATTTAAAAGTCTATCAAAGTTTGCGGGGTGAAAAATGTTGTTGTTAGTTCAGTCTTGGTACGATGTGCGGCTGCAAGTTTGGTTGCTTCTTTTCAAATGTGAATTCCGGTTGGTGGGTAGTGGTTATTTTGTCGCACCTTTTCCTTCTAACTGTTGGATTCCTTCTCGCTAATGCTGTCGAATCAAACAGGAAAATTGCTATAATAATAGCAATAATGATGATGGCAGTGTGTTTTGGAAATCTGTTAGGTAGCATCACAACCGACCAACAATTATCCCGTCATAGCAAAACACTGGTAGTGGGACATTGTCTCCGATTTTCAGCAAATAAACAGAACTAACTGACGATGTTGGATTTGCAGAAACATCCAGACAGACACAATTTCACAACCCAAAGGTGAGTCATAAAGGAAAGAGAGATAAGAGAGGAGCCAAAACAATGGAGAACAGCCTGGGACACAAAGCAGCAATGAGGGTACCGTCAACGGAGGAGGTGGTTTTGTAAAGTAGAAATAATTCAGAAAGGACAAAATCTTGGTAAAAAAGTCGGGACATGAAGGTGTGAATGAGTGATGAGAAACAATATCTAAAGAGGAAAGAAAAGGCTGGTGTTAATGAAAACCAGTCTGGATGTAAAATTACCATTTTGGGAATGGGGGGAAGGATGTGGGGGTATTTTAACTCGCTGGCTGAAAAAGAGAGAGTGAATAATAGAAGGTCATGGTTGGGAACAAGAGGTCCGACATCAGAGGGGTTTTATTTCAATGGCAAGAAAATCTAACAGGAAAAGAGAGAAAGAGGTCAAAGGACCAGAACCGCCTCATATTGCTGCTTCAACAATAGCCATGCACCGTCAGAATCCATATCAGCGGTCACTGAGGGGCCCTGAAAGTGCCCATCCTGCCGGCACTGATTTATGTTCTGCAATATTAATGTTTTGGTTGGCCGTCATGGTGTCCATCCAAAATGTAAAATGTAACTTTGCGTTTCAAGTCACATGCGCCAAACTTTTCCACAGACTCGGTGAAACACAACGCCGTCTGTCTGTCTGCTGCTGCTGGCGTGGACGAACGGAGCCTGGTGACGCGATTAACAGGAACATCTGATTGGACGACTGATTGAGGATAATGGGCCGACTGGATGATAACCGTATGTCCCCGTCGCCGAAAGGGAGGCTGAATTTTAAATTCCCACGTCTTGCGGGTGATTGGTCGAAGGCGGACTTGGGCGAGGAGCGAGATGAGATGTCTTAGAAAACCAGGAACTGTTTGTGACGGAGAGCAAAAGGTGCAAAGTGATGTTCTTTCAGACTCCCCAGCAGATTTCCATTAAACACAGCCGGGAAAAAAAGCGACGCCTGTGCACTTTTTGCCCACACACACACCAGTCCAACACATTATGTCTGCATTTGCACCGTCGATGAGGAATGGCATCCTGAAGAGGATATGACCGGGAGAAAGGCAAAGCGAAGGAAATGGAACAAGGCACCAGGAGCCATCTGATGGAATAAGACAAGGCAAAATAAATTCCACGGCGCGGGACACAAAGTGATCTATTGCACCTTGGTAGCTGTTTGAAAAGTGCTTTTTCACACAGTATGGCCTTAACAACTTCTGCCATTAATACTGAAACAGAGAGATCTGTTACTGTGCCAAGGGAGAGGAGAAAACCCCCTTCCCTGCTCGTGTGGATCACGGCTCCCGGTCCCCGCCGTGACCCAAGGCAAAGACAGATGATGGAGGCCAAACCGGGGCGCAGCTATTAATGTTTAATTTCTGCTGTCTAAGCCTGTGACGGCCGGCCAGTCCACCTTCCCCGAACATGAAGGTAAAGTGCACAACACCAAAAACTATTGGAAGATGCTATCCCGAGCTGGAAGAGCTAGAACAGGGGTGAGCAAACTTTTTGACTGGTGAGGCCACAACGGCTTCTAAAATTTGACAGAGGAGCCGGAGCAGCAGCAGATGGATGGAGTGTTTTTGGGGGCCACCTCATAGGAGGAAAAAATATATCATGGGATATGTCGAAAACATGTTGCTTTAATTTCAACTGAAAATGATGTTACGACAAAATCAGTGTCTTTTAAACCCCACGGTATGTAGCTCTTTATTGAAATGACTGTTAAAACCCTGAAAACAAGATTGAAATACAGCTATTTTATGACTTACTTACTCACTATTAACATAATTTCTTCAAGTTCTGCGGGCCGGATTAAAGGCATAATGGGCCGCATATGGCCCCTGGGCTATGGTTTGCCCATGTCTGGATGCCTGGGCTAGCAGCTAATTTCCCTCTGTGTTTCTGCAGGCCGTCACTTGACGCTAGCGTGCAACCGCCACGTCCTCCGTCAGCACATCCAGCCCGAGATAATATTGTGCCAACAGGACAACAACGACATAAACAAGAGAGTAAAAAAAACCCCAAACTGCGCAGCTGAGGAGCTTTTATTGGGTGCGCTGTGGCAGAATCGGCAGCGATAAGAATTGCCGTGCCCATAATATACGGCGCGGCGGCCGAATGTGCCGACTGTCTCCGCTAAATCAAGCTCCAAACCAGGAACTCGGCAAACAAGCTGACTGAGCTAATAACCAAAAGCCCTAAATACTGCCGCCGCCGCTCAACACATTAAAACGGCAACAGAAGTGGAGAAAGCGAGGGAGGGGAGGAAAAAAAACGAGGCCGGAGAGAAATAAATGGATAAAAAATGAAGGCGACTGCGTGGAAGAAGCCGGCAGCTTGAGGAAGGGATGAACTCACGCAGGCAGATGGAGGGCGAGGAAAAAAAAGATGAAGAACAATGAGGAGCAGCAGAGATAAAGAGAGTGTTGGAGGGGGTGGGGGGGAGCGATGGCGGCAAAGAGCAGCGGCGGCGGTGGCACAAAGTTTGTCCATGAGTGAGTGAGAGAGAGAGAGAGAGAGAGAGAGAGAGAGAGAGAGAGAGAGAGAATGTGAAGAGGGAGACACAGGTTAGCATTCTGGCTAGGATGGAAATCCATCAGTGTTGAAGTAGTGCAGAGAAGACGAAGGAGCGTCGCTGCTTTTCACCGGACGACTGCTTGACATTCATCAGGTGGCGAGTTGACGGGAAAGTGGAGGGCGAGAGCGAGTGAGCGCAGCGCAGCGCAGGTTCTCTCACAAAGACAACCACTCCAAGAATTCTTGAGGCATTTAGATGATTTTTTTTGTTTTGTATCCCTGAGCATTGACAAAAAGAGCGGTGGCAGACGCCACATGGAAAGTGGTGGCACTTGAAATAACAAAGACTTATTGAGGCGACAAAAATTTGCTCTAAATTTCACACCTGCCTTGTTCAGAGAATTCAATACAACACGATGAGCGGTGTTGAGCAAAGTAAACTGCAGGTTTTGAATGGCTCATATTACAGCCATTAGCAATTTTAGCCCTCTGTTTACAGCCCCCTGCAAAAACACAGGGTTTCACCAGTCACAAGGTGGTGGAAGAGGTGTAGGGGCCACTAGACATGTAGATGCCCTCTGTGACATCATGGAGGGCTCTGCACGGACTCTGGATGGACCTCCACAGCTTCTGAGAAGTGGTGCAAGCAAATGAAGTAAAGGATGGACTTCTCTTAGAGGCTAAAGATACAGGTTAGGAGTATTTTCCCTGGTATGGTATATAAATTCAATAATTTGGAATACTTTAATCATAGAAAGCTAAAGTGCCTCAAATCATCATTTTAACTTCTTTTCTTTTTTTCCCCTTGAGATCCTGACCTTTATTCCGGAGTGTATTTGAAGAACGTTTGAAGGTGCACCGGACTGCAACAATTCAATCAGCAGTCTCCACTCAGTGTAATTAGGATCATGTTTCTCAGGGAGAAACAAACAAAAAAAAAACAACAGCAACATAGGGCCGAGTACACGACCTTGCCCACGAGGACAGCCTCCGGCGGCCAGACAGCTTTCTTCTGAAATGTTGTAACCAAAACACGAGTGGAAAATTCAGAGTCACTCTTCTGTGACATTCAGGCAAAAGTCACATATCATTTAAATAAACACGTTCTTTTTAGTTCATTGAGTCCCAAACACCGTGACTGTCAGTGGCAAGGGAAAGGAAATAATAGAAAACAGTCGGTCTTCTTTCAAGGAACTTAATAAGATTACTGAAGGCTCTTGTGCTGTCCTGTCATAAACTTGCCGGCATTTTGATGTTTTTCCTTCTGCTTATATGGAAAATATGTTGAAAGAGCTCAAACGACTGAGGAAAAAAAAAATTACTGACTTGGACAGAGTCAACAGCAGCTTTGTCTATTTCCAGATACGGCGTACAGGGATTAAACCGCTGACCTCGTTTCTCATTGCGTGGAAAAGAGTCTCTTTATGTGAACCGATGAGCATCCAAAACACATTTCCATGGCCTCCTTTTGTCTGTCGCCCTCACCTGCTCAGAGCGAAGTGTTAGGGAGGCTAACACTGTGGGAGGTGATAGCGGCGACCTAACCGGACAAACAGTTTATATCCTGAATTCATACATCAGGTAAAACACTTAGATTGGCAGTGACACACCTTTCCCCATCTTATGAAAACTATATGTGACTTGTCAAAGAAACATGTCTGCATCTCTTTGCCGGCTGTTCACCCTACAGGAGTCTCTGATAGGCATGACGTGTGTAACCGTTGCTCAGTGTCCTTCAATCTGAGCTGTGTTGTGTGAAGTACGGGCCGACACACTCTTGGACTTTTGACTGTTTATCGCCTGAATTCAGCATGAAAATCCACTGACCAGCAATGTCAAGGCACTGTTCTATAGAAAGGTTGGCAAATGTTAGCTTAGCTTAGGAACTACAGTATGAACACTGACAAAAAGCATTAACAATTTGAAAGTATTAAAGTGAGTACAATGCAGTCGTGACAGCTGTGTCACTGAATTGTGTTATTTTGACAGATTTAATGGGCTTCCTTGTGCTTCATGTGACCTAACACAGACGCTCTACTCTCATAATGGCACAGTGCCAACGTCACTACCAGAAGTTATGGACTAGGAACCGACCTGCCGACCGATGGGAATGCATTGATACAGGTACAACCTATAATTTGTGCTTGTAGTTTTGACTTTTTTCTTTTTTTAAATCCAATTATATGGTAGATCTGCACCTTGCGGTAGAACTCAAGGTAAATTTATTTCTGTACCATTTAAGTGCGTCTCGCCCGTAATTAGCATGTGATTAGTATTCTGGACGATAACAAAGAGGCTGGTTCCTGTAAAGGCTGCCAATTAGCCCATATATTTATGCTTTGATAAGATCCCAGATTGCATTTGTTTGGCACGCACGCTGCTCCTGACCCATTTTTTTTTACAGCGAGGTGAAAGCAGCAAATTGGTTTCAGATTTAAGTTTTTGATCTTCGAACCAGAGGGAAATGGAAAACTGCTGGGCAAACACACACACACACACACACACACAGAGGGGCAATGTGCACGCAACAGGACCACCTCTCTAATATTATCTCACATACAATATTTTTCCGTCGGCTCAGACACACTTCCTTTTTTTGGGATTTCATTCGACACTTATTTGATCTTCTCTCTTTAGTCTCTGCGCGATTAACTGATGTGATGGATTAAACGGAAAAGGGAAACAGTCACAGCTTTAATAGAAAGGCAGTGTGTTTACTGGAATCTAAATCTTTACCTTGTTTTTTTTCATTTGGCTCGGCTCCAAACAGCGTTGCAATCTGGTTCCGGCCCTGGTAGCGGCGCACCTCATTTTGCTGCAGGATCCCAGTTAGCCATAAAAGTGAAGTTCTTACAGCGATAAGCAGACAAGTGTAGAGCCGGCCTTCCTCGGCTGTAATGAGTTAAGGTCCCTCTATGGCCGGCTATTTGCCGTCTCATTGTTTGATAGCACTGTTATCCACACTCACTTACCCTTTCTCTCAGGCACCGCGGGGCCTCGGGGACCCAGTTCGTTGGCTGTGTTTACCCACAACCTAGTCGGGACTCTGGGGGCGTCTGGTGGAAATTACATTGTGGAAGGTCCCTGAGACTGGCACCATGGTTGGGTGGTAATAATTGCAGGGCTGGGGGAAAGAAAATATCTCTCTACACATATGTAATGCTGATGGTTGGTGACACTAAATTACATGTTTTCTGTTATATATTAACTGCGCTTGGAATAATAACGTTGCCGTGATGGATTTACTCTGGCATTAGCTGGAGGGAAATAGCACCTACTGCTAGAAAATGAAAATCTCTTCCATTTTTTAAGCCATTTTTAAATTTTAATTCTTTCATTTGGGCTCATGAATGAATTTTATTAAAGTCAGCCAACAGGGGGCGATCACGTTTTGGCTTCACGTCTCCATCCATCTTTCCGCTAAGTGCATTCCGCCTGGATCTAGACAGCTGAATGGCCGACTTCATCTTTGTACTCCGCCACATTTTTTCCCCCGGAAATGCCAAACGTCTGTCTATTTTGACCTATCTCCTCACTTTGAGGAATACAATGACGGACTGAATGTGTGCTGCCCAAGCCAAAGGTGAGGACGGGTGTCAGGAGTGTGCGGCTGATAGAGCGAAAGGCCATTATTAGATGCATTCAGCGGTTTATTTATTTATTTATTTTTTCCGTTGGGGAGCAACTTGGGAAATTGGAATCGTGGAACCTGTCAGCGACCGATAGGAGCCCCTGTTAGTGAAATAAATAAGGCCAAAAATAAACAGATACCTCATCTTGTTCCTAAATTAAAACAATCAATCATAAGTATAAGGGGGCTGCGCTGGACCTGGCCGTCGAGGCGGCAGGGGACTCGCTGTTGCTGCACCTATGGAAGGGAACATAGGCAAAGTGTTGGAGCCAAGCTGAATACAAATGTGGTCAAACGTGCGAGAAGATACCCATTATCTGCCACTGAGACACTCTTTTTATCTTTATGCTGTAAATGGCCGCAACACACCAACCAGACACGCCAAAGGCAGCATTACAACTTTTCTGGGAACATTATTAGATGTTTTCACTCCGAGATGCAAAACAAAATGGCAACTTGTAGCCTAGTTTCTGTGGCTGCAGTGCTCTAAGCACAGCTGGATGGCATTTCTACACTAAAAGCACAACAAAAACAGCACTCAAGGTTTTCTTGGTGGAATAATATGTTTTCTTTTTAATGCTTGATTGGCCTTGACAATAGTTTATTCAAAAACTTCAGTGCAGCTTGCTAGCCATACCTGCCCAAAGGGATTTAATTTATTATCATTATTATTTTTTTAAAGAAAATCACCCTAATTAATTAATCAGATTACAATTAAAAACAGATTTAGCAGCTTTCATGGATGCTGATTTGCAGTCAGAAAGCTGGAAAAAGATTCAGTGAGGGCTGCCTTCCCTTTCCAAACACTTATTATGAGCTCTTTAGCAGACGGCGCTAACACAATATAAATCCGAAGATTTTCCCCAAAGTTCCATCTGGAGTGCCAGGTTACTTTTCAGATGCCAGCATATTCAATTTTTTTATTTTATTTTTTGACAAAGCCACGAGATCCGCATCCTCATCTGTTGCCACTACTTAGAAAAAGCAACGGTGCACAGATGCAACTGACGTCTGGCTCCCCGTGAAAAACTTAGCGGGGGAACTCTCTGCGGAGAAAGTGTAACTCGGACAGGATGAAGGTTGGCGCCATCACTTTCACCACACGGAGCTGCATCTGCTTTAGCGTAATTGAGTCCCATGTGTGACCTTATCACCCTGTCACAGATTCCCCCGTAACTAGACGGTTGATGTTAGCGTAAACAACTGATATTGTTAGTCTCCTCTGCACTTCCTGTCCTCTCCACTCAGCGCGGGCTTTAATTAGGCCTGGATTTAGACGCTGACATTTGGGTTTGTGTGGGCTGAGCCGGACTTTCTGGTAAATGATCACATTAATGGTATGATTCCGCCGGCCGCTCAGTCTGGCCGCCACACACCCGTGCCCTTCATCCCCTGGGCCCCGACTCTATTTCCCAGCGTGCCAGAGATTTAGCCGGTGATCCGTGCACACTGTCTGTCTAATTGTTATTTATTTTATTTATCGTATTCGCTCACGTGCCGCCCGTTACTTTAGCCAAGGGCTTGGGAACCACATACAAGCCTCCCGTTGACGTTTATTGAATGTCAAAGGCCACTGGGCGCCTGATTGATTTTGACCCCTTTTCGGTGATGTCAGGCTGTGATTTGTTACCACATCAGGCCAATCTTAAAAAGCTATTTTCCCCGCCAGTGGAAATACGAACTATCACTCTGAGGAGGAAGGCGATAACTAGGGGAATTAAGATTAATGGGCATTTTAGGAAGCCTGCCAGAAACTATGAAGATATTTTTTTTTGGATACATTTAAAATAGAAAAGGGAAGGTCACAGACAGCTATAATTAATAGATTTTGAGCAAAATTGTGGAGAAAGGTGCATTCAAGCATGTAATAACGGAGGGCTGAAGCCTGCAGCACAGAGAGAAATAGCCCTGCTTAGTCATACCAGTCAGCGCTCTGTCCATCCATACCTCTGCACTTAATGTTCAAATAAATGTAAATATGATAGAATCATCTCAGTCTGCCTTTCATTCTGCCAATAGACTTTTCAGAGATTGCAGTCTTTCAATCATGAAACAATAAAACAGTGGACAAACATATTCTTTTTTTTTTTTGCCAACGATTAAACTTTGAGTAATAATAATTATTGTAAATAAAAGGATTTAGTATTTGGATCAATCCGTTCGTCCGTCCTTCCATCCATCCATCCATCCGTCCGTCCGTCCGTCCGTCCGTCCTTCCATCCATCCATCCATCCGTCCGTCCGTCCGTCTGTCCGTCCATCCATCCATCCATCTGTCCATCCATCCATCTCATATCGCTGCTTATCCTGCACCACCCTATTGGATCTCAAAATTCAGCTGTTCAAAAACCTTTCTGCAATCCACATTTTTTCAAAATGTATTTATTGCATAGCCATCTTGTCTGAATACACGGCTGCCAGCGACCTACTGATCACTTCCTTTCCCGACCCTGGTCTTCGGTAAACAAGCGCACAGTCTGAGTGTGCACACTATATGTATGTTTGGTATAGTTAAAAATTCTGGTGTTCAGAGAGAGACGCAGGCAGAAGGTTTCTATGCTGATGATGCACTTGTGTTCATACACAATATCACTCTTAAATTGTCCAGAATAATCCATAATCAAGCAACATCTTCAACACAATGGCAGTCTTTGATATGCCTGCTTTAATATTATTAACGTTGAACCGTTTTACAAAAAAACTACAAGTTAGCAGGTGGAAATTAAGAGCAAAAATGTACTTGTTAAATTTGATCTCAACTAATTACAAACATAAATGTAATTCGCTGCCTCTTGTCAAACTACCGATTTAACAAACCCAAGCCAGAAACATCACTAGCAAACAATAATCCTGCGCAGATGACAAGATGACTTAAGAGTTGCGATGGAAGAATTAAAAATCTGGAAAATATCAAACTGCGATACCCAGCGTGGTGAAAAGTTGAGGCTGACTGAAGTGAGAGACGGAGGTTTCTATTTCTTTCTCACTGACGTAAAACCATAAATCAATGGTGGAGCCGCGTTTTTCTCCCTGACAGCTGATAGAAAAACAGCATCTGCTATGGACCAACTAATAAACACCCGGCCACCGAACCAATCAGGACTCTGGACAGCTTTGTTTCTTCAACTTTGTTTCCTTCCCCGCAAAAAATATCATTAAGGCCAATCAATTGTGCAGCGCGGTGGCAAGCAGACGAGCGCCGCCGAGCCTGGCGGAGCCGTCACATGCTCATCCAGCCGCTCTGTCTGTCTAATCGCTCCTCTCTGCGGACGGCAATTTTAGAAGAAACGCCACATCACGTCTCGGAATACAGATTAACGACCGCCGGACTCCTGGGAGAAGGGACGACACGCGGCGGAGGTCAAGCGTGTAATGACTGACCTGAAATTCGTCGGCGTGACTCTGCGCCGCCGCCCGCCGCTCCCTTAAAAAGTTGTCCGACTTTGTTTACCGTCTGCCTGATTTCCGCAGGCCCAGACTTATGATGAGTCAAGATTAGATTCTATTGATTTGCAGGGCACTTTCGCTTTTATTTATTTTATTATTTTTTTTTTAGCAATGTAGCCAACCAGATTGCACGGTGCAGAATAAAGCGCCGGCGCGAGGTCTTATCCAGAATGCAATTCCGCTTCAAAGCCAAGCCATCCACAGATACGGACCTACACGTCTGTGCTGGCTGTGTACGTTTTATCAGCGGGCCTCGCAAACGCTCTAAAACCCTGAAAATGGCTTCAGTTGTGGTGTTAAAAAACAGTGCTAGCAGTGGACAATGTGTATTTAGCGATTCCTCTGCAGCCTCGACCTGTGTTTCCTCAGCCAGTCGAGTCGCTGCTTTTAAGGCTCCAGAAAACGAGGGGCTCCTGCCTCCACCTGCACCTGCCGCTGATGGAACATGAGGGGGCTGCTGCGGTGCTCTGGGGTAACGCAGCCGGAGGAGAGAGAGCCCGGTTCAGCCCGGCTCGGCTCGGCTCGGCTCGGCAGTCTGCTCCCCCTGCTTCAAGTGGAACACAAAAGAGAAACTCTGTCAAACAGGATGAAAATAGACAAGACGAGAAGCCCCCCCAATTCCTGCTATGCACACCCACCCACACACACACACACACACACACACACACACACACAGCCACAGGCACACACACCTTTCTTGCCACAGTCTCACAGTAGGAAACGAACGGCGTCTCGGGGTGCACGAGTTTGGGATTTGAAAACCTATATAACAGCTCCTGAATCTCGCGCTTCCTTTGTGTTTTTTTTTTTTTTTTCCATTTCCCCCCCCCCTCCTCCCACCCTCCTTCGCCGCAGTCATAAATTTTGCATGCCGGTGGTGGGGGTGGTGGGGCTCCTCAGCAGGCCTGCGTCTTGCTGCGCCAGGAGAGGGCGGCTGGAGCTGCTGTTAGACGCCACAGAGGGAGGCAGAAGGAGGGGGAGGGTGTGTGTGTGTGGGGAGGCGGGGGAGGGAGGGAGGGAGCCAGGGACGGGGAAGGCGTTTCTTCCGAGGCGGTTGCTGCGAGTGACCACGCGCAATCTGTTCGGAGCAGCAGGCCCGGTTTGGTATTCAAAGCAGCGGGCTGGAATGCATTGATCCGTGGAGGGACGGGCTGCACAGACAGGGTGAGGGTTGTGGGGGTGGGGGTGGGGTGAGAGGGTGGGGGTGAGGAGGAGGGGGGGGGGTGGCAGAGTGCGAGACTATAAATCCACAGCCGGCGAGCTATTAGGTGGCAATAACACTGACCGAAGAGGTGCATATGTCTACATATAAGGAGCCTCCGCCAGGGAGCTGTGTACTGCCGGCCTCAAAAGTACACACACACACACACACACACACACACACACACTCCACGAGCGCACGGCAGGCATCAATGCGCGCCGAGCTCATCTTGTGCAGTATGAAGGAAGGAGCAGGGAGGAGGAGGAGGAGGAGGAGGAGGAGGAGGGAGGAATGGGTGAGGTTCTCATTAAATATTTTCATATTGTGAACCTGTGTTAAAGATTCATGAGAGCGACTCCCCTCCGCCTCCGCCGCTCCTCCGCCTGACGCCTCTCCCTCGTGTTGCTGCCGCACGCACGTACGTACACACACATGCACGCAGGACCTGCACAGTCCAGCAGCAGCAGCAGCAGCAGCAGCAGCAGCAGCAGCAGCAGCTCGGGGGAGGAAGCAGAGGAAGCAGAGCGCGAGGAGGCGGCGGCGAGAGGTGAGAGAAGACGGCTGTGATATTCCGCGTCACTCCCCCCCCCATCGACCACGCATGCCCCCCTCCTCCCCCCGCCACTGGAGGTGCAGGAATAAGTGACGGGGCCACGCCGCCCTGCAATGGTTCACAAATGATGGAGAGCGATGTCAGCCCCTCCCGCCTGGCTGGCGAGGGAGGGGGGGGGGTGGGGTGGGGCGGTCATCTCTGGATTAGTGTGGCAGGTCGCGGTCTCTTGGTTTATGAGCGGCGAGGAGGAATGTCCCCATTTTTTCACCGGGGCCACAAATTATACCCCCCCCCCCCCCGCCCCCCCACCCTCCCCTTTTCACCTCCCATCCTCCCACCCATGTCGGCCTGGCTGGATTTATTGGGCCCAGCCAACACCTGACACCCAGAATTTACTCAGGAGGGCTCAGATGCCCCCCCCCCCTCCTCGTGGCAGCTGAAGGAGGGGCTGCTGGGAGGTGAAGGGGGGTTGATGGAGCAAATAAACGGCAAAGTTTGGAAGCCAACGTTCTCTCGGAGGTTTTTCACGTCCTGCCGCTCTCGGTGTCGTTGTGTCTGTGCTGCGGCCGCAGCCTCCTCGCTGTCTGGCTGAGGTGAAATCCAATAAATGCACTTTTGGTTTTGCTCCGTCCACTCTCGTGTTGCGTAATATCTGGTCACACTAGCCCACAGTAGCAGGAGGGGAGAACTGGCACGTTTTCACACCGTGTTGCTTCTGACAAACCGAGGAGGAAACTCATTTTTTACGTCACGTTGCGTCTCTTCGCAGTGCGTTTAGGAGGCGTTGGCCTTTTGCCGCTCTGCTGTCGACTTGGCGCCGCAGCTCCTCCTCTTCATGCTTCCACTGATTAAAGCAAAGTCATGGACGCCGTCACTGACGTCTGCTCTGCTACTGCAGCCACACAATGTTGTTTCCCCAGTTACATGCTGACAGACTTTGCACAAAGACGCCACAGTTAACATGAAGCTGGAGTGACTGGGAGCTTTTTCGTTGTTTCAATTTAACATGGGCGAGAAATCACAGGGACTAACGAAAGACTAAAGATTGAGGCTCCTTTGCACTCAAGGCTTCATCTGGTTTAGATTCAACCATGTACTCTAAATAGCCGACACTAACGGCACTAACACTGGGTGACTCAATTATATATATGTGTATATATTTCAATTGTAATTTTTAATATTCTAGTTTATACTATTTTATAACTGACTGCACTTTATACTTCATACCTTTTGTGTAGTGTTGTGTTTGGGAGCCAATTTCCCTGAGGGATTCCTCCCAAGAGATCAATAAAGTATAATTGAATAATTGAATTGAAGAATTGAATTGAATTCTTTCTATTTATTTTGTTACTTATTTTCATAACTATATTTATGAATTTGAACAAGTCCAACAGCAACAGTTGTGGGCACATCTCCTCCCTCTGCACCTGTGCAGTTCCTGCCCCAGACCTCTGTGCTCAGCCTGCTGCAGCTCTTACACATTACACTCTTACCCAGGCGGAAGGAAAAGTAGTTCCACTCAACCGCGCATCATTTCAACAAGGTCTCAATAGTTTAGTTACTGATGAGTTATTGATGTTATACACTACCAAAAATATACTGAAGTGCGAAAAGCATAAAGCATAAAGCTGTGGTATTTGTAGTATTAATATTTTAGTATTTTCGATCTGCACAAAACTAAAGGACATAGTGTTGTTCTGTGTGGGTTCTGGTTAATAGTTAATAACAGAAAAAATAAATAAAAATGAGAATCTACTTTGGCAGCCACTACTATCAAATAGTCAATAGTCTGGGAATCTAAATCCATTTTAAAAAATTAAGAGCAGTTTATTCAGAGTATCAAGCAGCAGAATAATTAATTGCGAAACGTTGACAGTGACCGCGTCGTGTCGGGCCTCAGTGATTGGCCAACCTGCGCTGGCCAGGGCGCCATTTAGCACAGCGCAGAAACAATCACACATGTTTGACAACCGCAGACGGCATAAAGGAGGATGCTGCTCCCAAAGGTATGTGTGTGTGTGTGTGTGTGTGTGTGTGTGTGTGTGTGTGTGTGTGTGTGTGTGTGTGTGCGCGTGCGCTCTGCTGCTCGGTCTTGTCAGCAGACACACTCTGCTCCGCTGCTCTGCGCCAAACACACACTGACCCACTTTGTCTTCCCTCACACCTCAGACTGAGTCCTCCCCCCTGTGAGCACCAGGTGGCAACAGTGGGTTTAGCCTCCCACCTCTTCTCCTGCGCCAGCCTGACACCATCGCAGCACACACACACACACACACACACACACACACACACACACACACACACACAGGCACACACATGGTGTAGAGCTCAGTTGCTTCTGCAGGAGATGATACTGAAGCGGCAAAAAAGGGAAAAATAGAAAGTCAGGAATATACAAGGGAGGAAAAAGAAAAATGCTTCAAACTGTGTCATGTACAAAATACTGTAAACAACATGAGGCCTCGATATCGTGCAGGCACGCTGACTGTATGACAAGCAAGAGACGGCCATATCATTCATTTTCCTTGAAAACAACATGTTGAGCAAAGCTGCAACGTCAACCTAAAATAATTGGAATAAGGAGAGTGCTGCTTTAAGCGCGCACAGCATCTGAGCTTCCTGTGAGGCAGCTCCCCAGGCAGGAGCGGTCTGACTGGAAATATCAGTGCATTGGAATAGTCAAGAGCTATAAAGCGACTTTCAGAATGAATTCACATTCCTTCTTTTTCTTTATCATGTGATCCTTGCCTGACAAGATTTTCTTATTCTTTTTTTATTGAACGACTTCAGACGTCGTCGTGCCCTAATTGGTTGCCTGCCTGCGCCACGCAAATGGAACGTACATGTGACACGTGGGTCCAGCAGTGGGTGGAGCCCGACAGGAGCGCTGCACCGTGTTCTGCGTGTGGTTCCTGCCTCCTGCTCCTTGTGGTTAATGTGGGGGAAGACACTCACCCACGCCGAGGTGAGCGGAGGTGATGACAAATGGATGAAAGTACTAATGGAATGAAGATAAGGTGGTGGTGGTGGTGGTGGGGGTGGGGGTGGTGGTGGTGGGGGAAGGGAGAAGACGCGTAACGCTCACGCTCCATTGCTCCCAGTGTGTTTATTAAAACTCCTCTTTCACTCGGCGAGCGCGCTGGGAGTCTGCGTGTCAAGGCGGCGGCTGTCTCCGTCTCACAGCCCCCGAACGACGCCGTCTTCAATCAAACGGCACAAAAGCAGTCGGTAAAAAAGAAAAAAAAAGGGGGAAAAAAAGAGGATAAAGTCAGAGATGAAAATCCATTCTCCATTCTCTGTGCGCAGCCCCGCAGACTGGGGAGGCGCTGCGCTTCAATTCAAGGACTCTCTGCAGATGTTTGGTGTGACGAGACGCTCCAACCCCCCCCACCCCCTCCCACCCCCATCCCCTCACCCTCCCTCAATCCGCAACCAGTGTCTTCTTTTTTTATTAGAAGTAACAATTTATTAAGATTAGATGAAACTTTAATGATCCCTGTTGGGAAAAATGGGTCGATGCACTAAAAAAAGGACGTAACACATCCTGCATATTGTACGGCGGAAAAAAAGTGCTGCGTTGAAAATGATTGAACAAATATGAGCAGTCGAGAGCAGAAGCTGCCGTTCTGGCTTCACTTGGCGGAAACTTCGAGGCAACAGGAAGCTGAATTTAAATGACATTCACAGACTTTGGGTGCGGCCGCCCAGAAAAACAGCAATTTCTGTGTTTATCAAAGCTTTTCGCTCAATGAACAGAGTAAATGAATCCTGTCTCCTTTGTTTTAAACTTAAGATTGATTGACGTTAGAGAGAGAGAGAGAAAAAAAACATCACTCGTCTTTGAGTTCAGTTTCTGGCCACGGCTTTAAATTAAAAACACTATCGTAGTGGCTCAGCAGAAATAAAACACTGCGTTTAATGTCTCTCAACGTAAGGTTAATAAAATGGCTCAGCAGAGCTCGATCTCATTACCAGCACTGTAATCACATTCGCACTGCAGTAATAAAGAAGCGCCCGAGAATATTATGTTTGTTGCTGGCTGCTAGCAGAGAAAAGGGAAAGAACATATCTGGAGAAAAGAGAGGGAGTTCTTTGCTGAAAATAAAGTGATCACTAAACTAAATATTTGAAGGCCAGTTTGGTTCAGTTGGCTCTCAACAGAGAAGATCGACTTAAAGCCAGCGACGCAGGAAAAAAAACTGCTGCCAAAATCTGCCAAAAAAAATCAAAATATGAAAAAACAAAACAAACCCTGATACTTGAAACTGGAGGTCGGACGGGGTGGGGGGTGGGGGTGCTCTCTCAGCGAGTGGCAGCAACCTGTCGGCGCCTCCCTCTGAAAACGTGTCGTTGTTGGACTGGAATCGCTGCGATCGATGACGAGCGAAGCTCCCGGAGCTCAAGAGCCGTAGCCGTGGTCGGCTGCTAATGGACAGGAACTCCGGAGCGGTTCCACTTTGACAGTTAAAGAGAGAAAGTTTTTATGGCAAACACATAAAATCAGGCACCACGTAAAAGCCAATGAAATGTGACAGGAGTGAAATTTGTCACATTCTGCCGAGGATCCTCCTGAGACCCAGTGGTGCTTTTGGATATTCTCTCAAGCACAACCTCCCTCACTCCCTCTCTCTCTGTCTCTCTCTCTCTCTCTCTCCCTCTCTCCCTCTCTCTCTCGCTCTCTCTCCCTCTCTCCCTCCCTCTCTCCCTCTCTCTCTCTCTCTCTCTCCCTCTCTCTCTCTCTCTCCCTCTCTCCCTCTCTCTCTCTCTCTCTCTCTCTCTCTCCCCCTCTCTCCCTCTCTCTCTCCCTCTCTCCCTCTCTCTCTCTCTCCCAAAACAACCAACTGCTCAGAAAAAAAGGAAACTCCATAGATCCTCATTTTTCAGCCATGTCCTGATCAGGCCAGGGCGACTGTTTCCCAGCAGCACGTCGAGATGATCAATGTTAATCATCTGAGCTGTCAGTGCTTCTAATGCTGCGGCTGATCACTGTGAGGAATCATCGCCAGGTTACTTATTGATCGAGCCCAGCCAGGAACACGTGGAGTCGGTGAGTCACAGCAGCCTGCCCCCCCCTCCCCGTACCCCCTTTCTTCTCTTTCTCCTTCTTTCCTTTCTCCTTCCTGGAATCACACGATGGGATCAAGCGGTGAGTTTCACACCGAGGGACAAAGGTTCTTATTTGTTGCAGCTCGTTCCGCTGGAAAAAAGCAAGAGTGAAATCAGAGACGCTTTGGAGGCTGCTGTGCTCTTTCCCGCCGGCCGCTTGTCGAAAAAGCGATTCCTTCCAAAGGTCAGCGTTGAACCGGATATCCCCCACGCCCCCACCCCACCACCACCACCACCACACTCCCCCCCCCGCAACAACCCTCTTCCAGAAGCACATTTACAACCCGGAGTGCCGAGTGCGACCGCTGGGCCGATACTCATTCAGCGCGACTTCCTCCAGGCTGCCGATCGTAATGCCACGCACCCCACCGACTGTAAATCAGCAGATGGGGTCAGGGGCGGTGGTGGGTTTGGGTGGTGGGTGGAGGTAATGGAGGTCTTAAATCTGCTGCACCTTTCCCTCGCCGTCCCCCCCACGAATCTCCTCAGCGGCCGCAAGGCTTGCGGCCACTCAGGTAAACACCATCAATTTCTCCTGGGCAGCGCCCCCCTGTGGCCGTCACAGCCGCTCGCACCCTCATCCATCCTGCCCTGGAGAAGCTACACAGATGAGCCTCGCACTGCGTCGTGACATGCACGAGCTCGGCGCCATGTACGCTGTGCGTGTGTCATTCTGGATGCATAGCAGCAGCGGCAGCAGCAGCTGAGGGTGGTGACAGCGTGATGTAGCAGCAGCAGCAGCAGCAGCAGCAGCAGCAGCAGCAGCAGCAGCCGAGTGGTGGTGACAGTGTGATGTATTCGGCCGGGAGTTGTTGCGGCACAAACACGAGCCGCTTCCATTCCTGCGTGTCAACGTGAAGGTCGCTGGTCCGTCTGCTGGTGTCAGTGGCACCAGAGGATAACAAGGGCCATATTGATGCCTCTGCATCTCTGCTGTGGTTTTTCTTACTATATCGTTAGACTGCAGCCGGCGGATGTAATATTGAGGTCCTTTTTATTTTCCCCTGAGAGAAATTCTGCTCCCGCCGCCGCCGTTGACAGCTTTAAAGTGCGCCCATCCCCACCAAAAAAAGAACATTTTGTTACGGCCGAAAGTGCATTTTTTTTTATATTGAATTGTGGTCAAATTTATTGATTCTTTTATAACGCTGACCAACAGCTCTGTCATTTCCAGAGTGGTTGTAAGAATTTTCTTACGATCCCCTGACGATCTCCAGGATTACCTCGTTCCCCAACCTTATTCCTTTGGTTGGAACAGATCTCAGCTTGGACAGTCAAACTTCTATTTGTCTAGTCAAGCCCATCTTTCTTGAAAGAGAAGAGCAGAGTGGTTTGTGGTACAACACAGTTACAGCGTGGACTCTGTCAGGAAGAAGAGGGTTTCTACCTTTGCCAGCTCAGTCACCCAGATCCAAAAACAACCTTGTGAATGATTTTGCTTTTCACACCAGTGTGATGTTGAAGCCATTCAGTCCAGTACAGTGCTGGACATAAAGCATCCTGGCCAGTCACAGCCATGTGGTCCTCTGTTGGGTGGGCTTTCGGCCATGACCCACGAGCTGTGTTTTCATTACCCCTCGAATTGCACAAAACCTAAATATCGCAATAAAAATTGGTGATGGAAACAGCTCAACTTGGAAAAACCTCTCAAATACTGATAAAAGGTTTTGACACTCTTATGCAAAAGAATCGCGAAACACATTTTTTCGCGTTTATGCATCACCGGACAAGACATACGGGGTCATGTGACCAGCTCACTTCAAGTGAAAATGGCGCATTATGTTTTGATGGAGGAGGAAAGTACGTTTCTCTACTCCCAACTGGTTTTGGCTGGAGTTTACATAAACAGCACAGTGGAAGGCAGGCAGTAGACGAGTTAGCAAATGTGAAGAAGCTCTCCTTGTCACTCAATTCATTTCCACATTCTTTTACTTTTTCATTTTTTTGGACCATTTCTCAGAATGATGCAAAAATGAATCCAGTGGATTTTTTTTTGTGTCTGCGTGTGGAATAATTCCATCTGGGGTGTCGGATTAGCAAAGATAAAGCTTTAATAGTGGTTTTAGTGCAACATGGAGGGAAAAGCCTGGAGCAGCAGCGCTGGGATACAGAGGTGAGATGTCAGCGAACAAACGGGGGGGAATTCATGGGCGAGTCCTGCTAAACACACACTCTGCTGACGCGACACAGGCCTGTCACTTAAACAGCGGTCTCCACACACAGATCAGCAGTGTGTTAACGGCCTCAGTAGACTCTCCACTCGGCGAAGGAGGGAGCTGCTGTCAAAATTTCCCGAGGAGAGGGGAGTACTGCGTGGTTATTTCTCTCTCGCCCTGAAACTGATACATATAATTACGGTGGAGAGACGCGGGGCCAAATAGCGGGGTGGCTGACACGTGGATGTTTGCTGTGAACAGCTGCTGTCAGAGTGCAGGGAAACAAGGCGTGGCGTAAATAGGAACGGTGGAAATTAGTCGCTGGGATGCACTTTGTTGAAGAGTACACAGAAACTAACAAAAGGGACAGAAAGAATGGGCCAAATCAACAGAAATTAGTAGTTTTTTTTTGTAATTGGATGTGTGAGTGTAATTGGTGAAACCTCACCTGTCACTTCTTTGAATTTGTGCAACTAAAACAAATCAAAAACATACAACGTGAGGTTGTTTTGGGGGGCGTGTCCTGAAATGGGCAGCGAGTCTGAGCGTCGACATCATGTTTAGCTCGACTAACAGCCTTGTGTTTCAGTCGGCTGTTGTTTTTCCCTTTCTTTTTGCGGGAATACAGGAATTTAGCACAAAGAAACACCACAGGAGGAGAGTTTGCTCTGCGTTCTTTAGGAACAGTCGACCTGCCGCACTTTTCTTGCTGACTGGTTGGCAGCTGGATCCACTGACTCTCCCGTCAGTGGCTTCAGCCCTTGTTGACCTTTATAGCTGCTCAGCAAAAGACATTCCAACAATCAAGATCGCCTTTTGTCTTTTCGATGGGAGGATTCACTACACAACATTTTCCAAAGCACTTGGTAGCAACATCTTAGAGCCACTGTTTATACATCTGACTCCTCCACACCAGTATTCTTCCGTCTGCCAAATAAGCAACAAGTAAATTTGGAACATAGGTTCTGAAATTAAACATAGTGAAAACACTTTTTCTTTCTCTTTAGAAAGCGAAAAGAAAAAAAATCATTCATTGCATGTCTAGAGAGTGATTTGATCATTTGATGAAGTTGCTCATTGGCTCAGTACTGCTGAGTCAGAGGGCGAGCAGGTGGACAGCAGACAGAACTTCCTGTGCGAGTCCAAAATTGTGCTTTCAAGAGTGTCATTCTCGAGTCTTGTTACACTGCCCCTAATGGTGACCGGCGGTACTACCTACCCCACATCCACAAGCTTCAAGAAACCATTTAGGAAAACAGGCTGAAACAGTAGAGACAGAAACAAAAGCTTCGCTTCCGTTGCATTTCATTCTGTTCCTGCCTGAATTGTGCTTCAGTGCTGCTGCTTTCTGACAATGACAACTCTTTCACAACGCTTCCCCAACAGAAAATAAATAGGGAGATATGTGACATTTTCAGCGGTTTTACGGCATAATTACTTTCAGTTGGGTGCCCCGGGGTGTCGCTGCGTCTCCGCTGCCATTTTATCACTTTTCCAACACTCTGGAGTTGTGATGCCGCGTCTGCATCAGGAGCGCCGCGTTTAGCCGTACGCGGGAAGATAAATGCCACCTCGGCAGGAGCGTGATTTGTCAAAGCCATTTTACGCTTCGGCGGGAGTCAACTCCGCCTCTCCACTGAGCCCAAAGTACACAATTTAAAACGGCATATTAAAACAAACTGGCGCTCGGGAACTTTTTTTTTTCCGCTTCTCGGAGGTCCTTCACTCTCGGTGGGCAGGCAGAGGAGTTGAGTTTGAGAAAAGCACAAATGTAACAGCCAAATGAATAAACAGCGATCATTACAGGGCTGCTGCTGTGCATGTCCTCACGCCGCGGGTATGTTTTAAAATTGCGCTGAGTCGAAGGAGCGACGAGGAGTGAATTTTATTTCCGTTCCAGGCCTGTGACTGCCATTAATTTCTCCCATGCCGCCTCTATGTGCAAAAGGTAAGCATTAAAGATAAGTGGCTTAGCCTGATTACAGTTTAATAACTAAGAGGTGTCATAATTAAATTTCCATCAATCACGGCACTCCGCCTCTAACAAATGTCGGAATCATCTGAATCATTATGCAAATTAATAAGTAATATTCCTCAAATAAATTGGGCTATTAGGCGACGGTACATGCTCTCTCCCTGGTTCTACTTATTGGTGCCGGGTTCGTGTGTGTGCATGTGTGCGCTTGTGCGTGAAACATGTAATTACAGTGTGCTTGCTTATTTTTTTTGCAAAGAAAAACAACAACAACGTATTTTTCTTTGCTTCAGGCTTGTTGCGCAAACGAGCTGTGAATGTCAAACACGGGCAAAAAAAAAACAAAAAAAAAAACAAACAAACAAATGAATGCAAAGTGAATAGCAATGGGAACACGGCCCTCTGCAACCTTTTCATTATGAAAAAAGGTATGTGTTCGGGAAGGCGAAGCGGGGACTGAAGAAAAAAAACGATAAAAAACAAAAAGACCTGCGTTGCGTACAGATGGAAAGTTGGAACATGGTTATTGGAGCACAGAAACTTTTTGCGACGCTGCTGACTGAGGCTCCGGGAGCACGCAGGAAGAAAAAGGAGAGAAAATATCAATAAGAGATATGAACATCGGCAGCTTCTCCAACCCCCCTCCTCCCCGCCTTACTCCAAATGCTGGTGGCGGGGGCCACTCAATATTCATCGATTGGGAGAGATGCTGCGTTGGCGGGAGCTGATGCGCCGCCAGAATGCCCCTCATTGAGCTCCTCGTTTTTCTAACCCGGCGAATTAGTTCTTTTGTCTACAAGGCACTTTATCTGAGAGACGGAACAGCCGGCGTTTTAATCCGGATCCCGGCGGCGGCCTATCAATCCTTTGTGGACGCTTTGATTCCGCCTGCTACTTATGCGCAAGGGAACAAATGAAGGTAAACTCGGCCTGACCCCAGGTGAGATGAGCTGCCAGACAAACGGGGGAGGTGGGCGACGGGTGGAGGCGATGGGTAGGAGGTGACTAGTGGAGGCGACTGGTGGAGACGACGAGTGTAGGCGACAGGTGGAGGCAATGGGTGGAGGCAATAGGTAGGAGTTGACTGGTGGAGGCGACTGGTGGAGACGACGAGTGTAGGCGACAGGTGGAGGCAATGGGTGGAGGCGATGGGTGTAGGTGACGGGTGAAGGCGACTGGTGGAGGCAACGGGAAGGATGTGACAGGTAGGACGTGATTGGTGGAGACGACAGGTGGAGGCAACTGGTGGAGGTGATAGGTAGGAGGCGACGGGTGTAGGTGACGGGTGGAGGCGATAGGTAGGAAGCGACTGGTGGAGGCGACTGGTGGAGGTGATAGGTAGGAGGCGACGGGTGTAGGTGACGGGTGGAGGCGATAGGTAGGAAGCGACTGGTGGAGGCGACTGGTGGAGGCGACTGGTGGAGGTGATAGGTAGGAGGCGACGGGTGTAGGTGACGGGTGGAGGCGATAGGTAGGAAGCGACTGGTGGAGGCGACTGGTGGAGGTGATAGGTAGGAGGCGACGGGTGTAGGTGACGGGTGGAGGCAACTCGTGGAGGAGACGGGTGGAGGCGACGGGTGGAGGCGATAGGTAGGAGGCGACTGGTGGAGGCGTTGGCCCTGCGTTGTCTCCTGCGGCCGGCGCTGCCCAGACAGCAGGTCGCCTCGGCGGGAGAGGTGGATTTAGCTTCTCCTGCCTTTGATTGCTGTTGGATGTTGCCGCTCCATCCTGCGGCCACCAGCTAAGCCCCTCAGCTGTTGCCCCCCCAATTCCCCTCCCATCTTCCCCCACCATCCAATCTGCTGCCGCCGCACCTGATGAAAGGGACCCGAGCGAACACAAATGAAAGCGCACTTCTTTTCCGTCCTGTCGGCCGCTACGTCTCAAAGCTTACCGCATGAAAGGGAGGAACTCTCCCACCTTCCACCTGCTTCTTTTTGCTCACTCAGCGTTACTCCTCTCAATTGCGCTTGTGCCATCTGCTGGATTAATCAATCAGAAAAGCAGGCCTCCTAATGTTTCCTGACTGATTCTGAGGACAGACGGAGATTCTTTTTTGCCCGATTCCCTCCCTCTCCCTGTTTTTTTTTTTTCTTGGCAAACCTTCCCTGCACCCTCCTCATCTGCAGTCCTGCTTTACCGTTGCTTCCTTTCAACGTAAAACCAAGAGGAAAAAGTCAAACTTTTCACTTTCTGGAGGGAGCGCACGTAAAGAGGCACCGGCTCCTTGCTGTCCTCCAGGAGGATGAGCAGGGAGCCGCTGCAAACAGTCAAAATGCCAATACAAACGGTGATCAGACGAGAGCTGGGACGCCGGTGTGCTCGCATATTGGCAAGTGCATTGGAGCGCACGCGCCTGCATGTGTGCTCGGGTAACGGTTGGCCTTTCCCCGAACGATCCTGTCAAACATCCCTGCTGCGAGCATCTGTGGAGCACAAGCTCTCCGACATCCAGCGGCAGGCAGGCAGGCAGGCAGGCAGGCAGGCAGGCAGGCAGGCAGGCAGGCAGCAGGTGCATCAGGTGCATCAGGTGCATCAGGTGGATCAGAGGACCCAGGACGCAGCATTAGATAAGACGCCTCGGATGTTTGGCGACTGAAGCAGCTCACGCAGCGGATGAAAGCAGGTGGTGGTTTTCACTCTTCTTCGAGGACGAAGACAAGAGGCTCTTCTGCACCGTGCTCGCCCCCCCCCCCCCCCCCCCCCCCGCCCCCTCCCCACCAACTCTCCTGCTCCGTCGCCCGCTAGCTTCAATTTCAGTTTGGAGACCCAAAGTGCTCAAGTGCCGCACCCCGGGCTCACTTTCATCTGCCATCTATCTCTGTTTCAACACAGCCGATCAGCCTCGCTCATCTCCACAAGGGCCTTCACAACAGTGGGGGCCCTTTAAGACCAAATACACAACAGTTTATCAAGATCCCTCAGAGCAGATGCCATGACATAGATCATTATCAGTGTCGCCAGAGGGGAAATTTTAGAATAGAGAGTAGGAGAATCCTACCATTGGCTTTAAAGTGTTAAAGTGCATGTCATTGTATTGATGACAACATTTTTGTATTTGAGGAAAAAAAAGACACCTTTTGGATTTAAATTCATAGCGATGTGGCTCAGGAGCCTCGGCTTTCTGCTAGAATATTACAGCCCAGAACATGGTTTTACCTTCAACACTCAAGCAAAACACTTCTAGTAGAACACCTCTTTTCCAGCACTCTGTTATTTACATTTGTGTCAACACGCACCATTTTTATCACTATGCTACAACACCATGGGGCTTCGTCACTGAGGAGCTTCACCGAGCCAAGGTTCAGACTCAGGTCAGGCCTTTTGCCACCAGGTGGACCAAGAAAGACCCCACATCTGCCAGGAGGAAACATGAGACATTTAATTCCACTAATTACAGCATTCTCTTTAGATATTCAGTCCACATTAACACACTCGAGCACCATATGTATGTATCTAGAGGTCGGGGCTGCGTCACAAGGATGACGCAGTTTCACGTGGTAAATGGATTAGAACGCACACAAGAACCCATGCGGAGCACAGATAATGGATCCACACTGGAGTTTCACAGTTTCTCTCTCTCTCCGTTTCTTCATGGTCTGTTGTTAGCCTGGGTATTGTTGAAACCCAAGTAGTAGTTTTTGAATATATTTTTCCCAAAATAAAATGTGGGTGAAAGCAGGGGGAGCAAATGGCAGCAGAAGAATGGGGTCTCCACTCAGACTCGCAGGGCTGTTGTCCACACGTCCAGGTGGTCAAGTCGCTTGGTTCAACAAAATAAAAAAAAATAAAAAAAGGTTTTGTTAATGATAATTGCTTTTTAATAATTGTGAATAAATGTCAGACTGTTTCCTCCTCACAATGCCGAGCAGCTTTGTCACGGTGTCTTTATCCGAGCATCCACCGCCACCGCTTCTGTTCCTTTCCTCTACACCCCTGCAACAATTATCTAAAATGATCTACGGTCAAAAATAGAAAACAAAAGAAGAAAAGGGACAAATTGCCGTTTTCTTTCTCCGGGTGCACATTCCTGATGGATGATTGCAGCTGAGGAGCCACCAGGGGAGTTACAAATTCTGGCTGCCTCTATTAGCCCCCTACCTCTGTGTGACATTTTTTAAAGTGGCGTGTTCCCTGTTATTGTTTCCCTTCTTATAATAAAATGCTACTTTACATAAAGAAAACTGGAGTCCTTTATTTAAAAATAGAACTACAAGGCTATTTGACTTTACATGTGTCTAATAAATATGCAAAGTATGACTTTATTGTTGCACATAATTGTAACACAATTAACAAAACTTAAAATTAAATGTCATCTGAAACTGTTTCAGAAAATTGGTTCTTTGAATGTTTCTCACTGCCCTGCGGGCCAAATGTTAAGAACTCACTCAGTCAGATTCTTCTGAAGCAGCAACCTGGGCACCAGCCTGAACTCTACCCTGCATTAAATCTGTCACCAAATCTAAACTGATCATCTCAGAAACATCTCCAGGCTGATGGCCTCATCCGCTCTGTCATGGTTGCACAAGTCCAGCACACCTTCTGAGTTTTCAAGTCAGTAAGGTCTATGGTCCATAGTCAAATTAAGAAAAGTTGTCTTCTGGGATGACGTGAAACATGCACATTACATCCAAGCCCAAAAGTCTTCTCATTCATCTCATTGAGAGCTTCGCACACCGACACCGAGGAGGTCAAATCGTCATTGGGAAGCATCTGCACGGAAAGGTAAGTCTCTGTTTAAGTGTCACTTGATCCCATTTGGGAGCCACTTGAGAGAATAATTTCCAGGTGTTGGAGAGTTTTGGTTTGTCACAAGACTGCAAATAGGCGCAAACACTGCAGTGGATGTTAAGTACCAATCTAGAGACAGACAGGAAGTAAAGTATGAGAGTACGTTAAACAGCGTGAGCACTTGTGCGTTAGCATTACATTACATTAAGCAATGGAATCTATGATAAAAGGAGTTGGAGGAAGATAAAACTACACATTTCTCGACAGTTCCGCTCACTTGTTATCAGCACAGCCAGACTTTATTCCTGACACCTCATTTTATTAACTTTCCGCAAGAAACTTGCTTCTCTGCAACGGGCTGTCTGACATCAGGGGAATAACGTATGCAAATGTTGATGTACTTTGTCGTTTCCTTTCAAGTCCTGCCAATAAAAGTGGCACTTTCCTGACAGAACAAAAGCAAAATATGAGGCGTATCAAAGGATGCGGAAATGTAAGAAGTCGGGGCATCAATTTGCATGTGACATTTAACGCGCGGCCTTCAAAACTCATCTGTAGATGCAGCTGTGAAGACAATCCTCTATCAAGCCGCTTTTGTCAAGGAAAAGTCCTTATCTCAGTGAACGTGCAGAACTGGCTCCGCTGTGATCAGGTGAAACAAAGCAGATTGCAGACGGAGGAAAAATAGCCCCGAAACCAGCCCGAAGGTTTGCTGCAGATATTGGCGCGGCTGCTGTGGCGCCGCACCAAGCCTGGGAAACAGAATGAGGGGAGGCTAAAACCCACTGATCAATAAGAAGAGCATATTTGTGTACGTCTGGGGCGCATGAAAGAGAAGGACAAGAGACAGTCGGGGAGAGAAAAATGCAATCAGCCTGCGTCTGAGGCTTTCTCCACAGTGGAAATTTGGGTCATTTGAAAGAATACGGCTGAATCAGCAACACTGCCACCGCCGCTGAACTTAATCTACTGAGCAGTCCCGCGGGCGAGAGACAGAGAGGAGGAAGCAGGAGAGAAAGGGGCGATGAGGAGAGGAGGAGTTGGAGGACGTGAAGGGGGAGTGGGGGTGGGGGTGGGGGTAAAAAAGACGAGATATGAAGGGAGACAGAGGAGGAGAGAAGCAGCGGGGGAGAGATTTATCAGAGGAGACGGCTTTAGCAGGAGCCCAGAGAGCAAAAGAAAAAGAGTGAGTGAGGGAGGGGTGGGAGGGAAGGAGGGAGGAGAAGGGGGTGGGTGGGGTGGGGTGGAGTGAACTCACCCACTGTTTGCCGACTGCTGCTCGCTCATGGATCCGTCGTCCCTTCAGACCGAAGGAGGGAAAGAAAAGGGTGGAGGAGTCGGAACGCGTCCTCGACACGTGGCTGCACTGTTTTCTGACGTGAACTCCAGAAACTCTGTGGCCCAGAATCACTAAAACACACAGGGACAAATCCAGCCAGACTGTCTCAACTCTAGGCTGAGAAAATACTTTGCAACCATCCAAAAAGATGCAGGAGTAACTAACGTGTTGAGCTCTCCTGATTGAACCAAAACGGAAGGAAGTCTGGATCCAAAACTCTTGGGTGGATCACGTTGATCTAATAGTTCTGGTGTCAGCTGGAACGGAAGCTTCCTGCAGCTGCATCTACATATATATGAAACCTCTTCCTTCTCATGCTCAGACCTGCCTCGCCCACTTCTCGGTGGAAACAGTGACTTGTTTCTGATGCGCGGGATGAGACAGACCTGATGGCAGCTGTACACACTGTCACAGACGTGTGTTTAATTCCACTTCAATAAGCAGGATTTCAGATTTTTTTTTTTAATGTGCGACTGTCGCGCGCCCTGGTAATAACCCCCGTCTCCGGCTTTGGCTTCAGCTACTCCTCCTCGCCACTAGATGGCAGGCATGTTATGCAGCAGCGGCGAGCAGCAGCCTCTCAGCAGAGCCTGATGGCATGTGGCGGACGGTGCCTTACAGTAATGCTGCAGGGAGAAGAAAAGGCTTCCATAACCTATTGTTCTTATCGGGAGATGGGAGAGAGGAGGAGGAAGGGGAAGAGGCGGAGGGGAGGGTGTGGGAGGAGGGGGAGGAGGCAAGGGACGGCAACTGAGCAAAACAAGTGAGGAGGAGGAGGAAGAAGAAGAAGATGGTAAGGATGAGCAAACGGGTGACACCGGGGCGGGAGATATGGGTGAGGCTTGTGTGGTCCAGACTTCTAGCGGGGGAGGAGGGCGGTGTGTGTGTGTGTGTGTGTGTGTGTGTGTGTGTGTGTGTGTGTGTGTGTGTGGGATGGTGGTGGTGGTGGTGGGGAGGGGGAGGAACTGGGAGAAGCAGGAGAAATGAAGAGAGAGGTGGTCTGCTGATGTAGCTGTATTTAATGATTGGACACACACACACACACACACACACACACACACACACACACACACACACACACACACACACACACACGCACACACACAAAGCAATTTCTCCCCACCATAAACACATTTGGCAGTATTTGCTGATAGGATGTAGATCTTCATGGGTTTCAGCTCACTGAGCTTCTGAAAGAGGTGAAATCTTATTTCCAGGCTTTAATGAGTGCAGGAGTGAGGCTGATTTCATGTGAGATTAAAAAAATAAATTAAAAAGTTGAGCAACCAGGCCATCCCCCCCACCCCCACATCATCATTATGATCATCGTCGTTATTATTATTATTATGACTATTATCATTTTTGCCTCAGAAAACATGGTCTCCTGTGACGCCAACAGGCTGCAATTAGCACAAACTAATGACGAGAGAGCCGGCCGTGAAAACTGTCTGAGCAAATGGAGACAAACAGCAGTGATGGTGTCAGGAGAGGACGTCGGTTTAAATCCCGGGACACCGAGCTGGACGGCAGCCACCAGCCAGAGCGTCAGTCAGGGCCGCAGCTGCGTGGAGTTTCAGGAAGTGAGAGAATTCCACCCACTGATGTTCACCATCGATGATCAGCTCCTCCAGCCTGCTGACCAAGTCCCCAGGCAGGACAGGGGTCCATCCTTCACTTTGTGTGCCATTTGTGATGTCACAAAGGGCAAAGACACATCCCCCTGATTAGTGACAGACAGGTGCTGGCTCCGCCCACTGTGACAAGTGTGTTTTTATCCCCTTCCAAACATGTGACAAAAACAAGGGTTTTAGTGCAAGTCTTCCAACAGAGGGCTAACTGGGTGATTTTTTTTTTTTTTAGGTAATCTACTGATGCTCAGCGCCTCCCCCGGAATTCGGGATGAGAAAAAAAGATGAGAAAATTTGCCGTTGTGCCGGCGTCGTTGTTGTGATGCTGCTTGCGTGGGAATCTGCTCCGATTAAAGTTGAAACTCTTTAAAATATCCCTTAATCCCCCTCCTTTGTCTTTTGTTATCCCTAAATGTCTTGACAAAGCAGATTGCAGTCTACTTTGGCGCATCGCGTCCCCGTCTATCAGTGATTGGATTATACCTGTGGAGAAAAGCAAAACACAAAACAACGACGACGACGACGATGACGACAATCCCATGGAGAGAGAAACGCTCACGCAAACTTCCAACGCAAATATATGCAGTCGTTGCATATGAAGACGCCCGCCCACGCGTGTGTGCTGTAGCGTGTCAGGACTGTGGAGATGAGTGCGTGTGTGTATGTGTGCGTGTGCGTGCACGTCTGTGTGAGTGGGCAGCATTTGTCAATGCCACGCCTCCACATGTAAACACCCTCCCACCTTTAAATCTGCCCTCTTTGCTTTCGTTCACATTTTATTGCTCTTCCCTGCTGTGTGACAGAGAGCATTCTGGACATTCACCCCTTGACTCAATGGCAAATAATGCACTCATGTTTAGAAAACCTTGGCTTATTACTGCCTCTGCACAATCTGACTGTCTGTTCCTGCACATCTGCTTTGGTTGTTTGTTGTACATAGATTGATGTGAATGTTTTTGCAACCATTTTTGCTGCAACAGCGTAGTTTCCTAATTTGGGATCAATAAAGTACATCTATCTATCTACCTATCTATCTACCTATCTATCTACCTATCTACCTATCTACCTATATATCTATCTATCTACCTATCTACCTATCTATCTATCTACCTATCTACCTATCTATCTATCTATCTACCTATCTATCTACCTATCTATCTATCTACATATCTATCTATCTATCTACCTATCTATCTACCTATCTACCTACCTATCTATCTATGAGAAAAAAAAACACCACACCTGGCACCTGATTTGCTCGGAGAACCAGGAGGAGGAGGAGCGACTCTGCCTGATTCCACATTGTTAACCCCCCCCCCCCCCCCCCCCCCCGCCCACCCCCAACCTTCCCCGACTGGCCCTGGACTGCAGCCGAGGGGGAAAATGCTGCAAGCGTGCGGCTGAGATTTCCTCGCTGCTGGCCCGCAGCGCCGCCGGGCCGGCGTTGAGCGCTCACGACTGCCGGACGAGAGGGGAAGAGCTTTGATTGGGCTTTTTTCCTCCAACAGGGCGCGGCCTCAGCGGGAGGCCTATTTACTGGCTGCAGCCGCTGCATGCGAGGCGCCGCCAAGTGTTGCCCACACGGCCGCCGCGGCGCTGCTATGAATAGACAGCTGCAGCACTGCGGAATTCATGTATATTTATTTTTTTTTCGGACAGATGCTTTAATTTTTAATTCATCACGTTTTATGCAGCGGAGAGCGACAAAGTGCCACGGCGCCGCGCAGAGTCTGAAAAGTGTGTAATTTTCCTGACTGATAAACGACAGCCGTGGAAAAATCGCTGTAATAAATAAAACATTGAATGACTTTAATTTTTTTTTTTTTTTAAGATGTCAAGCTGATTAACATTTTACCGCAGCGGCAACCACCAATTTGGAGGCAACTCGGTTCATAAATGGCGACGCTGGCAACCGATCATCTCGCGCATGTCGGCACACTGGGGCTGTTTTTGAGGGTGGGTGTGAGGTGGGGGGTGGGGTCTCCAGGAACTGGAGTTTCAAGGAGATACATGTTTTGTTGTGAAATGTATTCATAAAAAAAAAATCATCTTTTTATTGGATAAACTGAGGACCAAAGACTGAAGCTAAAACTTCTCTGTTGGTCTCCTTTTATGTGAGTATTTGATCAATTTAATTGCTAAAGCTTCAAAAGTCCCATACTATGCGAAAACCCCTTCCGAACAATTCCAACAATACAAGTCTGTACCTCAAGCCTCGCCTCCAAGGGGGGGTAGCAGCATGCTCCACCCTCTGGGAACGCCTCAGTTTAGCAGAAAGCCAAAAACACACAGTACACACTGTAACAATATAGCGAAATATGCTGCGCGCGCACACACACACACGCACGCACGCACGCACGCACGCACGCACGCACGCACGCACGCACGCACGCACGCACGCACGCACTCCATTATATTCCAGCCTGTAGTGATTGGAGGTCAGTATGAGTCCAGTTGGCACTAAATATTACTGCTGCATCGATACGATGGAGAAGTAAATCCGGGCAACCTTAAACTCAAGTTCCTGGTCTGAGATGGTGAAATATGCAGGTCATAACCACTCTAGAATAAATAAATAAATAAATAGAGATAGATACAGTAGATAATTAAATAGATAGATGTGGAAGTGTCTAGCGCGGATCTTTGGGCGTGGCCCGTCTGCTGGTGCAGGCAAAGAGGTTTGAAGGTTTGAAGGTTTGAAGCAGCTCCTGTGTGTCACTCAGAAAGCTCCTCAGAGAGCCTGGAGCCGCCGGGCTCCCCCCTCCAGATCCGACAGGAGGGTTTTCAAGACGGCTCTCGGCGTGCGCACGTGCACATGGTCTTTTGTCAAAGTCCCCCTTCATCCTGGGCTCACGAGAGCCGCCGTCTTGGAATCCACCTTGAGAGTTCTGTGGCTGCGGTGGAGTCATCAGCACCGCCTACCAGACAGTCACCTGCCCACTCCTCCTTTTTGCTGCTCCACTTTTTTCATCGTCCTCCCTCCTCTTTTTCTTTTTTCCTTTGCTTCCATTTTCCGCAGCAGCAGCAGCAGACAGAAACCCACTCCGACGACTCCTGCCCTTTCTTCTCACGTCTGCCACAGCCGTCTTGCCGGCCCTTCCTGTGAACTCACACGCATCTTTATTTTTTTTTTCAATGCACGGGTTTCACCTCAGCCGTCCGTGTCGCTCGGCGGAACGAGAGCGATGAGTTCGCTTCACAGATTCCGAGTCAACATAATGGATCTGTATATCAGGAACAGGCTGAAATCAGGACGCGATGGGGGGAGGCGGGGTGGTGGTGGTGTGTGTGTGTGTGTGTGTGTGTGTGTGTGTGTGTGTGTGTGTGTGTGGGGGGGGGGGTTGTTGGGGTGTGTGACAGAGACTCGGGTGTCGCTTAAAAAGGGAGGTGTGGCGAGCGGAGGAGCAAAAGAAGGAACATCTGTCTGAGGCGCCGTTACAATCCTTCCTCCAGGTGTCAACGTGATGTTAGTGGGAGCCCCGCCCCCTCAACCCCACCCCCAACTCACTGCATCCTCCGCTGATGGATGGAAGGCAAAGCGATGAACGGCTGGTGAAGGAAAGAATCAGATGCTTAAATAAAAACCCCCTCAGTTGCTTTTTGCGCGCTTGCATGCGACCACCCCCCCGACTCTCGACCCCCCCCTCCCCCCCCTCCCCCCCCATCAGCCGACCGCTGTCGTTTAACAAATTAGCCGTCGCGTCTGCGCGCACGGGCGCCGGCGTTAATCTGAAACGACAGTGAATTTAATAGCCACTTTGGATGTCTTTATTATTTTAGAGCACTTTAAGAGCGGCTCCCTCCTGCCGGCGGCGAGCAGCGTGGGCTCCACAGTCGACTCCAATCAAGGCGACAAAAGGTGGTGCCACACGTTGTCGCACTGCCTCCACACAAACGTGAGGGGCGGAATGATTGTCGAGCAGCAGCTTCTCGGGAAAGTTGGCGAGTCTTTGGTACCTTTTTTTTTTTCAACACTCATGTCTGTGATTTCCATGATTTGAACAAACTCAATAGCCTGTTAATGCGACGGCAAGCTTCGAGCCTCGTCCTGCTTCTGCTTGAAAGTGATTCATCAGATCAGCCGGAAGCCACTCGTGCGCCAAGTTTGCCTACCAAAATTCAACAAATGTCAAAAGCTGCGTTTATATTACCCATAAAAATTGCGCAAAACCTCAATATTGCTATAGAAAACTTGTGATTTGAACACCTAAACAAAAAACTAAAAAAAAAAATCTCAAATATCACTAAAAGGTTTTCATGCTCTCATGAGGTGGTTTTTCAGACGTATCGAAGGTATATCGCAAAAGTGGAAACATTTTTCTCGCATTTGCATGTCAGTGGACGTGACGTACAAGGTCATGTGACCTGTTCACTTCGAGTGAAAATAGCGTGTTATGTTTTGACGGAGGAGGAGACGGACGATTTTTGACAAGTAAACAAAAAGAAAAATTTAACAACCATTCTTGAAGCAAACAAACAGAAACAAACAAAAACAAATGCAATTCTCATAAAATCTCATCCAGTGAGGTTTTACGAGAACGATGGCTTATGTGCTTCACACCATTCAATGGAAACACCTCCAAATTGCAATTGCACTTTGTCTAAATTTTTAGAAATATCACTTTTATTTTGCAAAAAAACTGTCATGGAAACGCAGCTGGTGAAACCAGTGCAGTAAAGAAATTCACAACCAACATTTTTCCTCATAGTTGTATGAAATTAGTCACATAGACAGAAACTGTATCTAGGGTAGTGATGCACAAAATTGGATGGGTAACAATTCATTACAACAGTATAGAGACAAAAGTCAAAAATTACATCCAGTCAAATGATATCCAGGTGAAAGTCTGTTAGCTGAGCCAACTGGATCAGTCGAACTCGGCAGCACAGTGACGGCTGCTAACGTGGATAGTGACCGTTTCAGGGTGAAGGATCAGTTCTGTTCGATTTTAATCAGATGACAAATTGGGTAAGTCACAAGAAGCCAATAATAAATAATTGTATATTTTGTAAATGACTTTTAATTCATTAATATCAATATATCTGCTCAATGGAAGGCGCATTGCTGGCTACACTTCCTGGATGAGGTAATTAATATTTAATGAGCTGCACTGCCTGTATGGGGAGCAAGGCTGGGAAACAACCTCAGATTAAAAAGTATTTTCCTGCTTCGACCGAATGGCCACATACAGTATTTATTCTCCAACCTGCAATCTTGTCTGATCGCCTGCCACCGCTGCTTTTATGCTAAGATCTGTGCGGAGCTGCGCCTGCCTCCCTGCCGGCAAAGGCGGGAACACGTTGGGGAAAAACAAAAAGAGCGGCCAAATGTGCGGCTCCGATAGCGTCTTTAGGGCGAACCGGGCACCTGGCGACACATCAGCCCATCTCCCCGAGCCTTTTGTCGCAGAGAAAACAAATCTAGCGGCGCTGCAGCGGTAAACACAGGTAGTCTAACCCGGCTGTGACCTTCCATCTAATCAGTATTTCGAATGCGGCGTCTGTTTACCTTTAATGCATGACTGAGAAGGCGCTGATAAAAGGATGTTGCTTACTTGGGCAGATTACGTAGGTACAAGACGCGCTCCTCCCGTTTGGCAATAAAGTGTTGGAGAGGCCGTTTAGCGCTGCGTCGCAGGTCATTAAAATGTGAGGGCACTGCCTTATCTGGACGGCTGCTGCTGCTGCTGCTGCTGCTGCTGTTGTTCTTTCCACCTCCCTAAAATGAGAGTGCTTATTGGAAAACTCATGAACGGCACAATAAATTCACGCGTCTACGCGGCAGACGCAGGGCAAATTACCTCCAGTGTTGCATCACTCGCCTGCAGAATCTCGCCGAACACATCCGCGCACCTATCAGCTCGCAGAATGACACAATGCTGGTCGCCGCGGGACTTAAATATTAATTCCCAGCCTGGTGAATATGAAAATAAATCCGTCCGCTAATCGCGCCGGGAGATGCTCAACGGCGGTTAAAAAAAAAAGAAGGTTTTGTGTAAATTACCAAAAGATTAGTTCCTCTGCCGCTTTATCTGCAGGTCCAAACCGCCGAGGTGCGTTTTTCCTCAAGCACCTGAAATTCCTCTTTAACTCCGAGGCTGAAACGTGCGGATTTGCCGCGTGCAGGCGTTCGGGCGCGCGCACGTGCGTTTGTTCGGCGGGCCCGAGGCTCCTTTGAAATCCCACGATTGTCTCTGGCGAAACAAGATAGTGGTGGCGCTTTGAAGGTGCAAAGCTGTGACGGGGATGGCATTACCTGCGCCAGATAGCGCAACGCTGGGAAGTTTCTTTTTTTTCTTCTCTCTCGGCCAGTTGGACGTTTGTCACATGTGACGAGGCGACGCTGTTTTTCCCTGGGATTATGGCGCATTAGGCGAGAAGGGTGCCCGTCAAAAAAATAAAAAAATAAAAAATCATACCCAGTGGTTTTTACTTATTTATTTCTAATCTTTGACAGTGGATAAACATTTATGACCAAAAAAAAAAAAATAAAAAAAAAAATAAGCCCCCTCTGTCACGTATCTCAAACTGATGGTCGGCCAGTATGGTGGACATTCTTGCTTTGAAGTGGGAGATGAAAATAGCAGTGGCATATTTTGTATCACACACTCAGCAGGGGGAAAAAAATATGTAAAAGCACTTTAGCAGATTACCCCCTGCTTAAGGCCTCCCTCGGATATGATAATATACCAAGGGGGCTGCTGAACAATGTGCTTAATATTGAAATAGCCTATTTCCCAGGATGAGACAGTTATAATAACCCAATTAAATGCAGGAATCGCTATCACCCTCCATCACTGACCAGCATCAGAGCCACACGGCGGAGAGGAGATGTAAAAAGCCCTCCGTGTTTTATGCGGCGGCGTGTTCCCTGTCGCACGTAAAACTTTACGAATGGCTTTTATGCCGGCGCTTCGGCACGCGGCCGTCCTTGTGCTCCCGCAGTGAAAGCTGAGGGCCCCGCTTTCTTCCTCGAGCTGATCAATTAAAAGCTTATTGACCTGCTGCAGAGGACGCAGCGGGGAGATAGTGGCAGGAGCGAGGGAATCACTTTGTCTCGTCAAGCATTTCTCTACGCTGAATACGCGACGGGAATCGACGGACTCCGCTCTCACGTCGCCAGGTGCGTTTCAGCGCGCTCCAGATAATGGGAGCATTGCCTTAATCCGATTATGAACGGAGCATTCAAATGTATACAAACACCTAAATCTGATTGGAAACCGGCGAAATCAGAGTTGTTGTAACTGGAGTGAGAGACCCAGATTTATCTATCATATCATACTGCCATTTCTCCTGCCACGCATTCCGAAATCTCCGATACGAAATCCGAGGCTACGTTCCACACATTCCAGATCTTCTCCCTCGACTTTGACCCGAAAGTAGCTCTCTGCCCACTCTGGTAACATTTTTGTAAACAACAACATCTTCAAGGAGCAAAACACACTCCATAAGGGCTAAAATGTCAAGACTGTTTACTGTGTGAAACATAATGTGTGGACTGCATTGTGTAGATAATGAGAATGGGCCCCTGAAAAGGGAAGTTGGAAGTCAACAATCTAACAAACTACTCATCAACAAGTGCATCCGTTAAGCTCTGTTAGCTCGTCTTAGCTTCCGCTAACAGGAAAAGAAGCTTGCTGCAAAATAAAAGCACAACAACGGGAAAAAATCCCAGATGTCATAAACGATTATACACTATCATATTATGAAAATCTAGCGGCCACACTATTTTCCAACACATGGAATGCTCTCCAGCAGGCACCACGGCCTTTAACACACACACACACACACACACACACGCCTGCACGCGCACACCCACACACACACACACACACACCGTAGAGAGGTTTCTTTCTGGGCTGACTGGGCGACACACACCATAATATGTCATGGAACGTTTGGATGGAGTCAGCGGTGTGAGATGTCCTGGAGGGTTTTATCTGGGCGTATTTCTCCTCCAAATTCACCATGAAGAGACATGGAGATGTCCACAAAGCGATACGCTGACCTCCTGTCATATACGTCCAAGTGATGTGGGCGCAGGCAGGCAGAGTTCACACTTCCTGTGGACGCAGATAAAACGCTTACGCCTTCACACCTCCGCTGAACCACTTCCTTCTTGATTCCCCCCCTTCCCTGTCTCCTCCTCACACCTCACAAGCACAAACAGAAACACACACAACACACGCACACACACACACACACACACACACACACACACACATGCCGGGAGCTTAATTTGCAATAGAAGACTACTTAATTTGAATGTCTTTGATGTTGCGTGGCTCTGCTCAAATGAAGTATCTGATCCCAATCCCCTGGACGGATCCACCAGGGCGTATCGCTGGAAGCGTCCACCATCAGCCCCGCTGCCCTGCATTCCGACTGCTTTTCTTTTGTTCCTCGCCCACCGTCCTCTCGCCCCCTCCCACCTCCACACCCATCGACAGATCCATCACTCTATAATTTATTTCATTTACACTTTTAACAAGCGTGCTTACGTGCCTCGTCATCCGGCTAATTTATGGAGATGGGGTCTCAAGCTCGGTCCCCCTGGTGGCCACGCGGCCCTGACACGTCGCTGAGCTTGTCTTTGCGCGCACCGCTCGGTGGCAAACAGCTCACAATGACATGGAGAGCGAGCAGGTTTAAAGGTCGTGATGAAGAAATGACGCAAGCGGCAGAAAATTCCTTTAAAAGCCTCACTTGAGACGGAAGCACAGGTCCGTCTGTGTCCGCGCAAGTCCGGCTGCGAATCAGACAAACCGACCGAGTCGCATCCGTTCCGGACGCTCGAGGTTGCTGCAGAGTAAACACAGCCAGCCTCAACATCTCCTCGTCCTTGTGCATCGCTGGAGCTAATCGCGTACGTCCACACCTGGCATGCTTGCAAATGTCCTCAAAGACACGCAGGACTCTGCTTCGAGCGCGTCAGCGGACCAGCAAGCCCAAGGCAGCGCGGCAGCACCGGCAGCACTGACTATCGTCAGGACGATGAGGTGTGTGCGCGAGCTCAGGCACAGAAATAAATGGGCAACATAAATGCTACACGAATAGCTGCTGGCCTTTTTTTCATCGCGTGGTTTCATCGAGTGGGTCCAGGCCAACTGAAAGCCTGACTGTCGTTCTAGTTTTGATTCAAGCAGTTGAAGCGACACACTGACTTTAATGAGCTTCTTTAAGATGCTTTTCCCAAATAACTGTGACAGATGGAAACAAGCTATATGTCTTTAAGAATGCTGTGATGCAAAAATGTTGATGTGAGAAAATGCAAATGATTATTTTTAACTTTGATATAAGTTTCTTTCCAAGTGACTACCAACTATTTCCACTACAGATCACTGTTTATAATTTACTGATTTGTATGACATTCCAAATGACATTCTTCACTTACTTTCAAAAAAAATAAATAAATGAATGACTGGAGGTCTTAAAGACGGATGTGGCACAAGGAGGAGGACCATTTCAGAAGAAGCAACATTTTTGATTTGATCCGTGGGTTGTTTTTTTCACTTTTTGGATCAAAGCTCCCCACTCGGGACACAACATAATGTCCTCCGTAAAGGAGAGACGGTCGCCCCAAGTTTGCACATAATGCCTGGCCCTGTTGACCCTGGAGAGTGTGCACAGGCCAGCCTCTCTGAAGTGTCCTTTCAGGCGGTTTGTGTTTGAAGTGCACGCGGGCGACACACATCGAGGCTTAACCGCGCCAAAGGAGGGTCAGCGCTAAGTAGGCCTTGAAAAGGACGCGACAGGTTGAAGTATCTTATCATAAACCCTCCGTCTGCGCCTTGATTATTCCTCGGGGCCGTCGTTATTGAACCTATGGGCGCTTTTGCTTTGCGATGAAAACGTGATTTACAGTTTAAGCGCGTCTCCTCCCCTCAGATCAGCGGCGCGAGATCTCGGCGGAGCACGCTGACGGCAGATCTGCCTCAGACTTCAGACGGAACAAACCGTCGCCGCGGCTGTTTTAGGCAACTTTTAATTTGTTTATCCTGCGTATCTGATTGAGGAGAGGCGCCCTCTGGCTCCGGATGGACAGAGCAAAGCGGTGACGTCGTCTGGCCTTCGACGGATTGTTTACCTCTGAGGACAAAGTCTGTTCGACTGATCGCCCTGCAGAGTCACAGAGTTTTCTCCCAACCACATATTTCCCCGACCTCGCTTGGGCGACTTCTTTTTTTCCACCTCAAGCACGCACGAGACTTGGACCTCTCTCGCTGATATTAGCATTTGAATTAGCGTGCCCAATCGCCACCTATTGATTCTGCACAGTGACCCCTCCCATGGCTGTTTTCTCTGCACCTTCTTTCAGTGCAGAGTTTGATCTCAATGGCTAATTTGATCCAAGCTGCAGAAGGTGAGTGATGCACAAACAATTGTTGTGCCATGGAATCCATAACGTGCAGATTGGATCAAATTGTTCATACACGCATCAGTCAACTGTGAGTTATTGATGGTTTTTTTAAACTGGTCTGAAAGTGAAGGCAGAGAAGCTAATGATACTTAAATTAGAACAGCTGGTCACAACCAAGAGCTAAAGATGACAAATACGTAAGCTATTTATTCATTTTGACATTTTGTTAATTAACAAAAGTAAATCAGTAGTTTTTTTTTCATGCCAATAATTTTTCCAAGGAGCACTTTTAAAATACACAATGATGGAAATTGAAAATTTAAATATACTTTTAAATCTTACTCACTTTCAACAATTTACTACCTATAACTTAATTTTGCAATAGGTGAGCTTTAATCATTCATAGCAGGAATACCAGCTGGGAAATATTCAATGCAGTAGTAATAACACTATTGCATGTATTTAGTGTAAACTGTTATTGAATCAGACTAATATCGACTTGCAATGTTTTGCTCCTTTAGAATTTAATGATAAAAAAAGATGAGTTTTGCTCTCATATGCAATCTGTGTCTCGCGTTTCCTCGGAAAAATAAGCAGGAAAGCTTTGACAGTGTTTGTCCTTTATTGGACAAGTTCAGGCTGACTCAACAGTGTCGGTGTTGTGCAACCATAATTCCAACGCCGTGAGACGTAAATACTGCCTGACAGTGGAGCAGTGCAGCATCGACACCACGATCAGCGCCTTAACTGAAGCTACTGTCGCTACCCTCTGCACAAACCCCCCCCCCCCCAAAAAAAGAAAAACCCAACACCTCTGCCGTGCCGCGGCCATTATCAAGAGCCGGGATCTATCTTCTCTGTTGATGAGGAACTTTCTGAGCGCCACCTGCGACCACGCATGGGAGCCCCGTACGAGCAAAAACACTGATTGCAAGGTGGACGGAGCTCATGCGCGGCGTCGCTGAAGAGGCGCCATGTGGGTGCTAAGTGGCACCTTAACATGCGCCGCCTCCTGCTGTCCAGGAGGGGGAGGGGGACTGCAGGTGCGACGGCATGTCTGGTTGAGGGGCGAGGAAAACAAACAGTCAGCTGACGGCTGCAGGGAGACAGACTGTCCATAAATGAAGACGGTTCTCTCGCTCTCTGAGCGTTTTTTTTTTTTTTTTTTTTTTTGTCTTTGAAGCGCAGCCGTTAATTTCTGACCAAAGGGAAGCGGGAGCTGTCTGTCTCCGGCTGGTTATGTGTGTGTTTACGTGTTGCCGGGACAGATGGTGTTTGTGTGGGTGGCGAGTGATAAAGCGTGTATCAACCTGGTAAAGATAGCCCTAGCTGGAGGAGCTGCTGGTGGCTCATCGTGATGTTTGCCCGCTAAACGGCTGACTTATGTTCCCGGGTTAAAAGAGACAATAGTTTTTCGCTGGCGAGTGGGAGGTCCTGCTGCATGTTTTTTTTTCCCTTTTTCTTTTTCTCCCTCCATCTCTGAACACTTTCTATATATTAAACAAGTCGAGCGGCTCGCTTGCTTCGGGAGCCACGCAGCTGCACTGCGTATTGATCGGACATAAAAAGATGGACTTTTGAATCAGCAACCGATAGCAGCCGTGCTCAAGTAGCTGTCTGAAAGAGCGGGCAGGTCGTCAGCTCCTCTCCGCAACATCTCTCAGAGCGTGAATCATGCTGCAGAAAATGTGTAAATCCTTTCATTATTTTCCACCCTGCTTTGATAAACTAAATTAAAACGCTGCTTTTATTGTTTGTTGGCTGGCTGGGCTTGTGTGTCTATGGGGAAGACTGCTATAGTGATTTTCAGCACAACAACAACAACAATGATCATTATGTTAATATTAATATACACCGTGACATTTAGCCGTTTAGCAGCTGGTTCAATTTAAAAGACTAGGATGCAAAATGTAAGAAAGGTGGATGTTTGATGCTGTTTTGCAACAATTCAGACAATTTTGTCATCAAAACCATTTTATTACACACACACACACACACACACACACACACGCGCGCGCGCAAGAACACAAACAGCGTTGAGTGGCTGCCAAGAAGACCAAGAAGGGGCGATGTAACATCTAATTCGAAGGATATGTTGGTCCTTCAGTAGCTTTGAATACAGCAGAGATGGACAAAGGTCAGCAATAACAACAATGGTGCAACACAAGGTGGAGGAGTTCTTGTGGAATGACAAAATGTTTCACATTGGAATATAAAGTTAACAAAACAAGGAGAAAAAAAAATCAGACGCTGTTCTGTCCTCAGCGTCATGGGAGTGTACATTTGTAGCAGGAGGTGTGTGAAAAGCCCTGCTGGAAAGGTTTAAAGCTGCACTAGTCGGGTGAAGGTCAACAAGAGCAGAAGTCAAAACACCAGTTCCTTGTAAAATGTAAAGCGTAGAAAATCTGTGCTGGAAATCTTTGTTGAGGAGGGACAAAAGCTACAATTTCTGTGACCAAAAGTCTGCCTGTGTGCAGATAGAAGTAAAACCACATCGAAAAAAAAAAAATCTTTAAAAACTGAAGAAATGAAATGAAAAGTAATAATGAATAGCCACTTGTGTGCAGGCAATGCCTGAGGCTCAAGGAGATTCTTTACATCTCCCAATTCTTTAGAGCCATTATGAATAGAACATGACTTGACAACAAGGAAAACAGGTTGAACGCTCAGCGAGTCTGTGTATGGATCTCCAGCTTCGGCTAGCCAGATGAAGACAGACACTCGCTGCTCCGCAGAGAGTTCAAGTTAATGTTGACCCAAGCGAAGGGCAAGAAAGGCGCAGAGAATTAGGAACTTCTACCTCGCCGGAAAAAGATTCTCTTAATCAAACGACAAAGGAGCACCTTTGGTTCGAGCTCCGGAGGCGACTGATCGATGTGGATTTGGCGCTCGGCGACGAGTCAGATGTGGAGCCAGCCTTGCGCCTGAGCTCTGCGAGACTCTGGCGAGATAATTGCTATCGCTGCCTTGCGTCTGGCCCGACCTGCCTCCTGTCCCTGCGTCACAGCCTTCGCCGCTGAATGGAAATAGAGTTGCCCCGGTGCCGTCCAACTGCCAACAGCCACTGCGGGTGTATTATGGGAATTATCAAGTTTGGTGCAGGCAATTTGCTTGTGAGAGCGTGGGAGAAAATTCAAAAGAAAGAAAGTCCAATATCTATCTATCTTATCTATCTGTCTGTCTGTCTGTCTGTATATATATGTATATATATATGTCTGTATATATATATATATATATATATATATATATATATATATATATATATATATATATATATATATATATATATATATACATATATATATATGTATATATATATATATATATATATATATATACATATATATATGTATATATATATATATATATATATATATACATATATATATATGTATATATATATATATATATATATATATATATATATATATATATATATATATATGTAAGTTGGAGGGAGGGAGGGAGGGAAGGAGGAGATCAGTGGAGTCGAGATCGGCCTTTACCTGGAAACAGACGCCCTGGAAAGTCCATTTTGGAAGATACATTTATATAACCTGGTTGGGGGAAAAAAAAAGAAGAGATAGTGCGGCAGAAAGGATGGAGGGCAAGAGATGAGGAGCGGGAAGATTAAGTAATTATCCTTTCAAGCCTAATTTGAGGTGCTGTTTGAAATTAACCTATGCAAATGGTGAGGCTGGATGGCAGAGAGGACTGCGGTGACTCAGACTCCACCGCAGCGAGATTAGTTTTCACATCTTATCACAATACTATCAAATGCAAATTCTCTCGCCGCGCCAAAATGCTCAGTGCAATTTGCTCCGGGAGGCGTTTTCCCACGGCGCGTCTGGGTGTTACGTTGTGGCGCAGATATTCGTTTTTTGGTTTTTTTTCATGTTTAAAAATGCAACAATTATCAGGAGGAAGTCGGTATTAAACATATAGCCCGAGGTGTTGCTGACTGAATCAGACACAGGCGGGTCTAGCGGTGATTTCTTTCATGCTTTATATTCCCGCAGCACTAACCTAAGCCGAGAGTCACATCTTGTTTGTCGGGGGAGGGGGTGGGGGGGTGTTACAGTTTGTGATTTGCATTAGTTTGCGTTCGCCGACAAACTGCGACGTCTCGGGTAACATAAGGTGGAAGCGGCTGCCGTTGTTCCTAGCAAGAGAGCTGCATTTGGTGGTTCCAACGTGGGCCTGAGGTAGCAGGCTTAACGGATAAGCAGAGAGCAGGCTGAGGCCGCGCTCTTTGTTTTCCCAGCCGTTCTCATAAATGCCCTTTTTGCTGGAAGTAGGGATTTCTGAAGTCGAGTCCTCCCGGGTATTTACATAAAACCATGACTGCTGGAAAGAGGTATATGCAAAGATGTTAGAAAACAAAAATAATACAAACAAAAAAACCCAACAAAACAGCATCACTGTGTTTTTGAGTGGAAAACAGATGGCCTCAGGATTTAACAAGCAATGGTCTTTGGTCTATTTTATTTTTTTGCATTTTATTCTCCCCTAAAACATGGTGCCTTCAGCAAAATTAAAAAAATAAAAAATAAAAAAATAATCAAGAAAACAAAGCAAACTCGAGCTCTCCAAAATGAGCCGAGCTCACAGAGCCGCACTCTGCACAACATCCCAGCACGGCCCTAAAAACTGGCTGGAGCCCACGACCGTGACCTTCTGCAACAACCTGCAGAGGCGCCGAGTCCCCTGTGAGCGCCTGCCCCGCCGACAAGGCAGCAAGACGAGCGCATTAGGTTTAACTGGCGGAGATGAAATTAAAAGCGGTGATTTCCCTGACGGCCGCTCCCCTCTCGGCGGCAGCAGCGCGCCTCTCTTTATTGTGAAGATGTCATTATTTAATTCATAAAAAGCAGCTTTATCGCGCTCCCTCACCCCTGCGCGCGCGGCCACATGCCAACTTCCTGCGCTTCACTCGAGCGTGCAGCCGCCGCCGCTGTTGTTGTTGTTGTTGTTGTTGTTCCCGCCCTCTGGAAACGCTCTCTCTTTGTTGAGGATCTGATTAAGGTGACGCATCGAGGGGACCTAGAGCACCCGGATGGCTCTTGATGCCGTTTGCAGAAGAGCCTGATTGTGAGATCTGGTGCGCGGGAGCGAGAAAAACACCAAGCGAGTGGCATCCTTACACTTTCAACATCCATGCAGCGTTGGCCGCCGCACGGCTGCGGCTGCGGCTTCGGAGAGGAGCTGAGCAGACGCCATGAAGAGCTCTGCTTGGCACCGCGTCACCATCTAAATGCAAATGGAGGGAAGGGTGCAAATGGAGCGAGGAAGCTGTTTTTCGCCGGAGCTGCTTTCGGCGGAAAGCGTAACGGCAGGTACAGGTCCCAAAAAAGCACATAAGCGTCACATGTTCATGGCGATAATTATCATCTCCGAGGTGCTTCCTTCATCACAAGGCGTGGTGTGAGCTCTACTCATTTACAGGCTGTGCAGATGTGATAAAGGAACATTTCACTCTCAATTTTTGGCTAATTCTCATGTCCAACACTGCAGTTCACAATTGAATTGCGATATTTATGATTTGGGTTGTAGTCAGGCCAGGTGGGGGAAAAGCTCCTATATTGTACCCTACAGATCTTTATTTTCAGCCCTGACTGGAGTTAGCACTGCCGCCTCACAGCAAGATGGTTGTGGGTTTGATTCCGGGCCTTTGACCTTTCTGTGTGGAGTTTGCATGTTCTCCCTGTGTCTGCGTGGGTTCTCTCCGGGTTCTTCGGCTTCCTCCCACACTCCAAAAACATGCCTGTGAGGTCAATTGAACATTCTAAATTGTCCATAGGTGTGTATGTGAGTGTGAATGGTTGTTTGTTTCTATGTGGCCCTGCGATGAACTGGCGACTTGTCCAGGGTGCCACCCTGCCTTCGCCCTATAACAGCTGGGAGAGGCTCCAGCAGACCCCCGTGACCCTGAGCTCGGGAAGAAGCGGGTATGGAAGATGAATGAATGAACCTGTTCAGCTAGCATGATGATACTAAAGCTGCATGCTCTGTTGGACCCGCTCCATGTCTGGAATGAAGGTGGTCTAAAAGGGGGCCACTAACTCGGTTGACAGTGTTTGAGGAAAAATTATACTAAAGAGTGGAACAGGCTCGCGACATAAAATATTGCCAAAGTATTTGCTGTAATATGAGATCGCTGAATAAATCTCATTAAAAGGAGCTCCAAAATGTGAAACAGTGTGAAACTCCGTGCCTGGATAAAATGTCACATCAAGCCTCTCTGAGGATCTCGGTGTTTGAACCTGCGCTCATTGACGTCAAAGCCACCAATTTGTGCCTGAGATGTTTCCCGAGGACATTTCCGCAGACGGCCCGGGGAAACATATGCTGATGTGACATCACTCTGCCACGAAACCACTCAAAGATAAACTCTCGAAAACACATTTTTTTTTTTATAAAAATATATTTTTCTTTTTTTAGAAATAAAAGTCACCTTTAGGAGGAGGAGGATGGAGAGGGGGGAGTGACTGAGTGAAATGAAAGCAATTTTTCTTCTTTTGAAATGTAAATGTGCAGCGATTTGCTGAATACCTTTGAAGAAATCGTGTCATTAAGAATCAGGTGTCGCCATGCAGCTCCCATTGATAGGGAGTTTATAATTTTTTAAAATGAAATATATTTCCACCTCTTGCAATTTCTTTGCCCCTTTTCACGTCCCCGTAAGTGGAGAGAAAGCTTTGTGGTGAAAAGGTCACGTGGCCGTCGTGGCGGCTGCACTCACCTGCTGACGGGAGAATGTCATCACTTTCCTTTAGACTTAGTGATGATTCTCTCTTTACAAGCCGGCGTGGGCTGAAAGCCTCCGAGTGAGCAGCGTCTCCCTAAAGTGTCCCCGAGTGTGCAAACCCAGCGTTGCTGGCGATGCAACACACAGTCACATCTGTAATTTTGGAGAATTTCAGCTGCGGTGAAGAAGATGGCACTCTCAAAAATGTAAAGCCTGAGAGCCTGTTCAGAACTCTTCATCACTGCATTTGCTTAAGAAACACAATCTGCAGCGACCTGTTGACGACTCATTTGTGGAGTGTTTCTTGGTTTGTGGTCGTATGAGTTCGGTACGACCTCATACCTCGTTGATGCAGTTGATCTTTGTCAACAATCCAACGTTCATTTAAACTGGATTTCAGAAGGTTCGAACTGGAACTCTTGTATGTTTATGTTCATCTTGATGGCTGCCTCTATAGTCCTGATTGGCTTGCAACAGGGTGGCGACAGATCTAGACAAGGCCGCCTAAACCGAGACCAACACATCACAAAGACCAGGGGTGTAAAGACCAAGCAAAGACTGAGATCAAGATCAAGAAAGACCATTTCAAGACCAAGTCAAGACCGACTTGTTGAGCTCAAGTCTTGGAAGCGACAAAACATTGTCACTGGCAAGAACTGTAGAACCAAAGCATCATATTATGTTGTATCAGAGAAGAAACAGGAAAATTGGGGGACAAATATACATTGCACCATGTTTTTTTTTTTAGAAATGATGAGTCATGCTGGCTGGAGAATAATAGTGACGCTGCACCAGGGCCAGCTTGCCTGGTTTTTGAAATCCTCACCGAGACTGTAATGGCTGAGACAAAAGCAAGACCACGAGTGCCGAGGCTGAGGCGAGGCGAGGCAAGGCGAGACCAAGTGAAAATGGCTTCAAGACCAAGACCGGTCTCGAGTCTGACGACACTAGTGGGGATACAAAGCGTCGGCACCAACAGGAAGTCTTGTACTGTCCCCAATTTGCTCAACTGGTAGTGAAGGAAACCAGTTGCTCTGGTTTGAACGTGTATCCAGAGGGTTTGCGTTTGAAGAATGTTCATAGTGGCTCACTGTCACAACCCAGTTCCGCTTCCCAGCAGAAGACAGACATCGGCAGCCACGCTGCCTTTTGGTTTACATTCAAAGAAGCTAACTTTCAGTACACAGTAGTTAAGGTCGGTTCGGTTATAACACAGAATATCTCCCCCTGCACTTTAGCAGGCAATGGTTCTAAAAACACTGGAAGCAGAGTTACACGTTTGCACCCACTACTTTTCCGTGTTTGCAGCCAGAACGCATCTCCTGCACTTGCAGTCGGAGAAGATTTGATCTTTATTATTCTTAAAACACACCCAGCTCTGTAATTGCCGCTGCCGCCACCCACAAGCATTCGCCAACCTGCCAATCCCAGTTAATCAAAGCTCCCTTAAATCCCTCTCGCTCCCAGGTGTGCGCAGCATCCTCCTCCAAGTCGACTTCACAAGTGTTCTCACGACAGTTTATCCTCACAATTTGGAGCCATTTAAAAACTTGTCTCGACCGAGGCTCCTCTCTTCTCTGTGACCTCCATTCCGGCTCCCTCTTTTCTTTCCCCCCTTTCTCTCCCTACACACACCCGCATGCAATCCATTTTTCATGCTGTCTCTGTACTGTTGCAGCCCATTTTATTTTGCTCCTCCGTATCTGAGGTGTCCCGTTTCTTTCTTTTTCCGTTCTTTCTTTTTTTGCTGTTGTTGCTGTGTGTGCGGCAGCACGCCGAGCCCAGGCAGTTGGCTGGAACACCATGCACTCGCCGAGAGCCGCTGCTGTCTGGCACAGATGCTAGCAATCATCGCTACCAGCGGCCGACTTGCTTCAGTGAGCCTTTCAAACTTCCTTCCATACCTGTCATTCATTCCGCGTGTCTTTACACACAGCAGCTTGAAAATAATCAAACAAAAGTAAGAATGCAAACACTGTCTGACAAATTAGCCATACTAGCACCTTGCTTAGCATCGCACATTAAATTGGACTCCTTGGCAGCGGCTCAAAGCCTCTCCCTGTCCGGGATGTTTTTTTCATGAAGTTTGCGACCATGTTTGCCATAGTGCACACTTTTTTTTTTTTCCTCCTTCCAAAAATGCATTTTAACTCGTCAAAAAGCAAACATGTGAGCTTTACACCTGCGATTGAACTCCAGGCTGAAAGATATGAGGGAGCGTTTGCTCGGCTTTATCGCTAATACGCCCCAAACTGTAGCGCTTAAGCTGAATATGAATGTACCCCAAGTGAATTATTAATGCTTGTAGTGTGCTTCGAATTCTGCCTGGCACTTCCAGAGGTGATCCACCTCCCACGCGGATTGGAAGCTGTCACCCGTAATTGGAGAAATCACGACAGCACAGAGTTAAGTGCTTCCACAGTCCCCGGGTGAGGAATCTGACGGCGCACACTGCAGCTCCAAGAGGTGGGAACATTTTTTCCTTTATGGGTTTTTTATGCCATTTTTTTTTTTAACCCATCCTATCCATTTCTTTCCTCAATATTTTTCTTCCCTCCCTCCCCGAACACTCTAGACACTTACGGATCAGGGAATACGTTTACCTTGATGATAAGATGACCAGAAAATCTCAATTTTGCAGGGATATTGAAGTCGTCGAGCGGCGGCGACGAAGGAGGGAGACGTTCAAGAACGCTTACAAGTTCTCGGGAGTGGGGCGGCAACATTTCTGCCGGCGCAGATCGAAGCGAGCCGCGGCTACTTTTTCTCGGCCTCTGACCCAAAAAATCACCCGTGAATTTCAGCGAGCATGTTCCGCCAAAGCGTGGGAGATGAAGCGTGTCTGATGAAAAACATGCGCTCGGCGGTACATCTCTCTGACAGAGTGACAAGCCTGTGCAAAGTGCGTGGATGGCGGGACCCTCCGAGTGCCCGGGGCGCCGTCAAACTGACAGCTCGCAGCGCACAACGGACCCCCTGTGTCCCGCGCACGGAGGCAAAGTTGTTGCCACCGTGAGGACTCTTGCTTGTCTTGTTGATGCCCTTAAACAAAAGGGATTTGTCACTTTTCATGACAGGAGCAAGATTTGTAGATCGCCGGGTGCATCTGGGCTACGGCCGACCGTCGAGGAAAACATCGTTGATTGGAGGAGACAAGAGTGAATGTCGGCGGAGGTCCAGTCCGGCACAGGTCATGTGTGAGCTGGTGACAGAGGATGGAGATGAAACCCATCCCTGGGTGTCACGTGGAGCAGAAGCGAGCTCCAGATAGGATAAGTGAAGCTTGTTGCGGCGAGACGGGTTGTCGGAATTTGATAAGAATCTGAAACTAGGGCAGGGATTTAGCTCCGCCTCACAGGAGTACACACTTTTGTTAAGAGGAATCCTGCACATTCTGTTTATAGCTCCACAATTGGAATTTAATCACTATAATCCATTCACTGGATTATGGTGCCACAGCTTGGTGATAAACCATCTGTGTGCGAAGGTACCTGTGTGTTAAAATTAAAGTTCAACTACCCTCTCTTCTAAAATCTATTTTTTTCTAATTTGACAGGCCGATTTCCCGCTGACTTACTTCCCGCTTTTATTTATTATTCTTATCAGTTCCCCCCCTCAACCATGCACCATGCTTTAGCTAGACTAAAATTGATGTTATTTCGGCTGTAAGCTCAATTTGAAATAAACTAATACTAAAAAAAAAAAAAAAAAAAAAAAAATCATCACAAACCAAAACAAAAGCCGTATATCAGCACACACTGTCAATGAAACACATTGACCCTCAAGGCAAACATTGCATTTAATTTCCTCTTTTAGTTGCGGGAGAAAAGGTGCAATATTTGTGGAGATGTGAGGGAGATAAGACGGTGCACCGTCTCTGAAATGCAAATTTGATGGACATAAAAGGGAAATGAGAGGAAAAAAAACCCAGAGGGAACCACCATCCCGGGAAAACAATGAAAAATATACACAACCATAACAGTGTGTGTGTGGGGGTACTGTATAGACATATAACGGCTGAACTGATATATTACTACTTGCTGAAGGCAGAATGCTCTGGTGGAAACTCTATACTGCATCTGGAGGTTTGGTTACCGCTGTGACAAAAAGAAACACGATGCCGAGACTGAAGCGGCAAAGCCAGACATTTAGACAAAGGGAACAGTAGGATTGAGAGTTAGAGGAAGGAAGGACACCAGAGACGGAGCAAAAGGGGGGAAAGAACCAATTAAAAAAAAATAGCACAAGAGACATACAACAAAAATTAACACAATCTTACATATAATAACCGACCTAACTCAGATTTCCAAGTGAGCAGGTCTGGGGAGAGACGTTAGCAAATCACTTCACTTCAAGTCACTTCAGCCACCTTCCTCCTCCATTCTGATGACCTCTATGACCTTCAGCAATTCCTGACCATGTCCACACACCTAAAAGGATTGAGCTGCTGCCATGTGATTGGCTGATTAGCTAATGTCGTAAAAAGGAATGAATCGCTCTACCAAGTAAAGGGGCGAAAGACAGTATTTAATAATTCAAACTTGGGAAATTTCACTTCTCAGGAAAACCAGGCATGAACAGATCAAAGAGAAAAAAATACAAGCCAGACAAGACACAAGAAGAGAAAACCCTAAAAATAAAAGAGGAAATAACTCAGCGTGGTTCCAAACTGTGACAGCTTTATTGTGCTGTGGGTTCAGCGGTGCTGCCACTGAAGACAGCGTTGTAAATTTTGAATTGAAGACAAACACACACACGCACATACACAGTTCCTTGTGTCATGGAAACGGCTGACATCTGTCCATCAGACACTGATTTCTTTTCTTAGATATGTATTTAACCTCCTAAAGAACACACAACTTAAGTACCCTGCTACTTTGCAACATATTGTTTTCTTTTACCGCACACGGAGCAGCTTGTGCATCAGTGGGATATGCTTGTACAAATGATGATGAAAATCTCAAATTTCTGAACATCCCTGTGGTTAAATTCCTTCAACACAGTAATACTTTGTCTTCCTCTACTTCACTGATTACAAGGGCACTTTGCCTTGGCAGAAAGATCATATGGAAAACACTTGCATTACACCACCAGGGGCCTGACCTCTCCAGACTATGAGAAGAATGAGGAGAACTTCTCACTCAGACAATATTTTTTTCCCATTTAAACGAAATTCACAGGCCAATGAAATCAAAATACACATTTTTGTCTACAAGCTAATTCTATATAACAGCCAGCCAACTGTAAAGGTGCATATTAACGTCATAACTGCATTAATGTAAGACTGAATTTGAATGAGACTGTGCCACTGACGGGTGCAGGTGTGACACTAATTTGTGAATTGTCAAAAAGAGGCAATTTGGCTGTTTGAAGGCGGAAGACATTTCTGCAACGTGTCACCACTTTGCACGGTTAATATTTCAAGGAATTTGACTCATTTCAACTCACGAGTTGCCCTCACCGCCTCTGTTCCTCTCATTCTGCTCTGCACTAATGCATTTTAAATGTATGCACCTGTCGAGGGCGACCGAGAGTTAAAGTTGGTGATTGACAGGTGGGAAGAGTCGTTGGTGCTGAACTCTTCTCTACCTGTTCTTGAAAAGCAGACGCACCATTATTATATTGTTATTAACTTTCAAAAACTACTAGACCAACCTGACTGACTGGTTTATATATAGAATTCAACAGACAGGTGAATGTTTCATTACACAGGTCGGAGCAGGATATAGGAATTTATTACTAGAATTCTAATGAGAGTGGAGCCGCGTAATAATAATAACTAGGCTTTTTAAAATGCGTCGCGCATTAGACAGGCACACCTGCAGCACATGGACGCACTGGGAAATGAAAAAAGTGCAACAATATTGAAAAAGAAAAGAAATGAGAGTCAAAGCTGCAGATTTTTTTCTTAACCCGAGCCACGCCAGCATCAGCGAGGATGCATTCACCGCAGAGCAGAACGTGGGTGAGAGACAGAGTGCTGGAGATTGGTTCTGCATAAGGTTGCGGGGTATTTTTTTTTTTCTTTCTTCTCCTTGGGATCAAGTGCAAATAAAGATGCTGCCTAGACGCTGTTTGTCAGCATTTTTTTAAAGCTCTCTGGCGGTGTCAGATGAAGAGACACTTGAAGTAGAAGGTGAAAACATAAAAGAAGCACTGTGAGGAGTGAAACATCAGCACCGGGTTTGATTCACCTATTGATCTTGGCAGACTGACACCTCGTCTCAACCCTGACAGTCTTTTCCTCCCGCCTCAAATCCACTTTTTTGCTCGCGTCAGCAGGACGGCAGGAAAACAAGGCCGAGAGACGCAGTCGAGTCGACCAAGACCCTGGTCACATGACACAACCATCTTGGTGTCAGGTTGGGTATTAAGAGCTTAGCCTCTATTAGCAGCAGTCGAGGCAAATGCAGCACTAACGCATTTATCACATCATCATATCTGATGTACTGACATGGTGCTGGCAAGCTCGCTGAGCTGAACATTAACGCTGCTGTCCGTGCGCACAGCTGAAAGTCAAAACTTGCTTTTTGCAGACGTCGACCAGGTCACGGTGCCAAGCTGAGCTGTGTGTGGATCACTGTGTAAGAAGGACGAGCTCTGCAGGTACCTGAAGCTGCGACTGATACTGACAATACCGGCACACTTCAGCTTTCACTCATTCGTGGTGCCTAACATTTTGCCATGAAATAATACATTTTGTTGGCTGTAGGACAAACAGGTATTGGTGCCCTTACTGACATCACAGAGGGCTGATTTGTAAGCTTTTTTTTTTTTTTTTTAGCAGACTTTGTAAAAAGTGAAATAAAATTCCGCTCAAAGGAACGAGAGGATGAACTTCTCTCCCTTCTGAGGAGCTCACTGACAGGCTGGGGGCTATTGTTCTATAACAGCGGCCAAGTGAATTTTGCATAATAACTGTAACACAATGAACACTGGCTGAAACAATGAATGTTCCATCAATTCCTTTGAAGAAGACCAATTTTGCTTTTGGTCCTTGCTGCTTTCAGTTGTGTGCCAATATACCAAATACTGAACACAAAAGCAGGACTATATATTTTTTTCTTTTCCACTGACCTTTGCTCTACCAGAAAACCCAAATATTGACCAGCTTGCTTTTGTGGAAGGGAGACAACTGACCCATTCTTTCCCAAGGAGAGAGAGAGAGAAAAAAAAGATACAAAGTCTTGTTAACTGGTGTAGATGAACTAATTGCGCACGGATCAAGAGCCAACGACTGAAAAAGAGGGATGCAAAATCCTGCAACTTGCCGTGCTTTTCCTTGTGCTAATAGCTGCAAGCCCCTTTTACATTTTAATAAAGTCTCAGAATAAAATGGACACCACGCTCTGGTGGTTACAAGGGTAAAAGTGTCCTACAAAAGCTGCAAATAACACGCAGCAGCTAAGCAACAACAGTAGCTCGACCAGAGCTAATGGTTGGGTGGTCTCCTTAATAGGGAAAACTTTCCCATTTCTGAACTTTACATTCAAAGAAATAAACATTCCGCCACTGCATATCATCTACTTTACATCCTTTCACCTCGATACATACTGTTGCTATTGTCTCAAAATTACAAGGGTTCACCTTTTAATTTTGAGACCCTCTCTCCAACCGTACTGCCAATACTGAGAAAAGCTGTCGAGTAAAACTCCTGACGGCAATATTTTGCTGACCTGCTGTAGCTGTGCTGTCAACTGTCCAGTGAGCTCTTTGTGTCTGAACGTACCGGCCAACAGAAGAGATGATTAGCCACCAATCCGAGGTCTGCACTGCCGAGTCTTCTCTTATTCACCATTTGGTGCTGAGGTTTCATTTGAGGCAGGTTTGAGGAATGGCCTAAAGAGAGCGGAACATGTGCAACAATTTTTTTTTTTTAATTTTGTAATTTTGTCAACATTAATAAGCGATTTTAAGCTTCAGTAATGAACCTTTTCTACGGCAGTGTCACTGGCCCAACACCCGAGGACTCAAACAGACATTCGCTCTCGCCAAACAAAACAAACTAACAAAAGGTGGTGTTCGTTGGAGTTTACTGGAAGACAACCACTCCCTCTCCATGAAAAATATGAAAACATGACAATATGGTCACCCTTTATTAAAAAGTGGAAATGGAAACAAACAGGGTGTGCTGCCCTCTCCTGAGGACGGTTTTAATTAAAAGGCATGCAAGCATTGAATATGTTTTAATATGGCGGAAAAAGGTTTTGTAATTTATTTCCCGGATCAATAAGTCATTGAGAATGTTCTAAAAGAGATATTTCCCCCTGGAGGTATATATTAAGACAGTAAGCTGTGATTTAGTGTCGTGGTCGTGTTGTTTGTTGCACCAGAGTTCCTCTCTCTCTTCACCTCCCAGCCATCGATTTTCATCCCACCTCTCTGGATTTCTCCCTCTAACTAACTCCCTCTACGCTTCAAAGGACCACAACTTCCTGTTTGTTCTCTCTCTCCATTATATTCATCTCATTCTGCACATTAGTTGTAAACAGACATATCCATAAGGTGCTACATGTTAATATTCAGCCCAGACACGCGCTAAAAAAAAAAAAAAGAGTAATGGGAGAAAATTAATTTCATTCATCAAACAGCCAGCTGCATGCGTACGAAGGAAAAATAAATCAGCAACGCTCCCTTCAACATCTGTAGATTTATATCCACTCTTGCGAGACTGGGGAGGGGGTCCCGAAATCAAAGTCTTGCAGGTGCAAAATTGAATCTTCAATGTAAATGGCTTTGGAGATCAAACATTCTCCAGGCCCTCCATCATTTTAATCAGGCAAAGTCGAGACACTGGCGCTCCAGAGAGGTGCTTGAAATTCTGAATTCACCAAACGGCTCTTCCCAGCATTGATTAAGGGGGTATGATGTTGGCGGATGGAGTGCAGGGGGCTCAGCTGCCGCCGTCACACGCTCCAATCGAGGCACTGAGTCCGGTTGTCATGTACACGTTTTGGACCTTTTGAGTCATTGGACGCCTCGGCTGAGTCACGGGAGAAATGATCTACACGCACGGTGAGCAATTAGGAGAAACATCCCCGTGCAAGATGAAAACTATGCTCATTAGAGGCCTGATTTACACCAAGATCCCGAATAAGGCACACAAAATTGATTGCCCATGCAAACAGCGGGTGCTTGTTGGTTTGCGTGTCGTGAGTGACATACTAAGATCGCACATGCAAATGATAACAGGTGGGAATTAGTCATATAAGGGTTTTGCGTGTGTACTGGTTTTCACCATGAAGAATTTAATCCAAAGGCAACACACTGAATGGGCACATCCCCAGGGAGGGCTCACTTCTAACAGGGATACATTTGACATGGCAGAAGAGTCACAAGGAAAGGTTAGAAGGCGACTGGTTGAATGTTCTGTCAAGTCACTTCAAAAGCAGAACAATCAGCTGTTTTCACAGCTGAGCAAGTTTCATTCCTGTTGTTTTTTTTTTTTTTGGTAAATAGCAATAATCACGACTAAACCCCGCCTCCCTTCCCTTGTTTAGCAAAATGCTGGGGGTGTTACATTTAAGTTGGCTGGAAAAGGAACTCCTGATTGGGCTCTTCAAGTTGGATCCATAAGATTTAAACCCAAATCCCAACGTCACTGATTTCCTTCCACACAGTTTATTGCTTGATAGTTGGCCTTAAGATCTCAATCTCACCATGAGACTGTATGCTTAATTCCCCTCGCACCAAGAGCGACTCTTAGGATGAGATGGATCAAATTACTATCATCCAGTAGCAAACTATAGCAAAAAGAAAATAGCAACGATTTGCTAGTCCAACATCTGTGCTGGGATTTAAAAGCTTGCCCATTGGGCCACCAACAGCAATGCCCAAAAAGGTTCCTTAAACTCTCAAAGACATCCAACTGACACCCTGAGATCAGTCCAAAACAGAAGAAACGTGTTGTTTACAATTTCCAGCTCACTTGCCTATACGTTCTGTCTTTCATTCGCCCCCGATGCCAAGATGTGAGCGACTCAGCTCGCCCCCTATCCAAGATCAAGACGGAGACATTTGGGCTCTGATTCATACAGTAATGGACTTCACAGGCGCTCCTGAAAGGCTGCAGAGCTCTTTTGGTCTTTTGAGAATGTCTCATCTTTCTGCAGCGCGTCTCCTTCCCCCGCTCTCCTCTTCTCTCTCTCTCACTCACTCTTGCCCCTCGTGCGTCCTCGCTTCTTTTATAGTTTCCCTTCCATCGCTCTGCTCTTTCTTAACACAGCGCACGTCCAGCGTGCTCTTCCTCGCCTCATTACGAGGGCCTGAACGGGGGAAGAACAGGCCGGGAGAATTGAAGGTGTAAGCACAGCGGCCTCTCAGCCATGATCCGCCCAGCTAATTACCTGAGCGCGGCCACCGCGCTCCCGCCCTCGCCCGAGAGCAGATTAAACACTTGGGAATGACCTGCCCCAGATTTTATGCTACATTGAACTCCTAACAAATTAGAGGCGGGTCATCCATGGACAGTTAATTGCGAGAAGCATATGGTGTATTAAGTCATAATCAAGATTAAAATCGCAAATTTCCGGCTTAGATTGGCGCCTTGCCTCTGTGAGCGTCTTTTCATTCATTAGCGTCGCTTCAATTTCAGCTGCAACTGATCTGATTTTGGCATGAACTGGAACCGGAAAGCTCTGTTTAGACTCAAACGCTGAAGTATTGTGCAATTATCCTTTTAGGCCAAAAAAAACAAAAGAAAACAAAGAGACTCGTCGTTGACTCATGACAGCGAGGTTGTGATCTGAAAACAAAAACATTAGGAAGAAAAATGTGCTTAGCTGTCATTTCCCATTCATAGAAATGAACAAGGAACAAATTAATCATATCTTTAAAATCTCTTACGATTCTTTGTGATTTAGCTGATCGCCTCACAGAGATGATTTCTTAAAGAGAGTGTTGACAGAGTGAATAGGCGAGCAATTATGGGTTTCATGGGACTGGCAGATGGTGGCAGAATCAAAGTGACTGTAAACTGTCGGGGCTCAGCACAATTTATGAGGTGCGGGAGAAAAACAATGCAAATATGCTGCAATAGAGGACTGTTTGTGTTTGGAGTCAAAGAGAAAGACAACAACAAATGATTCATTGCCGTAGCTGCAGAATGTTACATTTCAGCATTTATTGCTTTTTTGTGGGAGCAGCAAAATAAGGCGCCACACTTTCCAAAGTCGCTTTGCTGGGGAAAAGTATCACGGCTGTTGTAATTGCAGCTGGAAATGTGTCCGGGCCTGAAGGTGAGCCTGATATGGAGAAGGTCCGCCGTCACCAGATAACATTGATTTTCACTCCACATGAGGTGTATTGGTGGAGCTATCAATAGCCAAGACGAAAGGCCGCACTTCTCAAAGCGCCGCGCGACCCCTCGAAAAACACTCACACTTATCAGCCGCCGCAGTTTTCAGCCTGACCTCCGCTTCCTTTTTTTTTTTAAGAGTACAATGCTCCGGCTCCAAAAGGGCCTCGCCATTCACCTTGGCCTTTAAATGGCCTTTCGCTCCGTTTCCTTCTACCTTTGGAGAAGAAAGACGGCTCTGGCTGAGGGGTGCGCGTTAACCCTGCAGTCGCGAGGCTGCCTCGTGTTTGCGCCGCCCGCCGATGCTGCGCCTTTCGGTGGGAGGCGAGGCGAGGGAGGAGGTTGGCGCTGCGGAGTGAAGTGGGGAAAAAAAAAAGCCAGAGGACGAAGACGGCCTCCCACCAGACCTGACGTTTCTCCTGTGCCCTCCGGTATCTCACCAATGACAATTAGCTCGCTAATTGTTTGGTTAATTATGATTAAAGAGCTGGTGCGATGCCAGCGAAGCACTCTCCACCGCACTTCCAATCCTCGCCTCCCCGCAGTGCAAATGTTAAGAGGAGTCGCGGTGCCGGGCGCAGGCAATGAACGTTGACGCGCGCAGACACTTTGCTTAAACTCTCAATGAGTTAATTCTCATTAGAGCTGATAGCGTGTGGAGTAGCGGGCTGCCGACAGTCTGTGTTTGCTGTCTTAATGATGGAACCCTGCGCCCGCACGCCTCCGTCTTCTGTTTGGTCAAGTCTATCGGATGAGTAGATGCATTGTTTTGAATTGTTCACAATCACTGCACTTTTCACCCAACAGAGCAGGCAAAACTATGTTGACAAGTTTTCATACTAGTTTCTTATTAGGATTTATTTTGCTTAATTTTAATGTTTCTTCTCAAATTTTTGCATTTATAAGTGTTGTTGTCGTTAAGCTTCATTAAAAGTCTTTTATCTTAGACTCCAGTGGAGCAGCTTTGCATGGTATATTTTCCAAAAAATACCAATAAAAAGACCCCCCGCCTCCTGCCAGATCTCCAGAAAACAGAACTTTTGCCCTCTTATTACAGCTGCCTGCAAAAAATATATAATAATAATAAAAAAAAAGCTAGGTTTCATCTTCCTACTAAAACTTTGCACTATGTGGGAGCTTCCATGTATTGGGAACACAGAAGCGAGGTTGTCACAAGGTGGAAGCTTGAATACGCAAAAGAGCAGCCCAAGGAAGTAAAGCCTTCTGGGGAGCTCACTGGAGAGACTTAGGAAATATGCAATGCTTTGCATAATGTATTTGAGGTCCTGGTGAGAAGTTCGTCATCTTGTAGTCGTCTGAAAGGCTGTAACACAGAGAGGCGTGTTGCCTTTCAGTGCATTCGGTGTTCTGAGGTTTGTTGGGGTAAACTGTGAGACGCCTTTTAAAGATTGCTTAGATGCATCCTGCTCATTATTGTCTGGGTTCGACTAGACGCTCGCTCATCTTTTCAGTGAACATACGCTCACGGCAACTGATTGGTGTACGAACAGAAACTTGAAGACTTCTCGTCGCACCAATCAAAGTCTTTGTCCACACCTCGGCGTCCTCTGCGAGAAAAGTGCCGTTTTCAGACTGCACACAGCTACTCGGCTTGTGTGTGCGTGTGTGTCTGCGTGTGTGTCTGCGCGAGCGAGTGAGAGCAGTGTGTAACAGCTGAAGACGAGAGCCTGCTGGCTAGTGTTGTTTAGTGCGAGAATAACAAATAGCATCTAATTAGCATGTTATCTTCTTTGTTCGATCCTCTCTTCCAAGTCCCCGCAAAGGAGTGAGCGGATGCTCACCACACAACGCCTACAAGCAGCGTTGAGCCAGCGCGGATGAGAAAATCATTGGGAGCGATCCGTCCGTGGCTACTCGGAGCCATCGGCGCTGGAACGCGGCGATTTGAAAGCGCTTGGCCTCTGGTCCGCACAGCGAGCTCAGATCAACTGATTCGCATTCACCGCGTCGCCTCTGGCTGCCAAGTCTAGCAGGACAGGTGAGCTCGGGCCCGGCCGGGTCCTCACCCTCGGCTCCAGCTGTGACTATATTGCTGCTGCTCCGCTCGAAGCTCTACCTCCCTCTTCTTCCCCTCCTTCTTTACTTCGCTCCTGTGGCGGAACCGCCAGGTCTTTGTTGCTCGGCAACCGCCGACTTAAGATTTCCCCAGTGGAGTTTGGAAGGTAATAAAACGTTGCCCCAAGACAAACAGCAATGGGAACCGGAAGGGCCTGGAGGTGGGAAGGAGGAAGGTAGGGAGGGAAGGGGGATGCAAGGGGACCCAGTTGTTCATTTAGACGTCTCTAAATTACAAAAAAAAAAGAGTGTTATTAATAGCCGCGTAGCCAATCCAGATTCCGTTAAGATAAAACGGGAGGAGGGGAGGCGATACAGCAGGGGGAAAAAAAATCTATGAAATTCACTTTACACACGCTACAGTTACACCTCCTGTTACTTAAATTGAAATCTTATCTCATGATGACTGAGCATCCGAGCTGAGAAACAGCTGTCTTCTTCAAGGTTGCCCAGCCCCAAGGTTATGCAAACATATGGTAATGTTTTGCTTCAATCTCTGCCTATTGATACATAACCGCACTCATCTCGATTGCCAGCGATCGGACGTCTGCCTGGGGAGCTTTGATTGACGTCTGTCAACCGGGTTCCCCCTTAGATTCCCACGTGACCTTGCCCAGGGTGGCCGGCGTCTTATTTATTGTTACGTCCCGGGATGGGAGGGTTTTGTCAACTCTGGATGAGGAATCGCGGGGGGAAACGTTGCCGGGTGAGAATCGTCGGGCAGATTTGATTGGAGAGGAGTTTTTTTTTTTTCCTCTTTCGTCTCCCTTTCAACACAAAAGGCTCCCGATGATGAATGAATACAAGACAAAGGAAACACTTGGCACGCCGAACTCACGGTGAGGCGTCGGGGAGCTGAAACTTTTGTTTCATTTAGTTTCGCTCTCTCCTTCCGTCCAAGTTCTTGTCGGGAGACGGAACATCAAAGGCAGAGCGCCGGCGAACACAACCATTAAGCTCCTCCCACAGTCTCTGGATTGAATCTGGCGGCGTCTCCCTGCGGCCCGCCCCTTATGACTGACACGAGACAGCCTCGCCAGCACTCACGCTACGAGGTGTCACTGATTTCAAACTTTTGGAACGTAGGCGGAGCCAAACAGCAAAAGAGCACCAAAGGATTTTTTTTTTTTTGGGAGCCTCTCGAGACGGCAGGTGACGACGAGACTCAAAAGCGAAGTGATCATCAGACGCGGCATTCAAAAGAGGACCGCGCTGGCAGCCGCCCACACCGGAACACGATTCATTATTTAATTGTATAGTTTCAATCTGCGCCACGTGTGCGTCATCCACGCTGCTGGTTGGGATTGGAGAGAGAGAGAGAGAGAGAGAGAGAGAGAGAGAGAGAGAGAGAGAGAGAGAGAGACCCCCGTTAATCAAAATGCAAATATCCGTCTCCCCATTGGGGTATTAGTGGATCTTGAAGGGTGAATCTGGAGGCTCTAAATTGAAAGATGATGAATGTGTGCACCCCCCCGACCCCACAACCCCCCAACCCTGCACCTCCTTCGCCCCCCCTAACGGTACCGACGCGAGGCAGCTCCGAAATTAAAAAGTCATGGAAATAAATAAATAACAGGGAAAATAAATAAATAATAAAGAACGGATGGAGGGGAGAAAGAGTGTGGCGGTGAGGGGCGATGATAGGCGGATGACACAGTGGTGAGGAAAGGTGTCGGAGGGTGTTTTTCTTCTCTCTCTCTCAGCTTCTTAATAACCTCCTGCCAATATGAGCAGCGGTTCACAGATGCCAGGTAAAGGAATAATTACGGGCTACAATGACGGAACGGGCCGACTCGGCGCTCGCTATCTGGCTGTCAATCACGGGCCGCCTTGTGTAGGGAACACGGCGGCCGCATCCTTTTGACCGTCAAAGTGTATCTGCCCATCTGCTGCATTGTTCAAATCGGCGGATGAAATTTTGAAGCGCGTGCGGCGGCGCCGCGGCTGCTCCCTCCGCCGGAGGAGAGATTTATGAAGCCGAGGCGGTTGTGGGTTGAGCCGTACGTGTTGTGAGGAGTCTTTTTTCTTTCTTTGCTTTGGAAAAAAAAGGGGGAAAAAAACAACAACAGTCAAATGCCTGTGTAAAGACTCTTGTTTTGTGTTTTTGAGCACACCTTCCAACAGCTCCCCGTGCCCGTGTCTTACACTGCACTGCTCGTGCCCCCAGAACAACAGGCAGCGAAACTTCCCGCACTCACTCACGGCTGCCAACTTCTCCCAGTTCAGAAAGACGGACTTGTATTTATTCCAAGCCTATTTTTCCGACAATACTCACACATATGCACTGTGCATTGGATGAGTTATGGCTGGCTATAATTACCCTCCTCTCCATTCTGCCTGTGAAAAGTTTTTTTTTGTTTGCACAGATTCCCTCTTTTGTTTCCCTCAGACACTGTTGTTTTACTGAGCTCCAACAAAGAAACAGTGGAAAACGTGCCCGTGCACAGCATCCAGATGTAAGGGGGGTGCGTTTAACATCGCACCTTTGTGTTTTTCATGTTAAACCGTTTGAATGCAGAGCAGGGGAGAGCACAGCTTACGGACGAGGGCTGCACTTCTGAACATTTGCCAACCCAGTTAGAGCATGAGTGCTATTTATGACAAAACTGCTTTGGGCAGTTGTGAGTGAGAATTAAAACAAACAAACAAAAAATACTTTAGGGAGGACAAATCCAACCAAACAAAACATGTCAGCTTGCTGCGATTTTAAGTAATCCATCTTGAAAAGCGCTGATCTCAATCATTTTCAGCCCAGAGCAGCCAACATTTTTCAAAAGAGGCAGAGGTCATGGCTTTTTGTTGTTGTGACAAAACAGGAAGCTATAGTGGAGAACCGCACAGCAAAGTGGCACAAAAAATGGATGGCGATGGTGGTTAAGAGGCGCTCAGAAATGCTCCTTTGGGTGGCGCTGTGCTGTAACCAGGCAGCCGACTCCACTGTCTGTTCAGGAATGCAACTGCCCTGAAACCGGCCAAGAGTTTCTTCACTTACATTCCAAAATGTTTTGATATGCTAAATAATTACAGTGGATAATTTGGTCATTCCATTTAACAGGACTCGCATTCCTCTCACCACAAAACACATCACTTCTTATTTTAAATGTTTAGTTTGAATCAACTTTTCAGTTTTTCATTCCAAAAGTAGGGAAAACAAGGTTGCCGCTTGAGACCTACATTATGACAAATCTTAGAGGCATTTAGTGCCACAAGCTGTCAGTCACAGTCGAGAAAACACATAACATCTGCCACCAAAATTATGTGAATGTTTTAGCTTTTTTTCCCTCCGTCAGAGACTTTTATTTCTGCAGCGACCTCCGCTGTCTGCAGTGAGGTGCGGCCGGGCTCCACCGTCAGGTGCTGTGCACTGTCCTCATTTCATCTTTATTAAAAGAAAGACACTTCCTGTCGCGCCTATCAAAAATAAATGCTTCCGCCTGCAGACAGGAGAACGTTTCGTGAAAGTCACCTCTTTATTAGCGGCTCTTTATCACCAACCTCGCAGTCATTTGCTGCCGTTCGAGCTTCGGCTAATCTCATGAGGTGTCTTTCACTGATCTAATGGAGAAATCTGCACAAATCCCGGGCGCAAATTAAAGAGCAGCTCCTCCTCATCCCTGAGAAAGCCCATCCACTGCCTCCTTTAATTCTGTCCTCCACAACACTCGCTGCCGGCGCTTCCTCCACCGCCGGCGGATTACCGAAACAGAAATCCAGCCATCTCTGTGGATATCTTTTTAATTTGGAAACATAAGATGCTGTAATCCTTTTGTTTAGCTCTACTGATTGAGTGCTGCTAATCAGCATGCGCGGTCCAAACGCTTGCAGCGTGCAACTCCTCCAAGCTGTCCGAGCGTGAACTCTCGTTCCCGCCGCGGCACCGCCGCCGCAGCGTTTGTACTACAAAATGCGGGATCAAAGAGATGCAAAGGGGAGGGCTTCTGGCACATTCACATGTCAGATGGTGGCGGCTGCTCTCCTCCCGTCCTGTCACTGGGGCCTCGACAGGCAGGTCATTAGAGGCAGAAACATATGCCATTCAGCACGCATGGTCTGCTGTCCAATTAGTGGCCTCGGCGCACTCATCTGGAAGAGGCAAAACACACGCAGACGAACGTTTGTAGTAAACCGCCTCATGCTGCGTACCTGCGAGCTGGAGCGAGCGAGTGAGCGGCGGCAGCCTCAGCAGCACTTCTAAGTTTGCCGCACTCGCATCAAAGTTTGAATATGGAGCGAGGGGGAGATGAGGAGATTTCTCCGCCACCGCCGCCGCCACGGTTGCGGGAGTGTGTGCATACGGGCGCGTGTTTAATAAATCTTTTACACCCCTGTCAAGTCACACCAATATTCCTCTCACAAAGAAAGTGTGTCGCCTCTCGGAGTCGCGGAAAATCTTTTAAAGAAAAATATCTTTCCCGAGCTATTTATTTACTTCTCCCCTCGCCCACACAACCCCGACATTTTTCATCTGCCTCATAGGTGCTGATATCCAGGATTCTAGCATGTGTGCCGTTTTTATTTGCTGTCAGAGGGGAAGGCAAGGATGCGGCTGAGCTCGTCGCAGCAATATCACCCCTGCAGTCTGCTGCCACGCGCTCACAAACAAACTCTTGGCGCAGTACGGCAACAACTCGCTAAAAAAATCCTGACCGTTTGGTGTTTCAACAGGTCGACTTTGCAGTGAGACGACGCGCAGAGAGGGGACGGCTTAGTGGACTTCTATGTAAAGCAACCTGGGGTCTTTTAATTAGCAGTATATGCATAATGAATGGAATGGCTGAGACCTAAAACAGCCCATGCTGGGTGAATGGGGGGTGTTTGTTACAGGCCAGACATCTGTAGTGAGGAATAAAATCTGTTACAGCGGCACAGTGAGAGTTTACTGTGGTTCACTTTCAGGCCATTGGGGGGGGGGGAATCTACCATATTCATAATAAGTAGAGGTCAGCGCAGATCACCACTGAGGTTTTCTCAAAGCGGCAGGTAACTTCAGAGAAAGTCAAAGGATCTTTCTCCTCCATCGGCTTCGAATGGTTATTGGAGCCTTTGAAGTGCAATAGCCGGCACATTTTTTCCTTCATTATCATGTAAAAACATCGGCTGACTTCCCCTTTAAATGATTGCAAATTGGAGTGAGTCACTTTCGTATTTACAAAAGTGCGTCCGGCACTTTTTGAGTGGGAACGAGACAGAATGCCAGTGTCAAAGCTGAAAGGCTTTATTAATTCTGCCAGGCATTAGGCTAAGGTGCTCTTCTGAAACTTCAAACAGGATCATTTCCTCCAAAGTCTCAGTGATTAACATAAAGGCATGTGCCAAAATAATGTGGAAAGCCCTCGTTTGGGTGTATTCATGCTGGAGACATCAAAGCTGAACAAAAGCCAGTCAAAAAAGTGTTGATTGCCCCCTGGTGGTTGGCTAAATTCTGGTCAAGGACTGTGGCACTTTTGTTTGCTGATTATAGAACTGCAGATGAATTGGCATTAGAGAAAACAAAAACAAAGCAGTCACCAAAACACAAACAAACAAAAAACGAAAACGGAAACCAACCCGGGTAACATATTCTGTCAACATACTACCACGAAGAGATGCAATGATACCTGCACTTGGAGTCTAAGGCCAGTGTGAGAAGCAGGTGGGGGAAAAAAAGACAGTGAAAGGTAAAACAGAACAAAACGGGAAACCAATAAATAATAAAAAATATATAAATAAATCACTGAATAGTGCAGAAAGTTTAAAAAGAATTTCATATGGTCTTAATAATACAGTTGACAAATTACTAGTTATGTGCTTTTCGGCTGAGTAATTTCGACGTTTGAGAACAACAGGTGCTATTTTTCTCCAGTCTTTCTTTGTGCAGGGAACAAATGGTTCTTGGCGAGCCTCTGGAAATGAGGCAAACAAGTCTTTTTGGTACAAAGGAGAAAATGTTGCAGTCTGCTCGTGTTAAAAAATATACTTATGCTGTGTTTTTTTTTTTTTAACTACAAACATGCTTTATCACCACACAACTCGCTGCCTTTGGAAGGTATTGCTCCGATTGTCGGAACGCTTGCCCTGTCACTGTGCAGCCAAGGCACCCCAACAGTGCAGAGTCTTTCCCCATATCATACATCAAGTATGGGGGTCTGGCACTACAGCTGTCTCTGTTTCAAAGATCCAGCTCAAAATTTAATAGCGAGTAGACCTTTAACCCCAGCAGTGGGGGCTGCAACCATTAAATTTTAAACCAGTGTTTCACCATTTCTTTGAAGACAAAAAGCCTCATTTTAAGTTTCACTCTGGGCTCATCAATCACAGCGGGAAACTTTTGAAAAATGGGAAAGATAATTGGTGCAGGGATATTTTTATCCGTTAATGAAATAAAATGAAATTATGTTGTCTAAAGATGAGATCTGCTTCAATACTGGAGGGGCTTTGTGCACATATGTGGAATTTCTTTAGCTAAGAGGAGCACATTCCACTGGGAATGGCGAGGATACACATAAGAGAGTGGAGAAACCCTTTGCACACTACTTTTCACTGCTTTTAATTAAAGTTTGGGTTGTGGGCATCTTTAGCTTTTGGCATTATAAAGAGTTCAATTTGTTTGGCTTTTGCTGTGTTGGGCCACTAGTGACCTCGGAGGTTCCAAGGACTCGCGGTTCAGCACCCCGAGAAAGATGGATTCCACATCCTGGAATGGGTCTGGATTATCTCTGTGGCGCAGTAGTCGGAGGCACGCGGGCAAGGAAACATCTCTGGGTGGTGAAAAATGAGGCGGCAAGATACTATTTCTCTTTTAATTCACCGGGGGTGGCCTGGCTCTGCCTGCGATAAGACACGTGTGATCAACATCCTTTGAATCGGTGGTGACTCGGCCTCCTCGCAGCGCCTCCTCGCTGATATTTAGGGCGGCTTTTGCCAACGCCAACAGGTACAGGATGCAAAAAATGACAAAGGAGGAAGGCCCGAGAGGCATTGTCTGCAGGCTGTAGACACAGCCATCCTGTCTAGTGCACTGCCAAGATCGGAATTTATGATCATGAGCGGTGGAGGGTACTTTGGTGCCTTGAGGGTATGTTGGAGATACTTTTTTAGCCGCTTTTTCGTTTTGTCTTGATTTCGTATTCTTTTGTTGTGTTCTCTCCAAGGACGAGGTGCCCCTGTGAACCCTCAGCAGCCTACATCTTTTCTCACAGTTCTTTTTCAAGTGGTGCAAATCAAACAGGAGATTTACATGCATGGTTCAGAACGCCTTGACTTATTTTTCCAAATCTCAAATGAAACCTATTTGTGACCTTTTAAAAACATCAAATGAAAAGACTTTGACCCATTCATTGGAACTGTTTCAAGAAATTGTTGCGAAACACGCAACTCACTGGCTCCAATGGCTGGCAACAAAACACCATCAAGAAATAAAGGCAATCATGTTGCTTTTGACTGAACAACACTCCTCGTCTTAGATCTAATATCTAATTTGCTTAATTCCTCTCTGAGTGCGAGCAACTCCAAGGCTGCCGATTCATGACACACGCTTGGCTCTTTTGAACCCAGAAGTGTTGAAAAGCTACCTTAATTAGGCAAATTCAAACCGTAAAAAAGTTTGATCAAATTCGGCATCGGCTTGTTTGTTTTGTCACACTGAAATCAGCCGCTTTTCACTTTAAAGAGCCGCCGTGTGAAGAATGCCGGGAGCGCGAACAAAGGGATTCCGTGGCAGATAGAGACCATCCTTCAAAGGAAGATTAATGAAGAGAACAGAGTTTGTTTACTTGTTGTCCTCTTCTCTTGTTGTACTTAAAGACGTGGCTCTTTTTGCTTTCGGCGAGTTATAAGTGAAAGCATGCAGATAAGAAATTTGTCGCAGAAGAAATTCATCCGTGAATGTGCTTTTGGAAGGAGCTCTTTCAAAATTCCAGCATGGAGCAGGGAGCAGGAGAAAACGTTTACGCAAGAAACAACAAAAACCCACACAAGGTGGTGTGTGAATCCTGTCCAGCAGGTGAAACAAGATGTAGGGGAGGTTCCCTTCCTGTCGGACAATCTCCCCAGAGCCCCGTCTGCTCCCCATTCATCTCACCTTGTGCAGGACAAACCTGAGTGATTGCTGTCTGGTCTGTTTCAGGACCCGACAGGGAATCCTATCACTGGCCGGCTCCGCTCCAAGCTCCGCCCTCCTGCCCTCGTGCCTGCCCACAGTTGTCACAACCAATAAAGGCGGCAGTGCCTCAAACCACCCGCAGCCGTGATTAAACAGCAGAGTTTTTGGGGCTGGCGTCTCCTCGGCACGGGCTGTTAATTACAGTCCTGTAATTGATTCAACTCAGAATGCAAAGTGTTCACCTTAGCGTGATGCAGCCAGTGTGACCACAAATGAGTTTGTTTTACCAAGTCCGAAGAGGTAAACAAATAAAACTCTCTATTCGACAAACACAAGCTGAAACTTCCAGAATACCTGCTGAAAAACCTGGCCTGATTTAAATGAGACACTCAAAAAGTGCCATTTTAATAATCCCCCCCACCCCCCAACAGACTTTGGGTTAGCGGTGCTCAGGAAAGACTAGCTCAGACACAAAGAACAACAAATCCATTTGATGGAATAGCTTCAGGAGGTGCCGAGGAAAGTTTTTCCCATTTCTACTTTTATTAAATTGTGGGGGGAGTGAGGTGGAATGAGCGGTGGCTGCAGCGGTTTGCATCGTCACCTCACAGCAAAAACATTGTGGGTCCCATTTCCACCAGAAGCCCTTCTGTGTGCAAGCTTGCATGTTGTCCCTGTGGCTGTGTGGGTTCTCTGCAGGTAGAAGGGCTTCCTCCCACAGTCCAGAGACATGCACAGCACTAGCTGCGTTTCCATTACAGTTTTTTGCAAAATAAAAGCGATATTTCTAACATTTCGACAAAGTACAATTGCGATTTGCAGGTGTTTCCATTGAATGGTGCAAAGTGCATAAGTATAAATAAATATTACGTCTCCTCCTCCGTCCAAACATAACGTGACATTTTCACTTGAAGAGAATCACTTCAGGTGATCGCCTCACGTCCGGTGATGGGTAAATGTGAAACAATTGTTTCCATGACACTTTTGCGATATACCTCTATATCGATACGTCTGAAAAACCACCTCATGAGAGTGTAAAAACCTTTTAGCCTTATTTGAGAGGTTTTTCGAAGTTCACGTGTTTCCATTGCCAGTTTTTTTATTGCAATATTTAGGTTTTGCTCAATTCTAGGGGTGATGGAAACACAACCAGGCTCCAGCACCACTGCTACAATGAAACTAACCCTTAACTTTTATACACAAAAAACATCAACCATTTAGAATGAACACCCAGTTTCAAAGCCGCTGGAAGTTTGCACACTTGCTGGTATGCTAAAGTTACCATTTAGTTTGTCCTTTCCGTAACGGAGATGTTATAAGACATCAAGACTGCAAATGAGCTTTTCTGCAACTTCTTGTCAGATGGCAAAACAACTCAGAACAAATAAACTCCTCTCAGAAGCGATTAAATCTGTCTGGCTAGCAATCCACCTGCAGCTACTGCCACAGGGCATTAAACGAGGGTGAAAAAAAGAATATCTGCCTTAAAAGGTTTTTTTTTTTTTTTTTTTTTTTTTAAAGATAATCTTCATAATCCTCGAGTCATCAACCCCACGCAAAACGGCTCATCAAAGAAATAATAACGGCATGACATTTAAAATATCACCGAAGCATCGCTCCATAGTGTCTTCTCTTGGAAATGTGTCAGTGCATCTCATCTGATCGTTTTGTAATGAAGCTTACGGTTCATTTGACGCTTTCCCATTCAGTGGAATTAAGGTGGATCGGCTATGGTGCATTTCCTGCAGGCACCTCATCTCCCATAACAGTCCTGACATTTTGATTGTCTTGTTTGTTTGCCACTCTTTGCCACCTCTTTGAAGGTCACTCCCAAATTACTTGAAAGCATGCAAATCACTAAATCCACAGTCCACCTTTAGCTCTCCCTAGGTAGGATAGAGTCAGGGGATTGAGGGAGGTGGGGACTCAACATTTAGCAGACTCTCTCAGATCTTTAGTGGCAACAGCGATGGTTTCTGCACACAGAACCTTACACTGGAGGAGTTTGGGAACAAAACCTGTCGTGGTTCAGAACTTTGTTAAGAATGTTATTTCAAACATAACTTTTTGCATCCAAGACCAGTCGTCCATGATGGCATTAGAATACTTTCACCACTGTAGTTTGGTGAAATGGACTATGTGGCTACAAGCCTAAAACATGGTTTGAGGTCTTTTTGTTATCCCCTCTGACCTTTGACCCCATGAATTTCCGGCTACGCAGCAATCTTTACCTTGCAGGCACTCATCTTTAATATTTTCCCTCAAGGGGCCAATTCATCCAAGTGCCCTCTGAGGTTTGCATACACGACACACTCAGATCTCCATGCAATCACCACAGTGGTCTTTGAAAAAAAAAAACAAAAAGATAAAAAAAAAATTTAAAAAATGAAAACACGGCATTTAATTGCATTAATTTGCTCCTATCAGTCTTGTTACAGCACACACGCCTGAGGAGCAAATGAGCACTCCCACTCCAAGCTAAATAACAGGCTGTGTGAGCGCTGACCCTCCTGGATGTGAAGCGCCTGTCATTGTTTCACACATTCTCCACATCCATCCTTTTGGTAATATGCCTCCACTTGCCAGCATGCATTTAAATATTTCATTCAAGACAGATGGAATCCTAATCTTAGCTCCAAGCTGTGGCGTTTTGTCACCAATCCATTTTCCAATCAGGCAGTCTCCATCTTCTCCTCCATTCTTCCTCCCTCGCCGCTCTGTTCGCGTCCCTCCCTCTGGCTCTGTCACCAATAACTCACTCCTTCAACTTTCTTTATGCCCTCTTTCTACCCCGCTGACACGTTTTGCTGAGGTGCGTCGCTTTTAGACACTTGCAAAGTTATTATTCCTCAAAATATATTATGGTGCGACTAAAGAGGATGAATTCATTTGCTGTGAATAGAAGGCGTGGGCGGGGAAGGACATTGACAAAAGCGCCGCTTGTTACAAAAGTTTTTCCGGGTGTGAAGCAAAAAAAAAAGAAAGAAGCCAAGAAGTTAAATGATACTACGTCTTGTTGTGCTTGGATGCATGTAGAATACAACAGAAATAAAAGGTAGGAAATTACGCTGCATGGGATAATTGCTCGTCACGGGTGGGCTGCGGAGCAGAATGATTAAATTCAACTGGCGTTTTTCTTTCCCCATTTGCATGCGATACACTCGCACTGTAAGCCACATTTTCTACCAAAGGCTTGTTCATCCGTTGCGTGTGAAAACAGACGCCAACATCCCAAATGTTGTGACAGTTATTAACCACAGACTCCCACGCAGCCGGCAAGTTGGGCTGGATATGAAACAGTGGCATCCACTACTACGGGGAGTCCAACTCTCTTTCTGTGTCTTTCAGATCTCTGACACACTGTCCAACATGACTAAACTGTCCCAGTTGCACAGTTTGCACCTGTTGTGTTCTGCTGGTCTGGTTTTAACTCTGCTTGCCACCACCCCGGAGAGGTTTTTTTTCCACCACTACTTCAAGGTTTGCTCCGCATTTATGCTCCCAGGATACATATAGAAATATACACAAACAGAATGCATAACATGGTAGATTCCACTTATAGTCCCTGCAAAAGATGTCAGGGTCTGTGCAGCCCATTCAAATATCATTTATATCCACAGATGTAATTCCTGGCACATCAAGTTTTCTGATTGAAACCACATGCACGGCAGTTTCTTCCAGGGGAGCCTTCCTTTGACATGGAAATGCAATGAGAATGCACCTTTTCAAAGCACATTCACACCAAAACGCACTTTTATAAGAGACATCAGTCCATTTTTTGTTGCCTTCAGGTATCTGAAGTGGCACCGTGCAATACCAAATCACCACTAGATGTCGTATATCCATCCCACAACAAAGCGGCTCACTACATCCTTGGTCCTTGGACCATGTCAAGCAGCAAAGTAAGTACATCATCTTGCAAGCTTGAAGGACGTCCCTCTTGGCATCTATTCTGTATCGCTCTGTTGTTGTCCTGTAATTTACAATTTCGGCTACCATTTGAGCAGGCAATGTCCTCATTTATCACTGCTGTTTGTTGATCACTGACAAGGTGTCAGGACAGAGAGCGGAGTTACGGCCAGAAGACAAAGAAGAAGAGATTCATCCAGGAAACGAGTGGCAGCAGAAGACATACAGAGAGAGAGAGTCACTTTCTTCCCCACAGCAATTCCCATTGACTAGTCAATTGTATATTGCATTCGGCTACAGCTTTAAGTTCAAAAATCAAAAGGATGTGAGCTGGTTAGTTTTCCATCCTTAGATTAACAACAGGTAACAATACCAACATAGTTCAGTAGGTCAAATAAAACCACACTCAGTGACCGCTTACCTTTCAAAAGTTCATCATCAACAACTGCTAATATTAAATTCAGAGAGCAAGTCAACTTCCTCCACCGAGCGCAGGGAAAACACTTAACACAAAAACGAAACCTCGATTATCATCACTCAGACTCCCAGCAGATGCCACCCTCCATGCTCGACGCTGAGTTAAGTTTTCAGCAACTCAATTTTTTCCTGAAAATTAAAACTTTTCTCATCAATCCTTATCAGCCGCTCACCCGTAATAGATACAGGTTTGTTTACTTCTCTCTCTAATGGTTCCTCTCCCTGATGAGAGGCTTTTTCCACCCCCTGTTCTTAACTCACCACAATTAATTACCGCAGCTGAATTTATATAGAGGAGCGGACCGCACGCAATTATGGCTTTGATTTTCTGATTAAACAATGGCCCAACTACCTGTCACACGGGACTGATGTTCTGACCTTGCCAAAACAAGATCTCCAGGTCACGCAGAGCATCAGAAATGAGTTTCCCCCGTAACAAAGACGAATCGGGCATTGGAGTAACAAAAGGGGATCGGCAGGTGTAAACACGCGCTGGCGTGAGCCGAGTGTGTGTGTGTGTGCCCGAGTGTGTGTGCTCGAGCGTCCCTCCGGGTTGTCACATCCTGTTAATTGCTTCCTTCATGCTGCTTTAAAAAGTTGTGACCCGCGCTCGCCCGCTCCCCCTCCCCAGCGCGCTGTCACTCGCCTTCCATTATTTACAGACTCAAATGAGAGAAAAATGTTCCCGTCGACATTAATGACTCGGAGAGGAAGTGGGAGAACGGAGACTAAGCTAATTAAGGCCACTGTCTCACCTCGCCATTACGGAGAATTTAGTGGGGATGCTGAAGTGTACTTGCACCACCACTTTGACACCCAAAGTCCATTTAATTACCGCCAATGTTTTTGCAAAGTTTTCCCCACTGCTGGCAAACAGGCGCTCAACCCAGACTCCGCTGTGGAGACGCTCGTCCTCTTGTCCACCAGGACAGCGAGAGCCGTGCGAAGCAGCGGAATTCTTGGCGATCCAATTTGAAAAGCTCAGATCTGATTTGTTTTGAGCTGGTCGCAGTATGACACAAGCGATCAACATCATTTTAAGAGAAAGGAGCAGAGTTTACTCAGCAGCAGGGACACTGAGCTGTGCTCAGTTTTTACCGGGCCTGGACAATATTTCTTTATTAAGGCGAGCAAGAAAAACAATGGCTGTCCTGCTGACTGGAGTGACAGAGTGAACCACTTCAGCAGTGACGTGTCATGTTGCCTCAATGACCAATCAGAAGCCTCTCTTAGCTAACACTGATCTGATTGGTCTGCTTTGAAGACTAAACTAAAATGTCATAATTCACCAAATAGAAAAATGCTGAATTTCCACGATTGTTTGTCAAATTGCCAAATGGTTCCCATTAAACATTGGCCCCCAAAACAGAGAACCGGCTGCACATTAGGTTATTTATAGCCTCTTTTTTTGAATACGAGTGCTTAAAAATAAAATGAATGGGCCGTGAATGACAGAGTCCTGAGTACAGGAGCAGCCAGAAGGATTTAGATGCAATAGGACTGCGGAGCCAGCGAGACTGATCTGTTTTTCCAGCGCAGGCTCCACACTCCAACCAGAAGTAGCCGCTCAGCAAATTTATGTGGGCTGAGTTTGCGGCTCCGGCTCCTCTGTTTTCCTTTTTCCTACGTCTCTCGCTTCCACAATACTAGCGAGGAAAGCACTTTCTCCCCTTTAAATCAAATGGCTTTATTTGCAAGCCTGTCACTTTTTTTTCTTAAAAAAAAAAAGAAAAAAAAAGAAAAGAAAAAGACGTGCGTTTAAGAAATTAATCTGGCCATTGAAAAACACGAGTGCTGAATCCTGGGAAAGCAGTCGTGCCCGTTGAGCCGCTGCTAAATTGCCAATTAGAGACGAACGTTGCATCGGCCAGTGTGTGTTGCGGGAGACTTCCTGTGTTGTAAAGCTGCCTGCCAGTCAAACGGCACCTGGGGCAATTTCATATTTCATTAAGTAATAATTAATGAGGATTGGTATTATTCTCTTGCATGGGAGGATATGGAGAAAGAGCTACAGCAGTGAAACCATTTTTTTGAAAGAATGAGTTGGGCAGGTTTTTGAAAACAGGCGATAATTATGAACTTGCCTGTAACGCCACATTTGATGTGCCGGCTGGAAGCGGAATGTGTGTTTTTATGCCTCGCCGTGCAGAAAAGACCCAGTCTGGTGATTTAAAACGGTGTGAAAATTACACGCCAGAGCCTTCATGATTTTTGTTTATAGCTGCCACACTGTTTCCCGCCCTCTTCCCTCGACTTTCTTGAGCCCACATGAGAAAGTGAAGGCAAGGGAGGGAGTTTGCAGGTGTCGGAGGCCGGGGTGGCAGACGGGTCAGAGGAAACGCAGGACTTTGATCCGGGGGAAGTTAACCGTTTTTGTCATGCACACACACTTTGCAAACTTTGAGACCTTCAAAATGGAGGAAAACCTGGCAGCACTTTGAAAGGACTCACTCTGTGCTTTTCAAAGAATGGAGATACCTTTGCAGCATGGAAAGAAAAAGCTTATTTCGATGGTAAACACACTTTTCTTACAAACTTGTTTGTTTATCCTCCATACAGTATATTGCTTTTGACAGATTAAAGGTTCATAACCGGCAGCCTATCGCACCATTTCTAAATTGTAATTTCTGGATGATCACGCACAGACTGACAAAAGTTTTTCATTTTAAAACGAAATATTTTAATTTATTATTATTCTTTTTAACTTATTTAAGCTGAGACAAAGTAAGCTGATTCTTTTTTTTTTTTTTTTTAACAAGTAGATCTCCACAACACAATTGATCCTTCACTAAGCCTTTAAAGTCACTGTCTAATTCTACATTAGAGCCTTAATTGTGCTGGGGAGGTCGGCAGCTCCAGTTTGAACAGACTTCACCGCTTTAAAAGAGCCTCAAACATCCGTGCCCAGCGGGATGTCATGTCAGGTTTATGTCGAGACAGTTGGTACAGCCGTTACTGAGCTCTGCTGATTAAACTTGCTGTGTTGGGAGTGTTTGCTGTTACTGTCTCAATGCAGTATTTAATAAACAAACGTGTCAGGTTCCTCAGTCTGAAAACCAGTTTCTAAGTCCTTTGGATTGAGAAAATATGTCCCAGCCAGTTTTGCATTAGACCACCGATAAACACACTTCCTGTCTCCCCCGCTAGTGGGAAAACGCTTGTAAACAGGATAGATTTTAGAATCAAACTCTTAGTCTGATAACTTGAGTGGAAATTTCAGCCATTCATCACAAAAAGTTCAGATCAAGTTGCTTAAATTCAGGAACCCTCCACCTGCAGGTTTCAAAAGGGGATCAGAACTATTGCGGCATGTGGAGCCGCAGAACGCCAGCGTCGCCCTGCATATGTGTGTCAGTATGTAAAGCAGGTGGGTGGCCGAGATTCGCACAAAAAAGCCTCAGCCTGTTTAATTCACACCCTCAAATTAGATGCCAACTGTCATGTTGAGCTTCTCCGGATTCAGTCAGAGAAAAAGAAGAATGTCAGTAGCCTTCAGATTAGCATGCGTTAAGCGATAGCGGCCCTCTCTCTCTCTCTCTCTCTCTCTCACACACACACACACACACGCACACATACACGGCTATATATGGCCACAGGCTCACGTCTCGTGTTCCAGGCCTGAGCGTGATTTTCAGCTCCATGTGACAATGCAGATTAGCCACACTGGTTCCCCTTTTGTGAAATGAGCCGATTCAATCATTGTTGTTGGAATGCAGTCATTTTTTTTTGGTGGTGGGGGTTTGATGAATTATAAATCAAAAGGACAGACAAGAACTAAATCCGCACGTACCAAATATATGTATTTTCAAACTGGTTCTACATCCTGAGAAGGATGTCCGAGAAGGACAGTCGAATTACTGTAATTTTTTGATGTGAGGAAGGGTAGCGGTAAGATCAACCTCCACCACAGCCACAAGGATTCCTATGAGCCAAGTTCTCAAATGAAGACCAAGAAGGGAAGAAAGACACGACGCGTCTCTTCACTGTTTGTGTGCTTTGGTTGACACGGCGACATTCTCGCTGCGAGGCAACAGTCCAAGCCGCTGCAACACCGTGCTGCCAGCTAAAACTGAGCACTGAAATCATTTCTGAACCATTTAAACACCTAAATGTATGTGTAATGAAGTCAGGGTGTTGTTTTTCAACTGGGAAATTGCTGTTGAGGTTTCATTTTATAGGAAATGCAACACGAGGTCCATATATTCAGACCTGAGGGATCGGCTTTTTGATTATGCAGTGGCCAAAGATTTCATGCTCCTTTTAGAAATGTTATTTATAAAAAAAAATGACAACACATGTACGTGTGCTAACGCCATACATGAGGACTGACTTTGGCACATGTGCACACACGCATTATGTGTGTTTATCTGGACAGCTTAGTCGTTTTTTTCCCTCCAGTTTCAAATGAATAAAGATTTATTTTATGCTCATTGCTGCCTGAGGGAACACACTGGATACAGTCTGCTGTCAGTGGTGACATCCCATAACGGCCACCGTGAATGACTGCACGTTCAGGACGGCTCTGAAATCACATTCCATTATCTTGCTGACAGTATATTACTAACGCTGTAAACTTCCTCCTGACACTTGGATCCAGGAAAGATTTCAATTACGGCTGTGCTCAGTGATGCATTCACCCCATTTTTTCTTTGCCCTTTTTCAAATTCTCCCCTCTGTGCACAAACTCTCTGAACGTCAATTCTTTGCAAATACATGCAGTGACAAATCAAACAAAGCGTACCAGACGACGTGCGTGCGCGACGTGTGCCGATAGACTCTGCGTTCCACCAGTGGGGGGAGAGAAAAAAACAACAACAAAAAAAACAATATAAGTTAATCAAGGTTTGCATGTTTAGCCTCTGGCTGCGCAACGGCTGCCTCACGCACAAAGTCGCAAATTCACAGAGGGGCACGATGTTTAGAGATTTTGTCAAGGTTGTGAGCACTATGTCAACATTTGAAAGACAAGACCCGAGGTGGTATTTTCCTCACAACTGCAGTGGAAGACAACAAGAGCGCTGTGTTTGTGTGTGTGTGTGTGTGCGTGCGTGTGCGTGTGCGTGTGAAGGGTTAGGAAGAAAAGCTGCTGTGAGCCCTTTGTTGTTGCTTGCTGGCAGAATAAACTGGGATAAAAAAAAAAGATAAATAAAAAAAGAAATGAAGCGTCCCCAAATGAAGCTTTGCTTGACGAGTCAGATGTCACTAGTAAAATCTCAGCCGCAGTCTTTCACAGAGACAAAGGCAATTCTTTTTTTAAATTACACTTGATGTTGTGTTTTCGCCAAGCCAAAGTGGTGAAAGTAAATGTCAAGGTTCCTGACGGCCAGAAAGTCATGTTTATCAAGGACAAACTGTGCCTCCAGTGCGTTGTTGTGAATGAAGCTGTCTTTGCAGATTGCTTGAAGAGAAAAAGACCCTTCGAGCAAAATGTTTTAGGCAGCACTGGGAGATAAAACATGGAAGACAAAATTAAAATAGCAATAAATGCACAAGGCTGCAAACTGAATGTGACTCACAGCTTGAGTAAACAGATGTATAGAGTGCAAAAAGCAGAAATGGTCAAAAACCAAAAGTTTTGGTTAAGAGTGGAGAGTCAAAGCCAGAACAGAGTGTCACAATGTTGTCCCCAATGTGCCCAAAGCTGCCCTGAGTCACAGTCAGAAAGACTTTGACATGAGACACCAAGAGAAGAAAGATACTGGCACATGACTAAAAATGGCACTTTAATAAAGGTGAGAAAAGGTTAAGATGTGCACAACTTTCAGCTTGACATGTCACGCTAAGTGTTAAAAGGTGTCGTGTTTGACTCCCTTTTAAATTGTTTTTTTCGAATCCCAGGAGATAAGTTGGGACGTTAGGTGGATGTGATGTGAGTTGATCTTAATAAATCCATGATCACCCAAACTGACACTGACAAAGTGCAGTTTCCAAGCATTGACTTTCCAGTTGACAGGTGGTGCACTGGAGTTTTCCAATAAGCTGCTGTGGCAACACCAATGAGTCGTGTGTTAGTCTTCCTTTTCACAGTCGTGCTCCGACGCAAGTTGCAGTCCACCACTTGTCTCCTTGTTGTGCCAAAGCCCACCTACGTCCTGCTTTGTCGGGTTGGTAACTGTTTGGCAACTTGCTTCTGTTTATTTATTTGATTTAGTGATTTCTTTCTTTTCCATATTTGCCGTGCTCTCAGCTTTTCTCTACCACAGTGAGACACATGCTGGGACAAGCTCAGAGTGGAAGCACAGATTTGAGAGTGTCACGAGACGCTACAGAGTGAATTCGGTGTTGTCCTTATTTCCATCTGAAAGGCATCTCATTTGTACAACAAACACTTTGCATGTCTCAACATGAGTACTCATGGTACATCAAGCCATTTCGAAGCCAGTAAATCAGCATCTTCCTGCCCTACAAATCAAGCGAGTCGCGCTTTGGAGGGAGTCGGTGAAGGGGTTCGCTGCAGGGGTATTCAGTCGTCTGATGGGTTGAGGTTTATCAAAAGAATTAATCAAGGTTTGAAGTCGAAAGACTGAATAGTTAAGGTTGAACAGCTGGCCCTCAATGCAGAAAAAAATAATTGAAAAAGTTTAGAAAATAGTAAATAAACTTACATGGATGCGTGCAACAGGTGCAACAGATCGAGAGATGTTCGAACAAATGAAAAACACCAACAATTTGAAGGGTATTTGGGATGAACAATCCAATTAAAGAACACCCAGACAGAGGATATATATCTGTCTGCTTATTTAATGACCACCCACTGAGCGCGCTCAGTAACACAAATCAAACAAACCAGAGACAACTGTCTGATCACTGCGCTGCATGCAGTGTTTTAACACTTCAGTTCTCCAACTGGAATTTCAAGTACCGTCACAGTCCGTTAACTCTGTGTATCTGAGGTCAGAGCAATTTTGAAATGGACTGTTGCCAATTTATAGTCAAAAGTCACTTGTACTCAGGCCGCATCACACTGACCTCTACAGATGGAATTTCCCAAACTCTTGTTTTGGTTAAGAAAATGTATGAATGCAGAATCCCTACAACAGCAGACAACAGCTCAAACCATTCAACAGATACCCTCGTCTGCCCGCCACTTTATGATCTACACTTCTCTAGTCCGGGGTTTTGTTTAGGACGATCATATTACCAGACAGTGATTTTTCATTGAGCATAACTTCGCTGAAGCCAGTTTGAACCTTGTTAATCTGGAATTGGGCACCAAGGAAATTGTTCTGCCCTTAGTCTACAAATTCTCCTCTGACATCAACAAGTCTTTTTCCTCCAAACAGTTGCCATTCCCCAGATATCTTCTTTTGCCGGGACCATTCTCTGAGAACCCAAGAGGTGGCTGTGATGTGATGCTAATCCCTGCAGATCAGCAGCAGTTTGTGAAGCCTTCAGACCTGCAGCCCGTCTGGCACCATGTTCAAAGCCGCTTGGATACCCTTCATTCCTCATTCTCACGCTCTCTGTGCCTAGGGCTGGGTATCATGAAAAAAAAAAAAAAAAGATACAATGCCAATTTCAATACCCTGGTTTCGATACCGGTTCCAGAACGATACTTTTTTGATACCAGAAGTTTTAAAACCAATTTGAACAATAACAAAAATACAGTTCATCTTCAGTTCAGTTCAGTTCAGTTCAGGTGATTTTCCATTGTACTGGTGATTCAAATCAGGAATTTCCTTCAAATCAAGTTTGTTGTATTCCCGTCCTTTGCTGTTACATCTTTGTCACAAATGTGGCATTTGGCTTTATTTATATCGACCTTAATGAAGAGGAGCCACACTTTTCTTTGGCATGACGCTTACTTTCACGCTAACGTAAACAAAAGTTTGCGAGTGTCTTTGGCTCACGCCTCTACAGTGTGAAAGCCACGCGCCAAGTACTTAGATCTAGACACATGTATGCCAAAAGATTACTGGCTTGTAAACGCTGATTCACCTTCTTAGATATCGTAATTTGTCACCGAAAGGTGAAACATTTTTCGATAGTCAATCGGATCAGAGCATTTTGGTCAGTGCTACAAATGTATCAAGTTCGGTAAACAGCCCTCGCTGTGTCACAATCGCTGCACCATGTCTCCATTACCCAGTGCATTGAGTTGTTACCTTGAATTGGCCTATTGACTATTAGTGTTAACAAGTGAATAAACATAAAGTGGCCGGTGAATGAGTAAACACAAGAAAAGTCAAAACTGGTCTGCCAGCTCTCTATGACCGCATTTGTGCTTTTAAGGCGCACCATTTTAGTGATTATACAGATGATAAAACCAGTTTCCAGTTCATGATTAAAATAATCATGAGAACCCAGGCCATGTTTATGAATCTTTAGCCATGGTCGAGCGCAAATAAACAGCAATTATCCTTTAAACAGCTCTTTTTTTGCATCTAATAAAGCAGACGGAGGATTAAAGGCTAATACCTTAGGCGGCGCTTGGAGCACAATTCCTTTCAAGTTAAATTGGGAGGAATAATAACGAGGCAGAATATTTTTTTTTTAAGCCGGAGCCTTCACAGTCACTCCTGTCTTTTGGATACGGTTGTCATGACAACAGCCATTACCTCTTGATTGGAGATCTAATGTTATCTAGACTATGAGCGGTGCTATTTATCCGCTGTTAACACAGCAGTCGCAGCATTAGCAGCAGTCGGAGTCGGACAGCCATGAGCGCAGAATGAGTCATTAGAGCAAGAAAATTGAGTGTGTGCTGGAGGGCACGGGCACACAGTGGTTGTGTGTGTGTGTGTGTGTGTGTGTGTGTGTGTGTGTGTGTGTGTGTGTGTGTGTGTGTGTGTGTGTGTGTGTGTGTGAACATGAAAGGATAGAACCCCAGTGCCTTGCTCTGCACGTTCCTTTATGTGGGCAGCTGTGCTGAAGGGTGGCTGCAGTGATCATGGGCGTGGTTCAACACCAGAGTCCAGCCAAGTGTTTTCTGCCGCCGGATGAGTTCGCAGCAGCACGCAGGCAGAAGAAGAAGAAGAAGAAGAAGAAGGAGAAGAAGCTCAGTCTCTCCTCTACCAACACGCCCCCTCCCCCGACAATGCACTGGGACATGATTATGATTAACACAACCACGAGCTGCCTGTTAGCAAACTAGCTGCACTGACACACGCAACACTTTTTTTTGTCTCCCCTAAAAAAAGTCTGAATTCCTCCACACAGCCAGCTTGCCATTTTGTTGGATGAAACAAAATTAGCCATCCCAGACAAACACCTCTTGGAATTTCCTAATGAAGTGACAACACAGGAAGCGCCTGTTGTCGCCATCTAACAATGGGATAGGAGCTGTGTCAGGCTGCGGCTGGGCTTCTCCAATTAAGATGAGAGACAGAGTAAAGGGGCCGCTGTGTGGTAAATCTCAACCTTTTTCTTATTTCTTGTCTTTGCACACACACACACACACACACACACACACACACACACAGATCTGTCATGTCGAATCAGTTCCGCCACCACCATCCTTGACATGCAACAAATAACATGAATGACATCAAATTATTTCCGAGCGGATTGATGCTACAGTAGATTTGTCATCTCATTTAAAAGATCTCTCCGAGTGAAAGAGTAACTTTTCCTTCAGGTGGGTTGATGGTTGGTTGCCGCCCCGTGCCTTTTCCTCCCTCCCCCGCTGTAATTATGTGCTGCTGAGGGTTTGGAGAAATAATAAGATAAAATCAATCAGTATAAAAAGAGAGCGACATAAAATAAAGGCTTCAAAGTCTCACCGCTGACAGGACTACAAAGCCGCGCTGATCCAGGAGCTGCACGCCCGAGGTTGGAGCAGTTTTCATTAAAAGAAAAAAAAAAAAGGGAACGAAAAACAACAACAACAAAAAAAAAAGTCATTGCGAAGGACGGTGAAGGGATGAGATGTTGACTATTTTCTGTTATATTGCCCTGTGCTCCCCCGGGTTAGCTGCCAAAACAGTTGTATTGATGGGGGATATGACGGCTGTTTTTTTTTTTTTTATTATTATTTTTTTTTCTAACCACAGTGGTGACCATTACATTTATCACCAGGACGGCTGACACTCTAGCACCCCCCACAGGCCCTCCAAAGTGCTTTAATATACATGTTTCTTTTTTATCTGAGAGGAGCCGAAATCATTCATAAAGTCATCAGCGTTATTGGCTCAATCGGATTTAATTTCAACTTCAACCTTGTGCGCAAAATAAACAGCTAAATAAAAAATGTTTTATAAAAGTTGTATAAAATTTATGATTAAATGTTTTCAATTCAGTGCGCATGATTAAATCATGTGGAATTAATAATTTAGCAACTCATGTCGTCTGCAGCTTTGCATTTGCTTACCATTTTGGGTTGAAGTTATTGGTGGCCTGATGGTTGTCAGGCTGCTGTACTATTTTAACTACGCAGACTAACTTTGCGATTTATTTTTTGTGTTTCTGTTGCACTGCCCTATGAGTTGAAGTCCTCTCTGACTCTCAGGCTTTCATCCAGCAAATCCCAACAGCTTGCAAAGGCTCATTTAAACGACCTTTCCATCTTAAAAAAAAAAAATTGTACAACAATAATGATTAAGCTTTGTTATGTTAATGATGAAGCTCCCAAGGGATTCTGGAATGCAACGAGAACTGACACTGAGGCTCCGGGGTTACTGAGTTGGTGGTGAACGAACGCCACCAACTGCTGTTCGCACTAGCAAGACATATTTGAAAATAGAATAATTTCTTCTCTCTCCTCCTGCATTTGCAAATGTGTCTTCACACCCCCTCCAACAGGCACCTCCACACAGCTCTGTGACGCTGCACAACGTGTGTGTGTGTGTGTGTGTGTGTGTGTGTGTGTGTGTGCGCGCGCGCACACAGCTTCATTAAGCTTGTATCCAATCAGTCACACTGTCACACACACACACACACACACAGAGCAGTGCATCAATGCTGCCGTCCTGTAACCCGTCTGTCAGTCAAGCGGCTGGAGTTCATTAGAGACGCTGAGAGCTGCTGACAACTCCCCACTGATCTGACCTGTGTATACAAACGCAGGTGATATGACCCTCGAGGAGGATATCACCAAGTAAACAAAGATATTGTGTCGCTTGTGAGCGGATGGAAAATATAAATATATGTATATATATATAAAAAACTAGACGGAGGGAAAATGAGCAAAAAGCAGAGAGAGATCCGTAAAAAGAGCCTGTGGGAAGCTGACAGTCTGCACAGGGAGGCAGGAGCTGCAGCAGAAAACAATGCTCCTCTGTTTCTGCTGCAGGTTGTTATGAATTAAAAAAAAAAAGAAAAAGAAAAAAGAAAGAAAGCAGAAATGCTGGCATTTAAAAAAACAGCCTGGTGGCCAGTTTGTGCAACAGCGCACAACTGTTAAGACTCTTACTTAATAATTCACACGTGCAAATGCACGTATGTCCAGCCTCCTTTTTTCCCTTTCCTCCCAGCCACACAAACCCCCATTTAATCTGAAATTGCACCGGAGACCCGTCCCCCTCCCAGAGCAGGTTTATCTTGGATAAACAAGAGTTAAGGAGAATCTGTTGTGTGGCGGAGAAACTCTTAATACTCCGCCCCGCTAATAAGATTAGAACGTGAAATATTCATTGGAAAAGGCTTAATAATAAATGGCGGGGTATTAAAAATTGAATTAATTCAAATTCCATCCATGAATTTTTAAAGGTACATTATTAAAAGTGCACCAACAAGCCATTTCATTGATGTAGTGTTGTAAGGCTGAAACTAAAGTCCCACCTCCCGCTCGTCCATTAATTCCCCACGTGTTCCGCCTGCACAAAAAAATAGAGCATAAAAAAGTCTTTAGGGAAGACTAACGGGCCAATTTGACAGCAAGGTGCGGCAGAGCGCCTCCGCCCCTTCCTCTCTTTCCATTTAGCATGAGCGCCACAACACCTTGACTGTAAACCGGTTGCTGACAGGAAGCTAAAAACGAGGGGCCGGGGTCAATAACTTAAGGAACTAGAGGCTAATTTTAATCTATTACCCAGCGACGTGCACACACTGTGTCAAAGGTAAGGCCTGAGAGGGATCCGTCATGTGATTCATACTGCTGGGGGGGAATTAGTTTCATGACACGTCATAATTTAATGCATTTTAAAGAACTCGGCGTGGCTTCACTGCGGCCGAGGGGTGAGGGAGGGAGGGAGGCAGGAAAGCAGGTGAGAAGGGAGAGGGATATTAAATTATGGAGCACCTTAACAGAGCAATCCGTCTTCCAGCGACGTGATTGCCTTACCGCTGCGGATTGATGATAATCTGTTTGTAAGGAGCTCGGTAAAGGCTACAAGAGCCGCAAAGAGTGGAGGTTCTGGCCACACGATGGATGGGCCGCGCCGCACGTTTGCCGATGAATTTATGTCCAAGCTCTGCTATCTTCTGTTATAATCAAGCACGGCGTTAATAGCCGGAGAAGAAAACATCCTTAAATGCTGAATGGATTTGCTTTCATGTCATTAATCGCTTCTTTATAGCATTAGCATGACAGCCGTGGTAGTTACCCAGCATGCCACTCTTCTGAGGAGCAACCACAAGGAGTTTTTGACAGTGCGATAAGTTATTTTTAAGAATACGTATCGAGAAAAAATAGAAAAAAAACCTGCCTTTCTTTTTACAGGAGAGGAGACTTTGGAAGCTGACTTCTGCGGTGATTCACTCACGTCGGCTAGCTATAACAAAATGCGGTTTTCCTTTGGGAAACCATGGGCAAGCATCTCTCAAAACCTTGAGCTTTAAAGGGATCGCTCACCCGAAGTTGGTATGTAGACGTGGTGAAGACGACTTGCTGAAGTTCAAAGCGAGCATGAGAATGGGAAATAAAGGGGATTGAAGGGACTTTGAACGCTGCAAACGTGGTTGTTGGTGCCAGACGAGGCTGGTCAGAGTATTTCACAAACTGCTGATCTACTGGGATTTTCGTAGCATCACAACCATCTCTAGGGCTTACAGAGAATGGACCCAAAAAGAAAAAAAATATCCAGTAGCGACGGTGTGTGGAGAGAAAAGACTTGATGTCAGGGGTCAGAGGAAAAACGGCACCAGTCACTCCGATAAAAATAGAATAAAGTGTCCGGCGAGCGCATTTTAAAATCCACAGCATATTAGAAAAAAATATAATGCCAGAGGAGTGTGTGCCACATTCTGCTCTTCTTGTGGTTTCCTTCATCATGTGACCCTGGTTAAATTCCAACAGTAAACCAGAATGTTCTGTGTTTATAAAAAAAATCAATCAATAAAAACTCTTAAAAATAAGTTAAGTATTAAATGGGTTTGGGTTAACAAATCACAGTTTGTGGCAAGGTCTGTATCTCCTACATCCACATTGTATTCCCTGAATAGCTGCTAAAAACAAATCAGACCGTTATAAATGAGACTAAATTCACATGCTGATATCTGTGTGCAGCCGTCTGTCCAAAACAACCACTGGTTTTCAGATAGTGTATTGGTGTCTATGTGGTTTTTGTCCGAGTGCAGCTGGCTGTCAAAGATGACACTTTTCAGCTGGTGCTCACCTCACATCACACAGAGACGCACACAGAGTCTTGACAGGCACTTCATCCATTGTTGTGTTAGTTCTCCAAGTGCCAGAGGAGAGAGAACCACCTTCGTATTAGCTCTCATCACCTTCCTTGAAGACTCAACAGTGACTAATACGAGTAAACAATGGCTACACTCTCATGTTATTTATTCATAAAATTCTGTAATTGTATGACTCTTGTCTTGTTTTTTGTATTTTTGAAATGGCAGATCCATTTTCAACATCGGGGTAAAAGCCAGTTGAACTGGTTGAGCCCATAACTAAGACACAAAAGCAGGTAAATGATGCAAAAGGCTGTCACGGATGCTCAGTCAGCAGACGGAATTAATATCAGCAAGGTTAAAGGACAAAGTCACGCAGCTACTGTTTCCCCTCCTTCTTTCCTTGGGTTTATTTCCTTATGATGTTCAGAAGACCACCTTTTGAAACAATGTGTTTATTGGTCCCGTCTCTAATCCCAGTTGGAGACTATGCGGCGCCTCTGTACACTCGGGGCAATACTCCGACAGGTAAGGTCAAGCAGCCTTTTTCCAATCCTCTTATTACTCTCCGCCTTTCTATTTACCACAGCAGCGCAGGCTTTGTTTTGCCCGTGTTTGTGCCTGGCGGCTGGGGCTGGAGCAGCGGATCGTAAAGCAGCCTATCGCTGCCAGGGCTCACTTCAGAGAGAAGGCGAGGCTTTGGCTGTCATAGGTTCTCAGGATCAGCGCAGAGAGCAGGGACACTTCATTTGCCGGTGTTGAGGAAAAGGAGGAGAAGGTGGTGGAGGAGGATGCAAGGTGGTGGAGGGGGGTGGGGTGTCTGTGCCAGGGTCAAGCACTGTGGAAAAAAGCTAGGCAGTTATCCAATAGAGCTTTTGCTCTCCTCTCTGCTCCCTGTTAGTGTCTTTTGCAGCCCACTCTGTCCCGAGGCTTTCCTCGGCTTTGCCTGCTCTGTTGTGGCAAGGGCATCCCGGATCAGCATTTGAAAGGTATTATGACTGGGAGAACTGGAGCCGCGCTGCTAAAACCTGCAACGCATCAGCAATTCATGAGGTGTGAGAGGCCCCGTCTGTGGAGGCAGAGCGCGTGGATCAGACACTTTTTTTATTTTATTTTTAAATGTAACGTTATCTTTCCCAAGAATCACTGTTCCCGAACCGTGGTGTAACGGTGGGCGTGTTATTTTCTGACTTCTTGAAATCAGACAAATGTGATGGAATCAAAAGCAATTTAGCGGCTCACGCGCACCTCGGCGCTTCCCACGCGTTCTTGTTTTCCAAACAGAAGGTGGAGGTGCTATAATATTATGCCAAACATATGTTGGGTTGAGAGAAGAAAAAAAAAAAAACTCTGTTGCCACCGTGCGATATGAAAATAACATCAAGTGAAAAAGTGAAGGCGCCGTGGGAGACAAGAAGTGAAATATCTTTATTTTCGCTCTTCAAATCCCCGAGTTTTATTGGGTGGGTGTGTGGGAGGAGGTTTGGGGGTGTAAGTGGATTCACACCCTTGCTGTACATCCCGTCCATACGCATGCGAGGCAAAACCCCTAGTGGAAGTGATTGACACTGCAAAATTGTCTTTGTGCTGCTTGACAGACACATACAAGCTAATCCTCCCCGACCACACACCAGCTATTTGTCAGTTTCCATACTTACTGGACCGACTCGCACTCCCGCACACAGATCTGGGCCCGCCAATGAGAGGGGGAGGTTATGAAAAAAAAGGAAGAAGGAGAAGCGTAGGAGGAGTGGGATAAAGAAGAGAGAGGAGATCAGAGAGGGGAGGAGTGAGATGAGACGGGGCAGAGAGGAAGAGGAGGGGAAGTATTATCAGCAGGAAGGACGGTCGGGGGGACGGGGATAACACATTATGCCTCGCTGAGCCACACAGAGGCAGAGGACGCGGTCATCTCCAAACTCCGAGCCCACCCATCTGCCACCGACAAGCCGCTGTGACATTACTGCGCTCAGGTGCGGAAAGCCGATAAAGAATCCGTCTTTGGCAGATCTCGAATATCAAAGTCAGCCGCCAAAGATGGCTGCAACTTTTTGGTGGCATTAACATTTCGCTGCCAGATTTTTACACTTTTGGGTTTTGCTCCTGTTGGCTACTCTATGATGTAGCTTCCAGCGAGGGGCGAACCGATCCCGTCAGTAGAGGTACGTCTGGCATTAAGGTATGCAGGACTCTGCTTGGAAGAGTAGTGTTGGTGGAATTAGGATAGCAGTTCATTAACTGAGTTGCTCACTGGTCTAACAGGTTCCTGGCCTCTCCAGCAAGTGTTGCTTGCTGGAGCTTGAACGAGGGAGAGTGGTTATTTTGAGGTTCCTCCAATCCTGCTATTCAGATATGGGTCTGCAGTATTTTGCGGGCCATGTTAGTTACATCTTTCATGGTCATTGGTGTTTTTTCAAGTCGTTTTTGTGAAATGGGATTGTACCAATAAACGTGATGGAAAATGTTTCCTGTTCAATGGACAAATGTCGCAGGTTGGTCAGAGAGACAATTGGGTTTTTGGATCCACACGGTTTGCATTCACATGTAGAGAAGAAGAAATTCAAAAAGAAATTGTCAAAATGTCAAAAATCTGAGATTTGTTGGCCAAATATTTTGATTTCTCGCCACTCGCTGATCCCTCTTAGTTTGACTGATCCCTCAGCTGCTCCATAATAATCCTCATCACCTGCATCATAATCCCCACCAGACGCATTTTCAGCACAGCGTCTGTGGAGTTCTGTGCAGCAACACACAATTGCCATCAAGGTCAGAATTCCAATGTCAAGCGTGCGTCTTGGGTCCAGACGGGAACAGACTGCGTACCCGCTGGAAATCCCTGCTCTCTTTCCCAAACAGCCAAAGTCTACACTCAATGCTCCCCAGTCCCCAGGAAGCATCCACAAATCTGCTCTCTTTTTAATTAGCTTAGCAAAGATCCCCTCCCCTTCTTCTTAATCTTGTATTGTAATTTTCACCATGATGGCCAACAGCACAGCTAGGGGGGACAGTGTATCTTTAAGATTTTCATTAAATCAAAACATTTACATGTGATATTTAATAGATTTATGTAAATATATTTTCATTTTTTGGCCATTAACAATAACAACACGACACAGGGAGCTAATTACTTTTAATGTTGACGAAAATGGAATAATCCACTAGAAAGAAGTGGATGCAATGCAGCTCTGTTTATAGAGTTGACTCTCTGCATTAACAGTCATTATTTTTCACTGATTAAATTGAAGAAAGGCGTGAAAAACAGACCAACACAACATTTCACCTCCAATTACTGATTTTCCCTGCTTGCCTTTCAAATCAGTAATCAAATCAGTAATACAAATCACTAATCTGACATAAAGTGTGCGGTAAAAATTAACAAGAAGTTGTTTAAAAATGCTTTCCGACATGGACGTCGAGCTCTGGAATGACTTCCGTTATCTGCAAACTCTGCAGGTAGATTAAATGGCCTCGGGGGGGAGAAAAAGGCTTCCCGTGAGCTCCTGGTGCTGTTAGGCTGTTATCGCAGGAGGAAAAATAAAAATGTGGGCATTCATTGGGCAGATTTAAAATCTTTATTTAGAGTGAGGCAGAAATTAGTCCGACACATAAAAATGTTAAGAAAGGCTGTTACGTCTACGATGATGTTCAATTAATTAAGAATTACATGTCAATGTGTTTACCACGTAATATTTTTTCCATAATTCCAAGTTTCTGTTTATCTGCAAGAATTTTTAAATGGAAATGTGTTTACGTTTCGGATTTTTACAAAGATCTGAAAGGTATTATGACAGGGAGAGTAATTTGTAAAAAAGAAAGACAGAAATTAGCACTTCATTCAGATTCTGACTTGTGTGCTAAGCTGCTGCAGTGCTACCTTCAGATTCTTAGAGGATACAGGACTTAATTAAATAAATACTTTTTTTCCCCCCTGTTATTTCCAAATAGCAAGCAATGCATTTAGGTCTGCAAAAAAGCACAGGTGGCCAAGTAGCTACGCAGGGTTATTCATTCAGCAGAGGTTAATGGCGACAAGCACAATTACTGCTAATTGTTTGCGTTTTTAAGCATTGAATGTGAGCTGAATATATTCAAGACAAAACCGTCGAGCGTGAATCATACTTCATAATAAGCACCAGTGGTGCAGAAAAGGCCAAGAAATAGGCCCCGCTAATGGATGTGAAGTTGCAAATATGCGCCGCACAGTGTTCCGCGCCTCCTCGCTAACAAGCACATCATTTTCAAAAAGTGCACAATGGTGTCAAGTCGCCTGGGATGATCCCCCCTTCAACGAGTGGCGGGATTACTGTAAGCTGATTTTCCATAATTTACCCTCACCAAGTGGAAAAGCACAATCCGGATTCGCCTTTTAACTCCCTCTCCTTATCTTGTTCCCCTCACGTCATTGTTGTCCCAAGAACAAATATGAGTTATGTCTGCGAGCGCTAGGGCTGCAAATGGGCGACTTTTGAAGTCGGCAAATTTGCATTGCAGGTCAGGCCTATGTTATGAGGGGATGTGGTAGCTGCACTAATGCCAGGCAGGTTTTTGTCTTTTTATGTTTTTTTTTCTTCCAGGAAATGACACACAGCGCTTGCTGATTTTTTCTCCCTGCCGTTTAATGCTGTGAAAGGGCAGCCTGCTGTTCCCATTATTTTGCTCCCGGGACACATGCGTCTCAAACATGTGCTAATAAGGTGGGTGATGAGAGGGTTGGGTGGGATTGGTGAGAAAAACGCGAGCAGCAAATTTGTGCACGATTTGCTAACAACCGGAATACAGTAACAGAGGATTTTTCAGGAAGCTCCACATTGTCCCAGCTGTGAACTAAAACTATGTCGCGGGAAGAAAAGATGGTGTCAAAACAGATCAAAAATAGTAATTTGCATCTTAATAGCAGTTTTCGGGAATTATAATCCCAAAACATAATTCAGATAGTAGCTACAACTATACTGAGATTTTAGCCATGCTAATAGCTAAATGGATGCTAATGGCTCTACAAAAGATAGCATAGTCCTTTGAAAAAAAATAAATAAAAAAAGCCTGGACCTGTAGGACGATAGAGTCTCCAGATGTCAGGGAAACTCTTGGAGCACACAATGTAGGTATACAGAGGAAAAAGTGAAAGATGGAAGAAATTAAGAGTCTCTTCATGCTCTTCGTTTGCACGATGCCTCAGTGAAAAACGAATGGCCTGCATTTGCTTGCAGCATACCATCATGCCGATTCAATACAATAAACTTGGTACACACATACACACGGTAGTGTTAAGATAATGCTACATATGGACTTAAAGGGACTATTAGCACCTCCTTGTGCAATTAGCACAATTTGCAGCAACGCTGACAACAAATGTGGTGAAAACAAGGTGAGCATTATCCGTCCCTGTTAGTCACAGCACATGTTGTTTGTTTGGTCTGCTTTTGTTACGTGAGACAAAAAGTCAAACACTCACTCAACCTAACCGTATTTGCTGCAAGCTGAACTCCCCCTCACCCTCTCTGTCCGAACAGGAGGGAAAAAAAAAATCATCAAATTTGTGTGGAAAGTTTGATGTGATTCTCTCTCCCAAACATAGACAGAGAATAAATTGGCATGAAGACCAGCCAGGCCCCTGAGCAAATAGTGGAGGTTGGCTGACGGTGTATTCCGGTCTGCATCACCTTCCAGCATTTGTTATTGTGTCTTATTACTGCCCATATTTTTCATCAACTCCTCTCCAAGCTGTCTCCTGCTCTCCTTTCTTCCCTCACCAGCCGTGTTCAGCATTGTTATGTGTGCGCCCCGATCAAAGCGCCTCTGATTGAATGACAGACTGTATGAGTTGCACCAAGCCTCTGCCCCCCCTCCCAGATTGCGTTGTTGTAACAAAGGTGCACATGAACCAATGCGTTGTTGAATCATGCATGTAGCAAAGCCATATTATTATTATATATATTTTTAAACTTCATAAGGAACTTTATATATGTTGGGGAAAGACTTTCTACATTTTGCGCAACAAAATGCTGCATCATGAGCACCTCTCTGCATTACGTACCTCTCGAAATAAGTGGTGGCGAAGGAATATAGTCAAATGCAATCAGGGCAGCCAATCATCCAGTTAGCGCCTGTCCTGAGGAGGCTGCTGTAGGTCCGCCGCCGGCTTTGTTGAATGTGGAGAGATGAAGAGGGGGGAGAATAAGCCGTCACACACTTGCTGTGCCAGCAGTTACAGCGGCATCGGATCAATCTCCGCTTTGGAATAAAACAAAATATTTCTATTCCATCTAAGCCCTCCTGGGTGCAGTAGAGATGCTTTTTTATGAGTGCACGCTGCAGCAGGGGAATGAAACGGTCGAGAGTGTTTTTTCCAGAGAAACTTTCACCGTTAATCTATGAAGCACTTGGGGGGAGATAATTGTTTTATTCTCTTTAGATCATTCAACAAACCTTTCATACGTGTGCCACTTGTCAAAAAAAAAAAAAAAAAGAAATAATAAATATCGCAAACGATTCCTCACAGGCATATTCTGGGCTTGCAACTAGTTTGGGACTCCACCGACATCTGGCTACTTTGCTAGACGTTCCAGCTAGCTGAGATTGGCGCCACCTGGTGCTAGCTGAATAACAGGATGGAGAGCAGTGAGCAGATTCAACTCAACGTCGTGATTCAACGTCTTTGCTTCTATTTGATTACAAAGAGTCACAACACCAGTCATTACAGGATAGCGCTGCCATTAAAAGCCACTTAACTTGAGGTTCGAGCATCTGATTGGCGTTTAACGATGCTATCAGCAGCAGCGTATATTGATGTTTGGCTGCGGGGCCAGAGCAGGGCCACTGGAGATGGAGAGAGGGAAAAAAAAGACTTGTTGGGGAGTGGTGGCGAGCCAAATCCTGCAGGAGCTGAGACATGGCTCAGAGTGATTATACAGCGCTGTCGTCTGGATGCCAAGCGGTGAGGACATCCAGGTCAGACGTGTCTTACCTACTGGATGAAGAGACCCGGGCACGGACGCAGCACAAACTCGCTGTGTACAGACGCTCGGGCTCATGTAAATAAATCCAGAAAAAGGCACTCAGACTGTCAAGTAGGTCTGGTCGAGCGCTTCCTCGCTGATCTTGCTTGTGCACAGCTAATTTATTCCCCTTATGCATATTTCTTCTTTCCTTTGGCCATACCTGGTCCAAGCCATCTGTTTATGGAGCACAGGAGCAGTTTAATGGGAGTGCGTTTTCAGTCAAGTAGACTGTGTCAGTGTTTGCATAAATAATGCAATTATGTGCTGGACATAGATCCTGAAGGACAGAAGGAACCAGGACTGCCAGATAACTGATACCCAGCTTGACAAAATGTTTAATTCCTAATAGAGTAAAGTGGAAAGACGAGAGATTCCGCGGTCAGTGCAATGAATGAATATATTTATGGCCGGGTCTTTTTAACGTGGACAATGTCGGGCGCACATTATCTTGCCAAATTGTTGCTGAAACAAATGTATTTTATATCAGATCAAAGTGTCAGAACAATGATGTTTTAAAGTGGAAGCATTGTTTGACCGCGACACACAGCGAGCGCCGAACTTCTACTGATGTATGTATGTATGTAAGTATGTAAGTGATGTGACCCCCACCAACACGTAGTATTGCAAACTAATGTCAGTATCTAGTGTGCGTATCCAGTGCTGCTAGGTATTTATATCCTCTAAAACCTTACGTCCTGCATACTGGATATCTAGTTGACAAGCTGCTATTTTTGTGACCACTTGAATGTCTGTTTTATGTTAAAGAGCCTATTGCATGGATTGTCATGGCTTTCCAGTCAAACGTTTTGATTAGCTGGGCTGCTGGGAACGTTCTCTTTCTATTAATCTAATTCTAATGTAATCTAATTAATCTAATATAAGAGCAATCACTTTATATTGTACTGCTGGGTCACTGCAGCAGACAGCAAACTTTATTTATTTTTTTTCCCTGTTGTTGAATGTTGCAGGTTCTCAGGCGGGGCACTCTTTGACTACAGCATGTTTGCAGTTTTACCCCTTCCATTTTTCCTTTTTTTTTTTTTTACCCTGAGCTGTTACAAAAAAAATACTTTGGTTAAGTTCAGGCAGCACAAAAGCTACTTGGTGAGATTACTTTGTGACAATTTTTACACAGGCACTAGGTGCCCTGGGTGTGTGTCATATGTTTGAGTGTTGGTTTAATCCTGAACAGCACACCCCTTGGCAGTTATTTAGTAAAGCACTCTGCGGTACGGCATTCACAGCATCAAGTCTTGGTGCATCCGCAACAAATTCAACAGGATACCCTGAAAGGCTGAAACTTCAATGACTACAAATGAGCCTTATAACCAGGACAAATATGCATAGTTGGGATTAGGATCGAGGCTGGAAGAACCACCAGGGAGCACCAACTTTGATGATGATCAGGTGCAGAGTGGAACCACGGCGGCACTCTCCCGGTCCAAATCAATTTAAATTGACACACCGTTGCTGTCATTTTGAAAAGGATGAGGGCTGAAAATGCAGCAGACAGGCGATGCCGTGGAAAAAGAAATAAGACCCAAATTCGAGACTGATCATTCCCCCTCCCCTCCTCTCTGCATGGCGCTACAGTAGGAAGAGAGCTGGCACGCTCGTGCTGTGCCGCTGCTTTGACTTCATTCCATTTATTTTTCATCTATCTGTAAATGCCTCCAGCGCTTTCCGTCTGGATCAGAAACTGTCTGTCCATTTTCTTTGTTGCAACACTGAGATCACTGTGTGAGCGTGCGCCTCAACTCGCAATCAAAGGGTGTTGGTAGGGGTTGGGCTTTTCGAGTGCTTCAGAGGAGGATTTTAGCTTTTCAGGAAAAAGCGCCGTGCTGGGTGCTCGGCATAAACACAGCAGGTAGCTTGTGGCTGGAGCTGGGCGGAGCAGACCGTCTCTTTGCTTTATTCAGAGTGTCAATACTGAGCCGTCTGTGTCAGTAGTACAAACAGGTGTACGGGAGAAGCTCCTCCACACAGCGGAACACGCGTTAAGTCGGTCCACGTGGAATAAATAAGTAAGTTCGGCCAAGCAGCCCTGGTTTGCTAACTTCAGCATGATAGCACAGCCAGCAACGACGTGCCGATGTTTACTGCGATATCAAAGATATGCGCTACTTCCTACATGCAATGATTGCCAATGAGCACCGTAATCAAATGCAAAGCGGCTCGTGACGCTAATGATGCCGACATTAACCCTTTCATCTTCCAAAAACTCTAGTTTGCCTCCATTTTTCCACAACCTGTGTGACCTTGGCAGGCATCTGAGATCGAATACGGGGAATAAGCTCCAGCGGCTCAGTCGTGTTGCACCAGAATTGATTTGTTTCTCCTCTTCCTGCCGCGTGCTGCTTTGCTTTCCTCTCGCTCTCTCCCGTCCTGAACTTCCCCGTCACTTTCTCCGGGACCTGCGCTCAGCACATCGTGTTCCCCCACCACTCATTGTTTTTTTAGGCGGAGAACACAAAGACGCCCTGTCGCAGATGGCACGTTTTTGTGCTGATGGCGACAACCCCTGTGGTCCGCAGCCGCGGTTTTCCAGTTGCTATGGAAGTGATTGTGTGCTGTATGAATAAAAGCTCCTCCTAATCTTCCATCCAATCTGCAGAAAATCAAGATCAGAGCCACTGAACCGAATCTTTGTTGTCTCTGCTCCCCTCAGTGCTCCCGAGGAGCGGAGCTGTCAGCGATGAACACAGTGTGGGTTTGGAAGAAAAAAAAAAAAGGACGAGGGGAGGGAGGGAAATGCTGAGGGGTGGCACGCAGGGAAAGAGTGAGGAGGGAACGAAGGGGAGAGGAAGATGGACTCAGAAGCAGACTGCAAGTGCTGTCTGATGATGTTTATCAGGCCGGAGAGCTGACCGCAGACAAGGCTCTCTGTGGAAGAGACGGGCAGGAGGTATGCGCCGAGGAGGAGAAGGAAAATGAGGAGAATCCTCGGCAGCCAGATGGTGCCACTGGGCAGGAAACGGCATCATCTGTGCTGCGTTGTGCCTTTGCAGTGATAAAAAAAAAAAAAAAGAAATTAGCCAAAGATGCATATGCAGGCGTGATAAACAATGCGCGTAAAACAGCAGATCCTGCGCTGAGGCCGGTGCCAAAAATTAGCTGACGGACGCGGAATGGAACAAATGAGCCAGAGAGGCAAAATTAAAATCTCATCCTGAGCACGAGCAGTCCTGCAGAGAGGGAAAACTTTTTTGCTCACCAAGAAAACAAAGTGGACATTTACTGCCGTTCCTTTTCCCACTTGTAAAAGTGTTTAGCAGGCATAAGTTTGTGTGGTGACGCTGAGAGAACTGAAAAAAGGTAGCACCTCCACTACCCACCTCCGCCACACACACACAGATACCTAATTAAAACGATGTTTCACATAGAATAAGACAATACTCTTATTTCAAAAAATCCCATCCATAGTGGGCACTACCTGAAATAAAGATGTTTTTTGTTTTAACAGTAAAAACAATTGCACAAATAAATTTAACGGTGAATTGCGGTTTTCCAAAAGAAAAAAAAAAAAAAAGGACTGGGCTAAAATAAGCTTCAGTAAGCTGCAGCATTTCACAGGTAAACAACCTGCTGCAGCCAGCTGCTCCTTTGTCTCTGCAAGATGGGGAAAAAGTAATTTGTTACTTTAGCCATTCTACCTGCATTGCTTGCTGTTTTTCCAACCTCGCCTTCCCTTTGCCCAAATCGGACTTTCATCAATAGTGACAGCCACTGTGCTCAAGTGGCGGGTGGCCTGCTGGCTGAAAGAAACCCCAGTCTTGCCCTTGGTCCCCGTGGTTCATGGCTCCATCCAGCAGCAAGTCTCAGGATGCACAGTCTCTGCATTTGCAGGAATGGCAGACTGCAGCTGGATTGAGACAGGGTGCATTATGTGGGATCCTCAGGACTGAAACCGAAGAACAAGGTGTAGAAATGCACTCAAAGTCCAAACTTGCATCCTCACGAAAAAAAAAATAAAAATAAAAATACAGGCTAAATCTCAGCAAACCAGCTGAGAAGAAGCAAAAGGTTGGAGGCAAAAGGTTGGAAGAAAACAGATGGCCTAAACAAGAAGGCCTAGAGTTCTGTTCCCCATCACATGCATTCTGAAGGTTCTCCTTGGATCTGTGTGGGTTTTCTCCAGGTGCTCCGTCGTCATCAAAAACAGGCACCAGGTTAATATCCAATCAGTGGCCTCCATCAAAAACACTGATGAAGGTCTGGACCTGGTCTCCAGGCAGCTGTTGGCTGCTCATCAGATGAGGAGGGGTCAGCGCACATTGACATATTCGCTGCACATCAAGCATTCGAGGGCAACACAGTGGCGAAGTGGTTAGCAATGTCACCTTCCAGCAGCAAGGTCACAGGTTCCATCCCCAAGGTCTTTCTGTGTGGAGTTTGCATGCCCCCACCACCCTCCCAACTGTGCCGATGTGGGTACCCTGGCTACCTCCCACAATACAAAAACCTGCACACCAGTGCTGATGGCCACTTGTCTCTCTGAGATGAACTGGTGACTTGTCCAGGCTGCAACCCTGCCTTCATCCCACAACAGCAGGGATAGAATCCTTCCACCCCACAACACCCAAGAGCAGAACAAACTCTAGAAAACGGATGGATGGATGGATGGATGGATGGATGAATAAACCTGACATTCCTGACATTATCTGGATTTGATCCCGCTTCTTTCTGGGAACGATTCACAGCTGGAACCTTGCTGCTGTTTGCCAACAATCAGTCCGACTCAGTTCCTCACCACTTTGGTCGCTCCTCTCCTCAGTTCACCCAAGTCCTTCGAAAGAGCACGATTCGGCCGCATGCGCGTATCCTCGTCCTAGGCAGTTCCATAGCAAAATGCCATCCTCGATGTTGGCTATGCCTCGCGCTTTGTATTCTGGGCGTGCAGCTGAAAGAGTGCCTGGAGAATACATTTTGCTCTCTTTGGTGCTTCTTATCTGTAGCGCAGGCGAAGGCAGAACAACTCTGGGACGGGGACAACATTCCGCCACAAAGCGAGCGGCTGCATGCCCTCCTCCCCCACCACCTCCCCAGTCCCCCCTTTTGTGTGTGTGGGCGTGCTCGTGTGCTCTGGACGGCAGCTAAATGGCTTGTGGAGTGCCAACGGTGTGCGAGTGCGTGTCCTACAATGAGGTTTAATGGCTCGTGGATCAACGCCACTTACTGTGTGTGTGTGTGTGTGTGCGTGCGTGTGTTGCTGTTGACAGATGTGTTTTCTTTTTTTTCCGTCTCTCTCTCTGTCTCTCTGCTGACATCCGTGATCAACGGTGAGCAGCCTTGGCTTGGCACCAAGCTATTACTTAATTCATTGACATTTCGTGTAATTGTCCCGGGGCCGTTTGCGGCAGAGGTATTGGGTTCTATTAGGATTAGATTAGAGAAATACAATTACCATTAACACATAAAGGGAGGAATCTTTAAAGAGCTCCGCACCAAGTAGATGGGGGCTAATATGTAGAGCTGAAACGGCCGAGAACAAACTTTGCTGCCCGTGCTCCTGCACCTGCAGGATTTCACATTGTATGCGAGATGTGTGTGTGTGAAAAGGAGGGCGGCTCCCGCAGTGGTTTTGTTTCTTTACCCGTCCCCTCATTCGTTTCCCGGGGTTTATCGCAGCGGCTTGCTGTGGCAGCCTCAGAAATGGCCTGTCAGGGCTCTTGGAAATGTCGATGTGCAGATAATGACATGTTGAAAGCCCCGAACCACCGGCTTGTCACCTGCTGGTAATTGGTTCTTCTCCCAGTTTATTGTCTCCATCTGCACTGCTCATCGTTGATTTTCCCATTTTAGAAGCAGAGGACGAGCGGGGCGAGAAGAAGACAGATGCAAATATGAGTATTTTCCCCGCCGAAACAGGCGGCAGGTGCACGTTAGCCAATGTGCACATGCGTGTACGCATTCATTAGTGATTGTACTGCAAGTCCATTAGGAGAAATATGCTCGAGGTTGGCGGGGAAAAAAAAAAAGAAAAACTATTGCTCTTCTACATTTAAATATGAGGCGAAAACACACAGGGTACATTATTTATCTTATCTCGCCAATGAAGTTTCCAACTTTGCTGCTGAGCGAGATAACATAAGCAATCCTTAAGCCCTTTTAAACCATAATCAAATGTCTTTTGGCATTGAGAAGATTGCAATGAGTCCAGGCTTAGAATGAACGCCACTGAAGTTTAATCTGCTGTGAAGGCATTGCCTCTGTGTCAAGGTTTTTTTTTCTCTTCCCCCTTCCTCTGAGAGATAGCAGAATCACGTTATGCACAGATAGAGGATTTGACGCTGGACGTTGCTCTCTTGTTCCCCTGTTTGCTCCCAAATGAATGTTCCCTCAGTTCCTGACAGTGGCACAGAAAAGCTCGTGGCAGATTTTTAACCCTTCTAAACATTTGTTTGCATTTGTCAGTCTATCCAATACAAAATAATAATGACAAACCACAACCTTTAATTATACAAGTAATACTCTAATATATGCACGCGAGAACAAATATTTTTGTTCTGTTGCACAATTTTATTAAAGGGATGTACATTAGCAAATGTACATCCCTTTAATAAAATTGTGCCGATCCAAAGCCTGACACAAAACAAAAAAAATAACCATGCAAGATGCTCTGAAGGTTAATTTTGGTCTTTGTGAATACTGTGCCAAAAAACACTTTCAACTTTGTTTGCAATTTCTTTAAACTTGGGGTCAAAAGAAAATATGTCATTTAGAAAGGCATTAAATGTTCCCCGCCACCTACTTGACTACTTTCTCTGAAAAGTGCGTTCGTTTCTCTCATCCATCGCGACCTTCCAGTCAGCATGTGTCTCCACTCAAAGGGCATGGCAGATTATGGCAGTTCAGTGATTTTGTCAGGGGATGGCCTCTGGGTGATGATTTATCAGGCCCCTTTTATTAATTCCTCAAACAAATTATGGCCATGAATCATGCTTTATGCTGACCGCCCCCTTCTTGACCATTGTTGACCTTTTTCGTACACCCTGACTGGCTAATTTTGCTAATATTTCGAAATTGCCTAAATGCTTCCCCGCAATGAGGCGGGTGACTTTGACTAAGTTTGGTCTCTTTCACGAAGAGGTTGCTACAGTGTTGTTGTATTAAGTCTGCAAAGGACAATAGCAAACTCAGCCACAACATATTAGTAAACTAGTCATGTCAGCTTCTTTCATGGCTTTGTCAGCTGATTGAATTGCAATCTGTCCTTGATCTTGCAGGCCAATAGAATGCTATTGCTTTTTAACAAGTGCCACCCTGCTGCTGGTTTGTGAGTAAAAGGTATATTAAAAAAAAAATGTCTTAAGGACTTCAGAGGGGTCAACAGCCTCACAGGACGGCGGTTTGTACAAGACAAACTCATGATAGAAGGTGTTAACAGTGTGTGACAGGTGGTGATGGCTGTATTTCACACGTTTCATCTGTCCTGTAAGGATATCATGGGTTTAATGTTGGCCGCTCTCAGACGGCTGCTGTTTAACCTGCTGCCATTATTAGAAGTGTTTCGCCCTCTGATTTATCTCTTCATTTTGATCATTGTATTTTTTTGCCCCTGCCTTCTTGCCAATTTCTCCTTGAGGTGGATCGAAAGTGGTGAATCTTGACTCGTGGTGCTGTCAGGTGTTGTAATCCACTTGGCCCGGGCAATTCATCAGTATCCACATTCTGTGCTCACAGGCCTTCATCTATCTCTCCGGAGCCATAAAAATCAATTGATTTCGCCTGCAAAGCGAAGCATCTTTTTTTTTTTTATGACGGTTTCTTATGATTTCATTGTACTAGTTGGTTGGAAGCGAAGGAACTCTGCAACAATCATTCTGCTCTACAGGTGAAAATGACAATTTGAATGATATATTTGTCCAAATTGTCTTGAATTGCCTTGATTGGTCACTTTAGGAACAACGAAAAAAGGGTTCTGCATTGTGCAAATACAACTGTCTGGTCATTGGTTTACATCTTCCAGCAAACACATAAGTTACTGCTTGATAGACAGACAGTGGTGATAGTACTGATCCAAAACTAGTGTCTGTGTATTTGTCAGAGCTTTACAATTGGTACAATTTGCCCAGTTTTTGGTTTTAATGGATTTAATGTAAGAGGGGAAACTTATTTCCACCCATTCTGTCCATGTTTACACCGCAAACACCAACAGCTCCTGCGTCTTTCTTCATGAAAACTGAGAGCTATGAGATCTTTGCCAAACTACTGTTCTGTGTGCAATAAAGAAAAATGCCAGACAAGCACCGCAGAAGTAAAGACAAGATTTGTTAGTTTGTTTTTGAATTGCCTGGACTAAGGTCCATTTAAGAATAGCAGGTAACGTACCATCATTAAATGAGACTCAATGCACTTGGGCATCAATTGTTTGTTTGCACCTGTTTAATTTCTAATTTGCAACAGAAGGATCAAGTAGAGTTGTCTTGGTATCCATTGCGGAGGTCTCTTGTTTATAGTTCTACCACTGGTCCAGCACTGTACACATTGTACCCTAATGGGCAACACAAACAGGTTTGGAAATATCTGTTAACAAATATAACAATAATAACTGTCATGTTTCTATCATTATTTTTACTTTGAGTTGTGGTGGAATCAAGACTCAGACAAACTGCATCTGTGGAGCCGTCTACCAAATTTGTACATGGTCACTGGTGTTTTCCCAATTTAATTTTCTATTGTGCGCGTCATCTGTTCTCAGCCGAGCTCCAAGTGAATGTGTGAAATGAAACAAAAAGTGACTTTAGAGAATCCAGTTCTTTGATTTGACAATGTTGTATTCACGGTTAGAGTAATTACTCTTTGGGATTCTTTGGGGACATTTCATTTCATCACAAACAACAGTTTCTGTCAAAAAGAATAGCAGAAAGCATAAACATATGTTTAGAGGGCTTCTTGCTTTTATGATAATTACTGCCAAACAGCATTGAAGTGTGTTTACGGCAAAAGCGACTCATTAAAAGCTGCGCAGTGTGATTCATCATTCAAGTCCAGCGTCAGTGTCTGCTTTCAAAATGGTCACCTCGCAATTAGGGGGGTTCTGGAGAGACAGTGATCTAAATACGTCCTAAAAAGAAGCCCTGCGCTCTCAAACCTGTCTCAGTCGATACTTATTCTTAGCCAGGGGACAATTACTGAAATACTGACTCATTACTTTCTTTCCTTGCATCCTTTTCGACAAAGTGTAATCCATCTCCCACATAACCACATCCTGTCTGGGATGTTTTCAATTACTCAACGTGTCTTGTTCACAGCCGCACCATCTCAGCAAAATTCCTCTCCTCCCTTTAAACGGCGTTAGAAGGCTCAGCATAGCTGCCTGTCTGCTGACATCTGGCCCACAAGACTGAGTCCCAGCCAGCAGAGAAACTCCAGCGGGATGGATGTTTGTCACTTGCTCACTCGCTAAGGCGAGTGTCCTTGCCGACCCGTGGCCAATCAACTTAGATTAGCAGCGCACACCTTGCCCGTCCGGTCGCGCCACATTACTGCAAATAACATGGAATAAACATGAAGATCATTTGTACGCAGGAAGCTACACTTCAGAATTATCTCGTAACCTTGCTTATATTTTTATTTTACTCCCTTTCAGTCATGGGTTTTCATAGGACTGGCAATGCCATAATCGGCCCAACAGCAAAGTGCCTTGTACTTTTGGCTAAATGTATGCATTTGTCATTGACGAGCTGCAGGGCGCCCAGAGTGATATCTGCCACTCTCAGCAGCGCCTGGGGGGCTTTTATGTGGTGATCCCAAAAGGTGTTGGGTCCCCTGAGCAAGACAGTCTCTTAGAAAGCCTGATAAGCCTCAGTATAATTTCATGTGGTATGGTGGTGGTAGTGGGGGAGTGGGAGGGTGTTATTAAAATAGGACGCAGAGAGCACCTCCACGAACGAGGTGTGACCACACCAATGTTTCCGCATCACTTGTGCTCCTCCCACTGCTGAAGCGGCGCCTCCGTTTCCGCTGCTGCCCCTTTTACCACTGCGACAGTGTGTACGTGCACGCCTAATTGTGATGCAGTGGTGGATCACTGTGGAAGGAAAAGTGTAAGAACTGCCAAAACTTTGACAGCCCACAATCCTTAAGACTGATCCCAGTTGCAACTGCCACTTCAAACATACAGCCATTCCAAAACATGCCCAGCAGTGCTCAGGAGGCTTTTAGTGGTCTGAGAGCATAATAAGCAGCATAGATGCCACAGGGGAAACATCAGGCAGTCTTACCTAAAGGCTCCGTTGGGTTTGAGGAATATCTGAACTTTTCCATCATATCCTCATGACCCAATAGAGTTCTGACGAAACCGTGCTACTTTTGAGCAACGTGAGGAGCTCCTCAAAATAAACAAGTTGCAAGTGGAGGTGGGGATTCATCGCGCCAGGGAAAGGAGAGGCAACATTAAGGTTCCTCATAATCACCGCAGCTGCCATATATCCCAAAATACACTCTATTAAGGTGTAAATTAGTGTGAAATGTGACAGTAAAGGCAGTGCTGCGCAGCAACAGACTGGTGGAAGCAGGCGATGTCTGCACAATGCGAGCGCTGCTCAGGAAGGAGTTTATTGTTTCAACTTTGAAAAGTTACAGTTGCTATTCAGTTCTCAGCTCATGAAGAATTCAGTGGAAGCACTGTGTGTGTGTGTATACTGTATACATAGATAACCCCCTATCATTTATCAGCCTATATTAAAGGCTGATAAATACATGAAAGGCTTCAAATCGGTGTCAGGCTGATGAATACTGTTAAATTTATGGCAGTCACACTGAGTGATGGCTGAAATGTTGTGTCGCTCACATTATGAAACAGTCATTTTGAAACAGTAAATAAAATGTTTTATTTCAAATATATATATACACACACTACAGTGTGTGTACATACTGTATACATACAAACACACATATTATATATATGAAATAAAACATTTTATTTACCGTTTCAAACACAGCTAGTTAGACCAGAGTCACCTTGCTTTAAATATCCTGGAATGTGAGCAACACAACATTTCAGCCATCACTGAGTACGACTGCCATAAATTCAACAGTATTCTTCAGCCTGACACCGATTTGAAGCCTTTCTCACATTTATCAGCCTTTAATATTAATCCAGATTAAAGGCCGGCTTCACACCTTCAGTCAGTGTGTGTGCGATGCTGCTCCAGATTAGAGGTGTGTGAGAGCTTCACACACACATACACACACACACACACCTAGTGTTGCCGAAGTCTGCAGCCTCAAACACTATACAACAACAATAGCCGCAAATATATATGAGTGAGAGGCTTCTATTGGTAAATGATATTCTGAGTGGAGCATTTATATCACTAATGTTTGATATTTGATTTGTGTGCATGGCATAGTGGATCTCATGACAAGAGCCCTTTCCGCTCCTGCCCTTTTAACCTCTGTGACAGTGTGTATGTTGCATATATAATAGCCAAATAGTAAGAAAATTCAAAATATACACAGAAACATTTACAAGGCAAATCGAAAAATACTCAGTTCATGAATGAGGTTCTCCTTGAAGACTTGCCCTCGATTTCAATAAGCTATTAAAAAAACAAAAGCATCCCCATTTCATCCTTTTTACGATCATAATTTCTTTTTTTCCCCACAAAATTCCCATTTAAATTCTTCTTGTTTTGGCTTTAAGGCTCTTACTCAAAACTGACAAAGCTGGTGGACTGCAGTTTTGCACCTGCAGGCATATTACTTTGTGTTTCATTTGAAAGACATTCATCAAAGCACTGTGGGAAATTTTCATTTATTTTGTTCAAAAAACAAAACAAAACAAAAAAAAAAGAAACAAAAAACCTTTGGGTTCATCATTTTCACTGCACAAAATGAGATTTTGGTGGAATCTACTGTCCTGCTCCTCTTAATGAACACAATAGTTTCCAATTAAATAGATAGAATGTGAAAACATGTATCTTCATCTTTATTTCTCTCTACTTAGAAATCCTCCTGGCCTTTCCTGTTTTCAATTTGCCTGTGATCAGAGTGATACTGATCATCCTGCCGGCTGCTACCTCCACTTAAAGGTCTGGGACAAGGTCGGGGAGCTTCTCGCTCAGAAGTGAGGCCTTCATGATAATGAGCAGGTGTGAGGATGTGTACGAATGTGACCGCGGTTGCCGCTGCACCTCTGACAATAGCTCTTGATTTTGAAGACGCAGCCACAGTGGCAGAAGATGTGGCACAGAGAGTGCAGCGGGAGGCTGGTAATGAGCAGGCACTGTTACTGCAGCTCAAAAATGCCCAGCCAAAAGCTATACTGGTAAATACTATGGAAAAAGAACCAAGAGAAAAAAAAAAAGATTGATCAAAACATCTGGTTTCCAGGTGCTGCTGCCCTGCCTATAAGTGACCAGTGTGAGCACAAAGTGTCGCTAGAACTGCAGCATTAAGCGTAACATTTTTTGGAGAAAAGTTCACAAATATAGAGAAAGACACATTTGGCCCTGCAAAAGAAAACATATTACTGCGGCAAGGAGGAATTTAACAATTTTCTTGCTCTCGATTCTAAAAACATGGGTCATGAAAAAGCATAAAAAAGTTGAACGAGCATTACAAAAATAATGGTATTCTCATACTGCTATCTTAATCTCAATAAAAGTCTTTTCTGATTAAAAAATTGGTACTTAAAGCTCCGTACTCAAAGTTGTTATCACATCTTTAACCGCAACAAATCCCACTGTGAATAACTGAATTTATTGGTTCGCCATTGGATGGAAGACAAATTTGTTGTAGCTATAAAAGGAAGGCTTTATCAGCGGCAATTATTGAGAAAAGAATGGACATTCATTTTCCCAAAGTACCGGTACCTTTGTTTTCCACTTGCTGCCTTAGTCATCATCAGGGAATATACCAAAAAAAAAAAGAAAAAAAAAGGCAACATGTCCTCAATTGAACATCCATTTATTTCTGTTTCTATCTTTTCACTTGAAAAAGCTTCTTTGGACAACGTCAAACAGAAAGACAAGATGATGAAAAAAAGCATATAAGCTATTTCCTCCACAAGTTTGAATTATTTCCTCTCATCCTCCATGCGGTGCTGTACAGCCTCAAGACAAACACACACACACACACACTTACATCAGCCCCCGCACGCAAACACACACATTTTGTTTTCTCATGTAAATGAGCTGAAAAGCTTTTGGTTGCTCTCCATTTGCAGGAGACTTTTTAATCTAGCGATTCTGTACTAACCGTTTCAAAAGTGGGAGAACACAAAAAAGAAAAGTCTGCATAATTGCTAACAAGGCAATTTCTTGATTATGTTGCAGATTTATTGTAACATGGTGTTTTAAAGCATCCTAAGTGGCACAAACCATCCTAAAATCAACAGCAAACAACATTTTTGCAGCAGAGATGCAGCTCTGCAGGCTCTACACTCAATCCAAAGCTGTGCAAAGCTAAAATGTACTCTGCATTAAACAGGAACAGCGGGGCCAATGGTCTCTGGCAGCTGTAGTGGGGCGTTTTGTCACACCTCTGCTCCCTTCAGGCGCGACGCTTCCTTCGCTGGCCTTTACACAACGTGCGCTCTGTGCCTGCCTTTGGCCTAATGGGGAATTCTCCGAAAGGTCACGTTCGGATGGCGAGCCAAACGCGGAAGATAAAGGGGGAGGATGATAATCCCTCTGCGACTCTGACTTCCGCTTCCCGATGCGCAAATCAAAACAAGTCGAAATTGTGCAACCTCGTGATGCAAACATCTGTAATTGGCCACAAAATGACTTGCACTGATGGCATACATTAATAGCAAAACTAAAAAGACCAAGCAAGTAAAAGAAGTTCAAGTTGCATCTGCCAGCAGAGGGCGACTGTCCGTTTGGAAGGCAGATTTGATAAAAAAATGACCCTACTTGCTGAAAAACTTTCTATAAATTGTATAAAAAAATGGTTTCTGAAAGACTCAGATTGATATCTGTTGATGTGCATGTGCCAACTTTGCCTTCGCAAACCCGTGCATTATGTCAGCCATTACATTTCATAGATGCACTGCTTACTGTGCACCTTCTATTGTATAAATAAAAAGATAGATCCATACCGTGAACAGCCTTGATCCTTTGCTCTTTTAAATTCTCTTTAGAAAACACAGCAACTCTATTGTGTACATGCCCACGCGCAGAATATTGCTGAAAGTGATAACGATATAACCTCAGAATACTTTAGCTTTAACTAACTGCACTTACTGCAGGGAGTCTTCCCTCGAAGTGTAAGATCCGCGCTGTGTTAAGTGAGACTTGGAATACAAAGACCTTTCTGTTGGCGAAAAATAGAGCACCCTTGAGACTGAGGTCCTTGATGCATAGAGGCGCACTGATCGGCTCCGGGGTCCCAGAGGCTCACTTTTAACTTCTCATTTCTCGCAGTAGTTATGGCTGCACGCCTGAAGTTACTTGCAAATGTCAGAAGAGACCTATTAACTCACGATAATGGCTGCCACTACACAGTGTGTCACTTCATATCTTCGTTCCTGAACCGGGTGCTAATGAGACGACTTGGGAGTGAGACACCTCTTGATCTGCAGGTGAGAAAAATCACACGGTTGCAACAATGTGACGCGTGTTAGTTTAATACGTGAAGGTTGACGTTCAAGACGTTGTGCAACGTTTAAATAAATTTAAATAAATACTTTATTATTTCGATGAATCTGAGGTTTCAGTTGATGACAACAGCCGTTGTGCACATCTTTTACTATTCTTGCTTGATGGAATGTTATGTGTTGCAGGTCTGCTCTCGTGTCTGATGGATCACAATAAGGGTCATGGAACCTTCAACTATCCGCTGAGATTAAACCCAAATTCATCACTGTAGTGCAGTTTTTCAGACGTGAGCTTGGGAAAGTGATGGATGTTGCCTGATGGAAATGCATCACTTTCAGAAAAAAAACAAACAAAAAAAAACAAACAATACGTCAAAAAACATTCTTTTTAGCCTTTTAAGCAATTTACAGGACCATTCACGGAATATTTTGCAAAACTGCATTTCTGGGTCACATATAAGATATAAGAAAGAGCCACATGATATTGCAGTAGGTAGGGTAATGAGTTATTCCAAAGACTGGTCAAATGTTAAAAACGGTAATATTAGATTGGACGCAGCAGACAGATGCAGCTTCGAATCAACCATTACAAATAAAATATATTATTATTATTATTATTATTATTATTATTATTATTATTATTATTATTATTATTATTATTATTATTATCTCCAAGCAGAAATGAAGGAGAGAAGCTTCCAGAAGCTAAAAAGCTAATTCTAACCTGGAGATACTGGAGAGTTCTCCAAGACGAGGGACGTAGTGGAGAACACTAACGTCTGCTGAAGCTGTGAGAGTTGAATGACAATATGTGAAGCTGTTGCATTGGGAATAAAGCAGCAGAACTCAGAGCATCCACTGCCACACATCCATGAAAAGTTTGCTGCATGATGTCACTTTGTGGAAACGTAGTCATTCTGCTTGAATTTTTGTGGAAATCTATAAAGGAGAACCGGCGATTGTCGTCCCAACACTGTGGAGAGTATAAATTGTCGAGTTCACAGACGTTGCTCTTATAATTGCTGGCAAGAGTGGCGGAGCGATTTCTGTCGCACTAAAACCCTCCTGCGAGATTCACAGCTTGGGCCTTGGGACCACCGCCAAACTAGTTTAAGGTCACCTTGCTGAACAAGCTGGCAGGAAGCAGAAAGCTCCTGTACAGCTGCTCATCCAACATGCTCTTCTCATCGACGTTCAACACCGAGGAGGAGGAGGAGGAGGGGTAAGAGGAGAAAGGGTGGTGGGAGGGGTGGGGAGGGTTGCTGGCAATCATCCGTTTCGCGTCGCTACCTGCTCGACGGCTGCATCAACCGCACTCCCACGCCTTTGCGGGAGCCGTTTCATTTTTCACCTTCCCAGAGTGCAGCTGTGGCCTACTCGCTTTGCCCCGTCTCTGAACCTTACAAACCATTTCCCATCGCTGTTATGTCAAGCCTGTGCTCCACCTAACAAGGTTCTGGTGACCTCCAACTAGTGTCCTCTTTCGTTCTTTGGCCTTGGAAGCCCGTTTCCCGCGGCAGGGTTTGCAAGTTTAATTAACCCCAAACCTGGATCAAGCCACTTTCCACAGCTTTCCAGCATATGGACTGTCTGCAAGTGGTTGAGCAGTACGCCAATGCCCATAGTCGTGCAGCTGTCTGTCTTTGCTATGAAGCCCAAAGAGGACAAAGTAAGGGTACGACCGTCATAGTTTTTCTCTCTAAATTGAGACAAAGTTCTGATATCACCATTAACCTGGGACACTAGACGGTTGGTTTCCTAAATGACTCAAATGTGTCGACCTGTTTAATGGAAACTATAGGAGTTGTGAAGACAATTAGACGAGTGCACAACTGGACAAAATACCACCGTTTCTAGCCATGCACCAGCACAGTGTGGCTAGCTGCGAAGTGCTGCCACGTGTAACTAAACTCTACCCTCAAACCCAAAAACAGGCCAGGGCAAAGCAAAATTATGTAGTCCACTGAGAAAATATGTTTTGTTGTTCTTCCTCTTTGTGAAAAGGTTGTCCAGTTTTAGTAACCCTACTGCAGCATCTAAGCTAACCTGTTTAACAGCAGCAATTCAGAGTTCTTCTTCTTCCTGGTATTTTTCACTGGTTTTTATCTGAGTAGCTTGAAGTCTTGATTTCTGTATTAAGGCTTGTGCTGCCCCCATCCTTTTAGATCTTAATTTTTGATTTGAGGGAGAATTTCTTTAAAAGTGGTCCCAGAAGTCAACCAATTCCAATTTTGTATTTAAAGGTTGAGTTCAATGTGACCTTAAAAAACTGATTACAGCCATAGCTCAAGAGTTACGGCTGTGATCGTGTGAACATGCCACACAAATTTATGAAAAGTTGAAATGATGAAAGGTTGACATTTTACACTTGAAAGGTCATCTTCGCTGTGACATCTTTTTCTCACACTTTTCTGCTGATTATTTAATAACATAACCACCACTTTTGTTTCGACCGTGCACATCTGACAAACACCAGTTTGCCAGGACTACATCCTCAACTGTGCCTCATAAATCATTCACAGCTGCCCACACAGTTTGTCATGTTGGGAAGCAGGGATTTGCCATTTTGTAGTCAGGATGAGTAGTAAGAACCATAATAGCCAAATACTCTAGAACATAAGTACCAGTAGACGTCCTACATTTAGTATAATAAATTGGTGCAAAGAACAAAATAATCCAAAAATAACATAATGTGGCTTTTCTTATAGTTTACAGACAGCAGACAACAAATTAATTAGTTGAAGCGTGAAAAAAATATATCTATGATCAGAACAGGGAACGAGGCACAAAGGTTTACAGCTGAACAGTTTCTGGATGGCCTGACATGAATTTAGCCTTAGTTGAATCCAAGAACAAGAGCCTCAATAGGTCTTTGTCTCTTTTAAATCTTCTAAACTATGAAAGGAAAATAGAAAAACTATCCCAGCATTAAATGTACATCATCAAACAGCTCTGGATCTCTTGGGCAAACAGCTGCTCAGTCAAAAGTTCAGCAGTTAGATGAACAGATAAGCGAGTGTTCTTTTTTTATATATTCTTTTTTATTTTTCAAATGGGATGTCATTTGCATGCATGAGAGTTGAAAAGAAAACATATTGAGGGGAAAACGCCACGCTGAGCTCCCTGTGCAGACATGGGTCAGCTGTATTTGAAACATCAATAAGATTTTCTTATTGCGGGACATGCGCAAGGGCATGCCCATGCTGCCCGATACTGTATTCAACTCACACACTCTGGATGAGAGTGGAGCTAATCACATGGCAGACGTTCCCAATTCAGGGCTGACTTTGGAGGCAAAAAAAAAAGAAAGAAAAATCCTAATTAACATAATAACGCGTTAAATGGAGCGCGAAAAGGAGGATTGTTTTCACCTGCTGCCTGGAGAAGTGAGGCAATGGGAGTGGAGATGACAAAGTGAACGCTAATCACCCTTGCAGATGAACTGCAGAAGGTCAAAGGTCAGACAGCTTTGAACGGAATGAGTAAGTTATTCAGCGGTTACATCTTTTTATTTCATGAGCGAATGTCTATCACAGCTGGCAACAATGAAATCGTCACCGACGAGAGAACGATCATGCTTGAGGACGCAAGGCTCTTATGAATATCAGTCGCACCGTTTCCCAGGAAAAACAGATGGAAAGTGAAGATGGCGTTGTTGCCCCCAGCCGGCGTCTTTTCATGCGAAAACAGGAGAAAAAAAAAATCGACCGACAAGAGGAATCTCATTTCCGATAGCTTTGCCGAAAGTGAAAAAGGGAGGGACAAAAGCAGAATCCAGTAGCCGTGTCAGCAGTGCGCTGTGAATACCTGGGCAGTGCCGCACCCTCTGAGTTCTTGTCACCGCTGTCACGCATCACTGTCTCACGAAATTGGAAACAGAGAGAAATACAAATCTTGACATTGCAGGATATCTGTGTGACATTGGCCACTTTAAACTAACTGCCGCGCTCTGCATATGCAAGCACTTACCCGAGTGCATGCCAAACAATGGCCCTTGCACGCACGTACACACGCACACGTGCATGTGTGTGTGCGTGCACATGCGTGCCTGGCTGCATGCTTCACACCCCAGCCGGAGACAAAGAGGCAGCAGAGTAGGGAAGTTTTTGTCCTCCTTACAATACTATCTAATAATCCATATCTGCATCTGCCGTCGCTCCGTCTCATCCCCGAAAGCCGAGGCTATGCATTAATTATGGCTTCCCCTGCAGGTCAGCGCCGGGGCCACAGGACGTGGGGAATTATTCATTGTGTCACTGGAGCCGTCAGACCCCAGCAGAAAAGGAGCACTGTTGATGAGGACACGGGCCGTGCTCCTCTCCCTGCACAACACTCGCACTCAGACTTGTTCCTCTGCCCCTTCCTTCCCTCAAGGCCGCCCCTCAACTTCTGCTCCTTCTAGAAGTCAAAGGCTGCGTTGAGGAGTCTCGTTTAGCTCCCTACCAATACCCAGGACAAAGCAATTATCCCTTTCCTCCCCTTACTCCTCTTCTTCCCAAAGGCCATTTTTCCCCTCTGCCTTGCCTTCAGAAGTCACCTTATTCCAAAGGTCAGATGGACGCGGGGATCGCGTGAAGGTGTAGGGGAAACATTTCTTCTCAACATTCCCTCCATTTCACACCACGCTGCCCATTAAGTGTGATTACTGAGTTTAATCTTGAACTTTCAAAATATTTCAAGAACTTTATTCGTCACATGCTCGTGCTGGATGTGCAGTGAAATGACAAAAGTGGCGATGCTTACGAGAGACCGTGCAAAGAGCAAAAAGAACATTCACAGTAAAGAAAGAAAGAGCAGCAAGAACATAACACAATGTACAACCAAATTTTTAATCTGGCCCAAAATGGCAAAACCACACAGTCCTCTCATTTTCATCTGAATTAAAAGTAAAAACAGAAGAAGTTGGATTTGGCTGATTTGGATCCCCTTCAAAATATCAGATGAAGAAAGAACTGAAGAAACTTTCCCTCCTCTTATTCAAGTGATCTTAACCCGCATATCAGCGTCTGTTCCTGTGTCCTTGGCTTGAACAAAGGCGCGAATGAGACACAAAGAGGTTAGCTAGCGCCGTGCAATCAGGGAGCTCGGGCTAATGATGAGAGTGGCAGGTGTATCGCCAGGTGTGGTTGATTAGAGGGAATGAAACGCACAGTGAAGGCGACAACTGGCACGGCGCTCCAGCTGAGAAAAAAAAGGGCAGAATTTGGAATGGAGTGGAGCGGAGCACAAAGACCTGGATGGTTCATGAAGTTTGACATTTCTGGAAAAAAACTGAAAAAAACTTTTGGGGTGAATTTGAAGGTATTTCACAGACTGCATCAACAGAATAAACTATGGGGAATTTTTGTGCATTTTTGTATTAAAGGCCTTTGATACAACATTTGAAAAAATAAATAGATGTTGTTCATCTCTTTCCTTTTAATTAGCAGTTACTTCTGTGAAGTTAGCTTAGGGCAGGACAATGACCTTGTCATAACAACATTGACAACAGTCTGCACTCATTAAAAACTGGAATTTAAGAAAAAATGCTAAATGTTGTAATAATTATCCATACAGTGCGTTTTTTTTCTACGCTGTGTGTGTGTTGGTAGATGCAACACGTAGCTGGAAGGATGTGGTTACCTTGTTCGTTTTTGAAACCTTTCTGTCTTCGACATGACAATATATATTTATCATTGAACGCTCCTACAATGCCTCAAAGGGGGTCGGATATACTACTGATGTACGTAAAGAGAGTTATGGCTGACGTCTGACTGTAGCCCCTCAGGGCTCGACAGAGATTTATAGGATGTCAGTGTCTGATGTCTGATGGGCCAGCGTGCAGCTTTACTGTTCTGTTTCACTCTTGCTGCTCTTGTCATGGATTAGATGTTTTCTGATAACTTTTTTTTAACCCATGTGGTCAACATGAGGATGTTGCTACCAAAGAAAATAGGATTTCCACTAAGGCGGAAAGGGTGGAACGAAGCAGTTTGAAGGTTAACAAGAAGTTATATCTGTGGTGAAACTCTTCTAGGGCCAATAAGTGATCCTGTTATCTATCAGGTTTGCAACATTTGGGTCGATGGGGGGAAATTGATGCTCTGATGCTTAAACTGACTTGAATTTATAAAGGACCCTCATAATGGTCTGTTTTTCCTCACACATGGCTTGTCAATTGTAACTTTCTGTCTTAAATAAGTCCTCATTCCTATTCAGATCAGCACATTAAATATTTGAATAGTTCCAGTCCTAAGAAAAAGTTAATGAGGTCATTGTCCAAACTCTGACTTTGGATGAGTTTAAAACCAACGTTCACAATACCTCGTCCTTCATTGCTTTTCTTTCCCTTTGCCATTTATTTTCTGTTCAGCCCACAAATGGCTCTCATTCATCAGGTTATTGTATGTGCAAACTTGCTGCTTTCTTGATTGGTTGTGTTCCACTTTCACTTCGGTAAAGTCAATATTTCTCAGGAGCAACTCTTGGTCCCGAAGTGTGTACCAACAGGGAAAATTCTGAAGCAGCCGTCAGAGTGGAGAGCCTGTGCTGCATCGGGAAACAATTGAAATAAACTCAGGACTTTTCTCTCTGCTGCGACTAGAGACATTTTGGTCACTTCTGATATTTCAGAGCATATTATGCAAATGTTGGGGTGGGAGCATGCCGGTAGAACCGCAGTATGCGAGCAGTGGCTTCTCCTTTGAAGATGACAAGACCTTTAGAAATACAATCTGTGTATTTATGTTCTTGTCTCATTAGTGTTGCTGGCATGAGATGGAACTTAAGGTATTTTGGGTTCTGACAGAGTAGCTTTCTGAGTGGAAGAATCACATAATGAGCTTACAAAACACTAAGTTTGATCGTAGCGGCTTAAAGACAACAGGGCATAGCTGGAAGTAAGACTGGAAAATTAGCACAGTTGTAGACCTCTGCATACACTTGTAACTGAAAGGTTTTATCCATGTTGTTGATGAAAACAAAACAGTTCTGGAAACAGTACCATGATGGAGTTGCATTAGGGTACTTTTTCCCTGAACATTTCTAAACGATATCAAACTGTATGTTTATAGCCGTTAATACATGTCACGGTTCACCTCTTCGTCAACAGTTCTGAGGTATTTTTTTTAACAAAGATCCACTGAAGTGAAGTTTCACTGATCAGTGCAGGCATCTTTCCTGAAAATAAAAAGCTTTATCTTCTCTCCTCCTAGTTGACGGTTGCCACTTTGGTGCTGGTGATGCCGAAAGAAGGGTAGGACACACACACACACACACACACACACACACACACACACACACACACACACACAAACACAGGAGTTTTCAGCCTCCAGCGAAATGCAAGTCAAGGACAGGTGGGACTGCACATTTCTTCCGCAGCCTCCCTGAGGACACAGAAATGGCCAGTGCCAAACAAAAGGGGGTTTGAGGTTTTCCAAATGGATTTTCTTTAAAAAAAAAAAAAAAAAAATTCTCACAACAGCTCAGTTAAAAACTCGAACTTTTCCTGACAGGCGTCAAGGTGTGATGCAAGGACACCGAAAGCCAAATGAGTTCCATGTAAAATGGGGAAGCAAAACAAGAACCATAAATGTCAGATTGGAAGAGATAGCTCATGTATCCTGGCGTTGCAATTCATTTGCTGCCGCGGCGGTGTCAACCAATAGAAACACTGCAGGTCGACCCAAATGAAAGAAACGCCAGAGATGGTGTGGGATGCGAGATTGGAAACGGAGACAAAGGGACGGAGGGGATGGAGTGTCTTTGTGTGTGTGTGTGTGTGTGTGTGAGTGTGCATGCGTGCAGAAATGATACACCAAGAAAAATAATACAAGATGACACACAGCTCCATTCTGCTTGTAGCACTGACAACCTATTTCGGGCAGACAGAGGTGTACCTTGACAGAAATGTTTCCAGCGCGGCTAGACAACCTTTTCACACAACACAACATGTTGACCGTCACACCCTCTGTTGTTCAGGCCCATCTGCTGTGCATAACGTATAAGTACGTATATAACACAAGTACATATATAACGTAAGTACGTATGTGCTTTCCAGGTTTGTCAGAGGCTGTGTGAAATATCAAGCCGGAACGGAGCGCAACACAAACTACTTAAAGCAAAATGCGCTTTAGCTTTTAAGTGCTGAATAATACATTTTGGTTCAATGTCTCCGTCTCCGTTAATGGCCCGGCTGAAGCGCTGCCGGGATTTCATTCGATTGCGCTGCGTTATTTCTCATAAACACCGCTCACACCCTGGCAATCAAGGCGCGTTAGGGCTGGCGCGCACGTGACGCAGAGCCGCATGCCATTGATCCGCACCCGCCACTCTTGGTGATAAAGCTCCATCCCGGAGCCAGTCAGGCGGATACCCTGATGGTCAAAATCACCTGCAGCCCACTGGAACATTAAACTTAATGCTAAGAGTAATAGATCTCATCAGTCAGTGAACCTAAAGTATTAGAAGTGGACACGCACCAGTGAACAGTTATTAATTCAGACGTGGTGATACTCGGTCACAAGGGCTGAACGCTTCTAATTACAGGCCTTACTATAGATTTTGCTGCTACACCGTATATAGGATTAGACATTGGCCATTTTATGAGGTCCACATTGGTAGCACCGTATTGGACCTCTTTATGCCTTCAGAACTACCTAAACTCTTCATGGCTTAGATTCAACAAGGTGTTTGAAACCCTTCCAGTTTCTGGTCCATACTGACATGATAGCATCACACAGTTGCTGCACGGCCACAAAGCCAATCTCCTGTTCCATCACATACCAAAGGTGACTGAGATCTGCAGAGACCACTGGAGTCCAGTGAACTCATCGCCATGTTCAAGGATCCAGCAATAGCACTCATGAAGTCTGTCGTATTTAAAGTTGTTTAATGCAGTGAATTTGGGGGACTCTCAAATAAATTGTTCATTAAACATAACAATTCAAGGTTTAAAGGCTAGAGTACAATTGGTAGATCTTGTTGACCCTCAACAAGGTCCAAGAAAAGTCTTGGGTTTACGATCAAATAACACCCCTTATGATATTCAGCATAACAATATCTGTGAGATATTTTACTTTCATTCATAATTTCTTTAAATATTCACCTGCAAAAGCATTTGTACTTTTGTGGCTCATGGTCATGTGTTGCCTGCTCGGTTCTTACTAATCATCACCATAATCATGGCCATTTGCTCACAGGTCAAGGCAGCATGCGGCAACCCCTCAACCCTCCCTTCTGCAACCCTTTTTGTGCAAACCATTTATCATCTAAGTGGATTGACGACGGAGGGAACACACCTCTCTGGCCCAGCCAATGTTACCACCTTACTGTGATTCAATTACGACGCAGCTTGCTTCCAGGAGACGGCGAAGACTAACAAGACCCCTTTCTTGGAGGCAGGGAGGAGATGATGCGCCTTCATGTCAAGGTTCAAGCCAGACGCCAACACTAAGACAGTAACCTCGCTGCACGACATCTCTAATCCTTCAGCGGCAGGGTCTATGCACGCCATGCAGATCGATGGCCATTGACAGGTGTAATTGATTTCTGTGGGAAAGCAACGCGGACTCATTCAGCTAAAAGCCTGCCACAAACCGCTGCACACAAACAGCCACATGCATGTCTGGATGCATGTGTCAGCAGGCAGAGGGGAGCCGGTGGTCTTCTTCGAAGATTTAGATTCAGGGCTGAATCATGGCCGATCGCGTTTCTGATTAAAATGTGCAAAAAATATTAGATTTACATTTTTACCAATTTCCATTGAGAATAAAGATGTAATTCCAGACTTTACAGAGTGGAAATTGTGGAGAATCACATCTCCAATGAAAAGACTTTCGTGTGATTTATAAATGCTGAACGCGATTAGAACTTGTCAAGGTTGACATCTCAGAAATTACCCCAAACACAAGCAGCAGGGGTTGAAAAACAACATTGTTTCCTGTTTTCATCATCATTTTGGTCTTTTGGAAATTCATTTCTCGTATGTGGTGTGATTATTTATTACAGCAACAGACTGACTAAAAAAATGCTTTTCAATTATAAATGGGAAGCACAGGGTAACAATGTGGTTTGGTTTACTGCTGCTTAACAAATATTAATTTTCTTTGAAAACATACATTGAAGTTTATTCTAAATGCATAGACCGACTCAAAAGTTAGACTTCCTAGAGGAATAATAAAGAGGAGGCCTACATTTGGAGCTGAGGGTAAGGCAATAAAGAAGAATCACAACAAGCACAACATAAGTTGATGTTGTGCTTAAGGTGCATTTCCAAATGAATTAGCAAATTAATTAGTCCAAAGCAGTTTAAAGCCCAGGGCTTAGCTTGATCTGTGGAGATCCTCCTGTCTTGGCAGGAGTTCTGGAATGAAAAAAAAAACAACAAAAAAAAAATGCACACAAGATGCACACAAGATGCACACACACTCAGCAACACGCTGAATACAATCTTGAGGTGGAAGTGCTAGCAGTGCTAGAAAGAGTTGCTTCTGCTGTAGCTTTCCATGAGATTCCTTGGCCAGGTTAAGGCGTAATGAAAAAGAGACAAACAACCTTTTGTTTCCTACAGAACGGATTGCTTTTAGTTTTTAGAATAGAAAAGATTTTGCGTTGCTGAAGGTACTGACAATCTACATGAAAAAGCCCCTTGAAATCAGCTTCATTAACAATATATTAAAAATCAATCAAACTAATTATCCTCGGAGGCCATGAGGAAGCTGAAAATGACAATGCTGTCGATCACGCTGTGTGTTTTCATTCAACTCTGTGCTGTGCAAACTGAAATGGTGAATAAAAACACGGCTCATGGAAAACATGTTTTAAAAAGCACCAATATATCACAAGACATTTTTACGCTCATATAAGGTGGTATATCAGGCAAGTCGAAAAAAAGGAGGATTTCGTAAAATGGAATCCAAAGACTTCCTTTACAGGTCACATGACATCTGCGTGCTACTTGGAAAGACTCGACACAAAAGGGAAAAAACATGATTTTTTTTTTAAAACCAGCATTTGCGTAAAATCTAGAAATGCCAAACATTTCTGTTCATCGTGACCCGGCGTCTTCACAATGCACAGCTCGACTGAAAAAAGACGTTCACTGTGGCGCCTGCTGGTGTTTGGATGGCGGAATAACGTCTCTCTGACAAAGAGGGCGGTCAGGGCAGCAGTGCTCAAGCGCACTGTGTACGTCCAGCTGAGAAGCACCAGCTCACTGTGATTATCCCTTTAAACTGGAGCACACAAATGGCAGGGCGTACTTTGATTGCTCGAGAGTCTGCACATTTGCTTGAATATCACCCTGTTTTTTTCTCCTGCAGACCAATCAAGAGTCTCTGCTCTGACTAATTAATCTCCTTGAAGTTTTTGTGTTTCACCATTTTAAATCCGGCCGACGCCTTCAGCATTCAACCCCACAGAGATTTCTTACTTTACCTAAAGCAAGCAGCTGGCGGCTCCGTTTCTGCGTGGTTAACAACGTTCAAAAGATGGATACTTTCTCAATTCTCTTAGATCAAAATCTGTACTGCAAAACAGCACAGGGGGAAGCAAATGTTGGTGTTGTTTTAAGATTTGCTATAAGCCAAAGGAACGGCAGATGCATTTTACATCATTTTTAACCAAGTTTGACTAATTCAAGCTTTTTTCCTTTGTTTTTTGTAAAATTGATTTGTTGCGTGACAACAACCGAGACTTGTTCCCTGACTCTGCACTTTCTCTCCACCCGAAAAAACTCACATCCACTCAAATCCACCCATATACCCTACGCAAACAGACAGGCAGACAGGCCGGTGAAGTTAGTAAGCATTCAGTCTGGCAACTCCCTGCTAAAAATGTGATATTTTCCCCCAGAGACAGTGGTGCTCCTGAAACTGCTTCATTTGCAGATGAATGTCACAGGATAACTTTTTCAACTTCCTTGATTCCTACGTGCTCCATAGAGGAGCTTTGCAAAGAGAATTTTCAAGGTTGCCTCTTGTTCACCCCCAGCTGGCCGCACAGTCCAGTGTGAACAAGGTTAAGTGGACCTTTAAAAAGAAAGTTAGGACAAACCTTTTCACAGATGGAGAATAGCCCTTCGTTTCATGGTTCTGAAACGTGTTAATGCACTTCCTTTGTCCTGTATCATTATCCTTGAGTGTGCCAGTAAAACAATAGAGCACGGACAACGACCACGGGAAACTAGTTTCAATTACAACACTGCCTTTTTATGTTCAAAGAAACTGAATGTTGTTGTTGTTGTTGTTGGCTGTTTAAAGTAACCAACAGCGCAAGAGAGGCCCTTCACCTATTATTTAATGCAGTTTAATTCAGATGTAAACTGGATCGCTCTTTGCTAAAGGAATAGTTGATTCAAAAGGGACATTTCTGTTGAGCTCTGATGACGATCGGAGCCAAATTCACATCTGTTGGGATTTTCTCCAAATAGTGACGCCAATCCCAGGTTTTATGTCAAAATACTCCCTGCCATACAGTGAACATGCTACAGTTGTTGACAGCAGGTGAGTAGTTATAGGTGCATATCATGTTTATTTTCTCAGCGTCATTATTTTTTCTTCTTCTAAATTATATTCCTTTGACACAGGGGCACTAAAAAGGATGGAAACGTACAGCAAATGGGGTGAACAGTGCCACTAAATTTGGTTGTAAAGTAGGGAAATTTCAATTTAGGTGAAGCATCCATTTAAATTACAATTATTTATGAAAAAACATTTCATTAGACCATTGTAATTGCATCGGGGTCATTATTAATATTACATTACGTGTAAAAAAATAAAATAAAATCCATTACAGAAGACGCCTGCTGGATAATGAGTTCTCTACTAAAAGGTAATGCGCTCCCCTGTAGGCCATACATGTATGCAACTGCAATACACATCAATGCCAACACACTGAGTTGAACGTAATATATGACCGTGCTGGGAGATTAAATTTAGCAAGAAAAGCATATGAAAGCAATTTTTGAAAAAAATCCCATCCTCCTCCTTTCCTTGTATTCACATTTAACAGCCACATGCCTTTTAAACATAGTCTGGGCATAAATTAGACAGTCTCTGGGAGTTGAGTCTCAGCGGAGATGTTTTCTGCCACGGCGGTTCATATTTCATCCCACACCCGCGGGCATTAATTGCATTGGCGTGCCCAGATACTCCGATGCTAACTCCTTTTAATACAAATTACTTCAGACAGCGAGTAATGACTTTTTTCCACTTTGTGGAACTGCTGCAGCCTGGCACATCCTTCATATTCAGGGCTCATGAGAATACACTCACAGCCTTGGTTTGTGTTTTCATTTCCCAAATGTCATTTGTCTGCAAACGGGCAGAGGTCGTGTTAACGATCACCTCCGTTTCCGTCTGAAAGATTATCTGCTGAATCAAATTTGGATCATTATCAGTATTCTTAAGATGTAAAACCTTCAATGCACACTGGCCACCTGTAGACAGCACCTTTTCATAACTGAGCAACTCCAGCCGATGTAGCCCAACGCTAGCAGCCCAGGGTCGTTCCCAAACTCCAGCCTTCCTTGATCTCCATCAACCTCGAAGCCCTCCATTGTAGCATCAAGCACGGACATGCCCTCTCCTTTTCACCCACAGGTAAGGCTTCTGTTTGAAATTCTGTCGAAGTGGTGCTGTGGCCTGGCCTCCCTCACTCCCCCTCCCAACCCTCCCCTTTGTTCTGCTCCTACAAACTAGCCCCGTCTATTAAGGCCTTCAAGTAAAGCAGTCAGCCTGTGAAGCAAAGTCCTCGCCTCAGTGCTCAGTTGGTAAAAATAAGTTAAGGGCAGAGTTCGCAAAAGGGAAGAAGCTGAAAAGCTGAAAACTATCTCAAGGAGCCCTGACACTCAGCACCGGTTTGCACGATTGTATTTGACGTGCATATTCATGAAGAAACAAGAGGTTGCAGCAGCAGTAGAGCCAGAATCAGATTTTTTTTTTTTTTTTTTTTTTAAGTTATATCCAGTTGTGCAATGACTCAACTCTCCTCAGAGATGGATAAATGTGCTACAAGGTGCCAGTGCACACTGACAGCGCTGTATGTATGTAAAACACAAAACATTCCTATAAAAACAAAATAAAAAGCTTTTTTTTAGGTTTTTTTTTCAGATAGTAAGAACATCTTTCTGGATATAATGCAGCACAGAAGTACATTCTTTGGGACCCACCAGTCTTTGTAAAGCCATGACCTTATTTTTGTTGGAGCAAACTAGAGCGAGCTAGCTTGAACTTGGGCACAAAGACAATTTCTGATTGTTTTTTTTTGGACTGCCAGTCCAAAGATAATGAATGAATCTAGTATTACAATAATCCAAGTCCTTCCTTTAATGAAAGTCGACAAATATTTAGCATTTCACCCGTTACTACTTGATTAAGAAGGTTAAACTGTTCTTTAGGTGTGGTCAAAATGCGGCCGCACATCTTCAAGCTGGTCAGGATATATTTCACCCTCGAAAGTCCTTTTAATATCCCCCTTCTGCAAAATGTCTGACATGAAAGCCAGCCGTGCAGCAGGAGGTCCGTTTTCCTGATGGCAGTGAGCGTTTAAAGAGCGGGAGGTCAGTAGCAGTGCAGCGACGGCCTCCTCCTCCTTAATGACTCCTCAAAGTGAGAAGCCATCATTCCCCCTAATTATTGTTGATTGCATTCATTATGTCATGTCCTGCTAACTTAGAGGCGCTGCTGGTGGTTTGGGATAAGCGGCAGCGACTTTAGCTAGGGCCCGCGGCTAATTGGGTGTCAGCGTTGAGAGGCAAACAGAGGGAGAGGAGAGTGTCCAGACTCAGCATTCTGTCTGTTGCAGAGGGAAAAAGCATTGTTTCATTTTTTTCTAGTTTCTCTTTAATCTAATGAGATGGCAGACCACTTGTGGAGAAGACTGAGGCATCGAGTGGGGACGCTCGCGACATGTCAAGCCCCTCTTCCCAGGAATCCTGCAAGCTCTATTTTAATGAAATTAACGAGCCTTATCTAAAGAGACTTGTTAAAACGATCAGCTGACTGAGACCTGACGCGGCAGAATTCTACATGTCGAAATTAAGTTTGAACAGGCGGCAAGAATGTATGGATTAACTCATTATTACAATGTCTAGTGAAGGACAAAAGGCAGAAAAGATTGAAACAACGTGTATACTGCCGTTACTAAATGAGTGTTGGGGAAGCAGCAGGGACTGCTCTGTCTGTGGGATCTATTTCACCTGACAGAGATTAGAAGAGCATTTTGGGAGCAGTTCTAAATCTCGCAGATCAGCAGCGGAGGAGCAGCCAAGCTGGCAGCAGAGATATGGTATCACTATGGTGTATCACTCCCACATGCCGCCCCTAAACAATTCAAGCGAGGGGCCGGTGACTCAGACTGAATCACATATGTACCTGCCTGTATGGCGGCACTCCCACACAGCAGCCGAGTCGCTGGCTGCTCTCCGAATAAACTTAAAAATAAAGCTACATATGTTTGTGTGCGTGTGAGTTTGTGTATTTATATATATATACATATATATATATATATATATATATATATATTGTGTGTGTGTGTGTGTGTGTGTGCATGTGTAGCCAACATACTTATGTGTAGCAGTTCCCTGTTGGTAATATCAATCAATACACTACACTGTGTGGAACTTCAGCTTTTTCCAGTGTCGAAAAAACAGCTCAGAACTTTTCAAAGTTAATGAAAAGTTGTGAACAACACACTTTTCATTATAAAAGAACAGATTTTTTTCCCCCCTTTCGGTTTTCATGATTTCCAGACATGGCAACCCCTGGATGCCAACATGCTGCATATAAACATAAAACATTTTTCTTATGTAAATACAGGTCAGGTTTATATATTTTTTTCTCTTGATTTATGACATCACTGGGACATTTGGGAACAGTAAGAAGGTTGGGGGTTCTATTATTTGTGTGGGGTTTCCCAATTCCTCCTGGCGGGTCACCGCGTTCTTCTCGCAGTCCAAAGACATGCACGTTAGGTTAACTAACAGCTCTTAATGCTCTGATGTCAATTAGAGTACAGATAATTGTTTGTTTCTCTATGCGGCCTTGGGATGAACTGGTGATTTGATGAGAGTGTGACCCCAAGACAAGTGTGACTATGAGTGCAGGAGAAGCTGCAATCGGAGATGGACTAACATTAACTTTGGTTTTTGCTCATGGTAGAAAATAGAAAGCCTGTTCTTTGATTTCTGGTTTTGTTGCATATAACAACATGATATCAATAATTTTGCATTAATACTGACAAAACTTTTCCAAAAGCAGTCACACAATTCAGAAACATGAGTTATCTACAATGTTTTGTAAAAGACCTTCCATGCGGCAGTGCATGACACTCAGCAAGTGGGGAGGAGGGGATACCAACTAATGCACTTGTCACCACGTGGCAGCTGGCAATGCCCATCCTGAAATCCAGGAGCCAAGTGCACCGTCCTTCCCGCTCAACCCCATGGAGGAAGGTAGAAACATGGCAGGGGATCTTTCAGAGTCGGCCACTTGACAACGCCGTATCATTACGCTGAAGGCTCCAACTTGGCCCTCATCCAGGGGGGAGTGCAGGGAAGAAAGAGCCGAGTGACTCAATCTCGGACCCCCCGGCTCCCTCCCCACCCCAACACCCACCATCACCACCACCCCCAACCAGCCTCTTCTATCTTTGGAGCACTGTGCACAGTCAGCACTCTCTAGCTGTCTACCTAACCTACCTTTAACACATCAGATGTGCGGCCGCCAGCCCTAGGTAGAGAGTGGGGGAAGGGTGACGGGGGTCTGAGGAGTAGAAGGTGACATGGCGTAACCATTAGAAGACCCAGCCGGTGGCTGAGGCAGCTGCGCCTCCCACCACAACTTTCAAGCTGCACTCTGGCAGTCCAAATGCTGAAAGGGAAAACAAAGTTTGAAACAAGTCTAATTCCCCTCCCTGCTTTTAAATCAAGTGACTTCTTTCTCATTCCATCCAATTTACTGTAAATACCAATTACGGGGGTGAAAAAAGGCAATCCATTAGGGGAGAGGAGTTGCATTATTGGAGCAGTAAGTGGCGTCTTTATGAGAATGCAAGCTCGGCAGAACTCGTCAAGCCAAGAGCTGCTGAGTGAAAGGCATGTGAGGGCTGCGGCAGTGGGCAGCACTTACTACAGAAGATTGTCGCTGCTCTTGGGGATACAACTAGGCATTCAATTCACTGACTCCTCGTGATTCCTTATCTGTGTCAACTTGCTAACTAAGTCTGTTCTGTAACACATCAAGTCAACGGTTATATTTGACTGAACGGCAGTACTGGTTTCTTGCACCAACTCGGTTCCTCATTCACCCCGCTGGTACGAAGCTGATCTGTGAACGGACAAATCACGGAGCTCCCTACAGTTGCCCGGCCCTACTCACAAAATGATGAAACCAATCTCTCACTTAGTGTGGTAGTGGGTGGAGCTTGTGCGCATATGGATTTCTGTGCACTCTAGTTGACTCAATCATCAAACATCATCAAGCATCATGACGTTTTACAACATCAAAAATTCAATTTCCTTTGCAGAGTCCCTCATAAACTCATGTCGGCAAAAAGAATGAAGTCTCCTACCTCTACCCTGCTCCTTCTATGTGGAATGGTTCACAGATAACATGTCAAGTTGCCTGTTAGTGTAAATAAACAATGAATCAATTAAGGTATTCCCTGCAACAACTTCAATATTTGGTAACATGAGCACGAACCTGTTGCTTCCATCATCTGCCGCCTTTTAACGCTGTTCCTGGTTGTCATCTAACCTTCTGTGACCTTCCGCGAACCCCTCCCAGTAGATTAATGGCAATGTTGGCGGCACAGTGAAAAGATAGCCCTGATGTGTTTTATGAGGCGAGCAGGCCGCCCAGTCACTAACTATTACGGGGATGTTAAAGCGCTGTCCGTGAAGCGATGATTTCCTGCTGCTGCAGTTGCTCTTCAGCCATGCTTATGACGTGCTAGCAAACCTCATTAGCTTCAATATCAGTCTGAATTAAGAGTGGGCACGTTTGCTCGGCTTGAGTGCGCCATCATCTTCTCATCATTGCGTGTCAATTTTCTTTACAGCCGCGGCAGGTTTGACGGTCTGACTGGGGTGGGGGAGGGAGACTCTCAGGAGGCCTTCTGTCTGAGTGACAGCCATCTGGTGGCCACAGGGGGAAGTGACAGTACAGGGGTAATCTTTCATGGAAATTTTCGCTTTCTTTGCCTGATGGGCTTGGAAAAAGTAGCATGCAGCTGTAGCGTGTAACATGGCTTCACTCTATTTTTAAAGACCGATTTACCCCCCTTATTTCTATTTGAGCAAATCTCCAAAACACTCTTGTTGGTGCAATATCTGTTTTGTTGTTGATGAGTAATAAAGACTACAAATGCAGCAATAATCATCGTGCCCTTATTATTTTGAATTCAGCAAAAAGTGGTGGCACCATTTCCCGGAACAACATTGGTTGTCATTGAAATGACGCTGCCACTCAGGAAGCGTTTAAAGTAAAATGACCTGGCTGACCTAGAACCTTCACAGACAACATGATTACAAATAATACAAGTATCTATCTTGCCTGAACAGATGACTAAGAGTAGTTCATCCATGACCATATAGGGCAGAACATACAAAGAAGCTCAAAAGCTTTTCAGTGGTTTTACACAAATATTGCACATCATAAATCACAGCAGATTGACTCAAGAAGCCAGAAAAGCAAAATAAACTAACCTAACTAAACATAAAAAAAATATGTTTACTATATACAGACATAAATATACATATATGAAAAGATCTGTATGTACGTACGATCTTCTTTTATATTTGCTACTTGAAAGTGTTGATGAAAAGCTTTTGGCATGTCAGCAGTAGCTGTTGGAAAAGCAAACAGTCATTAACTCCCACCCAGGCAACTTTGAGCAGCTTGTTGCCTTGCATGAGACAGTCTGTCGATGGCGCACGCCAGCGCACTTCATAAAGCGGCGTCCAAAACACAGCGTTTCATCTCTGGATGCACGCCTGATGTCTTCGTGCTATTGGTACAGATGAAGTCATGTTTGACAAAGGCATCGTAAAAAAAGAAAAAAAAGAAAAAAGAAAAGCAACAATTTTATTCAATGTGGAATTTGAAGTTAAAAGCATCAGCTCCAAGGGTTTGATAATAAACAGCTTACGCGCATTAAGTGCCAATAAATAAAGGATTGGGAAAACAAAAGGATTAATGGCTGCAAAGCACAAAAATAACAAACATTTGAAGTAATTAGTGAATACAGGAAACTTTTTTATTTTATCCAAAATTGTCAAACTTTTGACATTTTCAGCATAAATATTATGTTTCTTGCATAAGACTGAAAACTTAAATTAAACTGCAGGCAAAAAAAGTCACCCGAGGATACTCATCGTATATTAGACAGACATACTGAGTTACCTGCATAGCTAAACACACTTCTGGTCTTAGTTTTGAATGAAGAAAACCAACACACTATTCTATTACCCAGTCTACTTACTCAGACACACAAACTATACAAAATTTTATGACTATTTTAATGTGCACATTAACTGTGCGTCCCTCCGTCTCGCTGTCTGTTGTTGTTCGCTGTAACAGGATTCCACACTATGTCTTTGTTCAGCTGTCTCCAAGCTCAGAACACACGCACACACACACACACACACACACACACGCGCACACACACACACATTCCATAAAACACTAAGACATTGTCAGTGTTATCACAATCAATGTTTTTGCTCAAGGGCACCAATAAATCCAAATTGGACCAAAGCTTTTTGTTTTGTTTTCCATCAAGTGTGTGAAGGCACCTGATAATCTTATAAACTGGAACACGGTAAAACATTGGCTTTTGAAAAAAAAAAATTCTGTGTGAAGACGAGTCATGCAGCTGACCTGACGATGTCTTCAGATCTGCACGGTGGCAACTGGTTAGAGAATATGCTGTGCTCATCTGCGTTGCTCGTCTGAAAGGATGCTGCATTCATATTTATTTTTTTTTACTGAAAAACAAGCTGATCAATAGAGGGAAACTGCAGTTTTAAGCATCTCCAGTAATGATCTCAGGGAAGTAATCCTTTCCCAGCCAGATGTATTGCTTTGTTATAGACAGTCTCGGCTCTTTGTATAAATCACAGCAATCGGTGAGCCAAGTTTTCTCCCTGCAGTGCCACAGTTTCTTTTAATCTCATTTCTACTCAGTTTTGTTTAACAGTGGGGAAATTCTGTTCGCCGACCTCTCTTTAACCTTTACTGCTGATGACGAGTCAGTGCTGAAGTTTCCACTGCTTGTCATTTAAAGAGCAATTGTAGCTCTGTGACTCATATGACCTCGTCATTATAAGGCAGGGCCTTGCTGGAGCCGCACCACCCAAGAATTTCTTCCAAACAAAACTGCCCCGTGAAATTAGAGTTTAGTAAGCACCAATATCCTGCCATCGCAGTGAGAAAACTAATTTCAAAAAGTGATCAGCAGCTAACCCTGCTTCCATTAGCAGCTCAGGAACAGGCTTCATTTAGGAGTTTGTGGTGTAGGAAGTAGGGGTGTAATGTTACACAAACATTCCACAAACAAAATTCCTCAGAGTTTGTTGGCACAGATTAACCAAGCTTCCACGTGTTCAGAGCAGCACTAACAGTTCCTACCCTGTAGCCATGAAATGTTTTACTCAATCTTCATGTTGGGAACCATTCCCACCAAATGGCATCCATCATCTGTCAGTCCATCCATCCATCTATCCATCCATCTACTAGCCCTACTCCTCCTGCGTTCAGGTCCACAGTGGTGCTGCGTGCTTTCCCAGCTGTCTCGGGGTGATGGTGGGTTACACCAGTTCATGGCTGCTCACCCACTAACTCAGAACGGCTTCAATACAAGAATGGCTTAGCCAATGACAAACCATGTGGCCTTATAGGTTCAGCTCAAAGGACAAAGTAGTTTTTCCACTGCAGTTAAGTTTGTAACCGTCAGAAACCAAATCACATCTACTCCTCAGGTTGTCATAAACTGATTGAGCTGGACAAAGCTGGGAGCTTTGCGGCTCTGTCCTTGGTGCTGAAAACACTGATTGGAGCAGAGGGAAAGTTCAGTGCTTCCTCTACTTCCTCTTCTCTTCGTCTGCCACTATATATATACCAACTATATGAAGACTAAAAAAAACAACAAAAAGATTAAACATATTGTTCTAAAGAAAGCTATTTGAATGCCCAAAACAAACTGTGTCTGAGAATTTTTTTTGTAAGTATATTTTCTTATCTAGAATTTTATGCTGGCTCCTATTCACGTTTTTCCACCTGGCACATGATCAAAATGAAATGTCTCAAATGAGATGACTTGTATTACGACTGTACCTACAAGCTTCCAGGACAACTGTCCACACCAGCCGAGAGGATCGGCCCGTTTCTGACCAAAGCACATCAGCACCAGGGTTTGTCTGATACTGTAAGGTCAGAGTCATAAAGACTAAATCACCAATACTCTCGTGGGATCCGTCAGTGCACAGAGTCTGAGCCCTGTAAGCCCGCGCATGAAAACTGAATTGCATTTGGCTGACGGCTTTAGAGGGCTGCCTTTTACATTCATCCATTCATTAGACCAAACCTCTCAAGCTGTCAGAGAATGAAAATGGGATGTCTTTGTAGCCACTGCCATCCAGACAAATTGAGCTGATTTGTGACTGTATTTATGCCACGTTTTAATTACACTAATATCAAGGGGGCAACTTTTTTTTTTGGCTAGGAACAAACAAGGGTTGCAAAAGCTCAAGACTGCATCATTAACGCGTCACATTTCACAAGGGTGAGACTGGGATCTAATTAATGTAATCAGAAATTCACTCTGATTAGAACGAAAGAAAAAATAACTTTGAGCGAAAGGTCACAAGGCAACAGAGTGAGACTCCGGGGCTTATTTTTGCACTGATCCGGCTTGTTTGTGAGCATCGCTTCCATCCCGGCAGCGCACTCGTATGACATTCAACACCCTAAAAGTGACAAATGTTTACAACTTGAATTTAGGATGGCGCCATGTCCTCTGTGACGCGGGGAAATTTTGAAAAATAGGTAGTGCGCTGGCCGAGACACTGGGGATATGACAATCCCTGATTAGAAATTGATTTTTCTTTAACCCCGAGTTTAATTATCAAGGTTTATGTTTGATGGACCTATAATGGTGCCTATCTGCAAACAGCCCTTGGCAGCCTGTGCCTTGTTGTTTTCTTTTCCATCAGGTTTGATCAAGCTGTAATTGATTCACTAATTGCCTTTAATTATGAAGTAAATGGCTTCTCCCTACCATGCAAGTTGGGTTATCTGTGTTGGCTGTGATCAAAGAAGTTAATAAACAAGACAACTGGGTTCATGTGCGTGATTCTCGTTAGATCCGAGCACGCGTGAAGAAATGCAGAGACTCTACAAGCATGCATTTGCTCTGTATTGTCTACATTTCTCTCCACTCCATGACAAAATGAGGATTTTAATTCTTATAATTGTCTTTGAGTGTTCACGTTGTCAGGCTGCTGCTTTACAGTTCCGCTCCATTTGGGGAAAACATTATTATATTATTTGTAAGGCAAAGGTACCACCAGCTCCACACGCGTAGAGGTGCACAGGGGCGACGGGAAAACGCGTTGTCCCTTCAGCTGCTGTTGTGGTGGTTTCCGAGTTAAACACACTGCTCACTTTGGAGCCCCTGATAAATAAAACATCCCCTTGCATCAGGGAGGGGTTCGGGGCTGCCTCCCCGCCTCAATCACACTTTCCCTGAATGCACCGTGGCCGCTGTGCCTCGGCTCTCACACCGCAAAAGCACAAATACAGTCACACAAGAGCTGGTTTTTCTCCCCTTGGCGCTTTCTTACTAGTCGTATCTCACCACATATTCCCACTTCACCCCATATTCACTCTCAAAATATTCATGTTTATACAAAAAATATATATATATCACTTGTAAGCTTGCCATGGCATGACAGCAGGGCCCTGTGCATGTAGTAGAGTGTGTATTGGCACACAAACACAAAGCTCTGATTTGGAAAAAAGGGGGAAATTCTGCATGAGTAGCTTTGATGCCTGAATAAATGCTTCATTATTAATAGATGTTCGGGGTGCAAAGGATAAATATACCTGCGGAGGCTGCTGCACTTCCCAACCCATGTATGAAAAGCACAAACACTGAACACTAAAAACAGCTAATATGCTGCTCTTTCAGGAGCAGCATGCACTCAGACCGCAGAGAGCGCTGCCTTAGTGCTTTGTGCCCAGTCAGACTCCATGCATCCAAAAACAAGAACTGCATTCATAATTGAAAGCACGTGCCAAATGGCACCACAGAAAAGAAACACATTAATGCCGTCGTTCCTTTTATTACTTTAAAAATAAACAAGAAATGAACAAAAGGGCAGGGCCGGAAAGGCCCCATGAAAATTTAACGACTGGATGATATTGAAGTCTGCGGGCTCAAAAGACTCTTGAATGGTCTAAACATTTGTGTGTGCGTGTTCCTGCTCAAGAGTCAAACACTGCAATGTTGATGAGCTACAGATTTAAGATGAGGGCGAAGAGTCAACTGCTTTGTCAAAAATCAAGACTGATGCGCTTTCTTTTTTAAAATGCTTTTCCACAGTCCATGTGAAGAAATGATTTGATGATTAGTTAATTAAAAAAAAAAAAAAAAAACATGGTTACGATCTCTCAAAGGTGCCCCATGATTAGCCCCGTTCTTTGAAAAGCACACAAGCTAAAACTCTGGATAATTTGGAAGAAATCTCTCACCGCCTGAGCAGATGAGAGAATTGGTGGCAGATTTAAACAGGAACAAAAAAAAGGCAGAAAAAAAAAAGAAACACCTGCAGCTGGTGACGACATTCACAGTGTCTCTGTTTCATCATCATAGCTGGTTTGCTCAGAAAGTTTGGTTTGTTTGTGGAGGTGTCAACACGCTCGAAAACTCTGATGTGGATTAAAGAAGCAAACTTTGGTCCTCCTTGGCACGCAGGTCTCGTTCCGCTTCACACCAACCAAAGGCAGCGGTGAGAAACGGCTCATGGTCAGACGTGGAATGAGGACGAGGTAAAAGCTCGGACAGAAATACAGTCCGATTAATAGACAAGACAAAACACAACACAACTACTGGTCGACACTCACAAGTTTTCAAACAAGTTGCCCCGCATGAGCCAATGACTGAGCGAAGTTTCTTGTTCACTGTAGTTCTTGTCTTGTCCTTCCAAATCATTTGAACAAGCGGCACTCGTCTTCACCTGGCACCACAGGCATTCAAATGATTTGGTTTGTGCAAAAAGGTGCAATGAGAATGCAAGTGAATAACAGAACTCAGTCCCCAATGATACCAAGACTATTAGATGTGAAAATCACCTGAAACAAGCAGCTTGCAAGGCTCCATTCTAGACTCAGGAACAACACTTTCATTTGTTTCATGGCCTTTAACAACTGCTGGCAAGTGATCGAGTCAAACTAAGTTGAAGCAAACATTAATAAACCAATCAAGTTATTTATTTCCAACAGACGCTCACTTGTAAATAATGAGGCACTGAGTCAGTTTGAAGGACATCTTTCGGAGACGGAGTAGCATTTCTTTGTTGGAAATTGAACTGATCTCTTCTATAGATGAAATAGGTATAATGAGACAGACTGCCTGCTTTGAAGACAGGAAATTACTGTAGATGAGAGTATGAGTGATGTCAAAAGAACAACTAAAGATGCATATATGCATACATGACTCATAAATGACTATCAATCTTAAGTTTACAGGTAAAGAAAACCAAATGTAAACGAGGGAGTTGCTTGTGACACTTCTTCACCACTTTCACCATCATCTCAACTTTACCTTGCTAAGAACGTTCTGCAGAGAAAAGAGCAACTCCACTGACAGATGATTCCGGGACATAAAATAAAGAGCTGCTTCAGCAGATAGTAAAACTAGCCCAGCAATGACAAGCCCTACCCCCTTCACTCTCACTTTACATACAAATAGCTGTCAAAACAAAATTGCCTATTTTGAATAAGTGTGAGCGTGGGACGAAAAACAAAAATATATGAAAGGACAAGAGCAGCCCAGTGGAACCGTCAGAGGAAGCATGAAATAAGATATTAATGTGATCTAAATTGAAAGACATTGCATTATGACTTTGCAAATGAAGTAAACTCATGTCACTTTCATCACCCCTTTCAATATAAATGTTATTAGTTTTTCATATTTTTCAAGGCTATCACGGTAAAGCATAATGATGTTTTCATTGGCAGAGGTCACTTTGGAGCTTCAACAGAGGTCACAAGCAGGGAAACAGAATTTATTCTAAGGAGAGATACTTTATATAGTTTACTTTGCTTTAGGATATTTTAAAATCAACGGTAGTGTATGAAAAGTACTAGTCTAAATTAATTTAAAAGTCCATTACTTTCGACCATTTCAGACCCTACAATGGTTTCTGTGGACCAGTGGCTGGTTTGCCAAAGAACCCTCTCCAGAGTATTTAGCCTTCTGTTTGCACTGCACTGCAAAACATTTGTAGGTATCCTCTCCCTGCTTTGGAAGGTCGCACAGACAGATTTCCAAAGAAGTAAAGCAAACACTCTTTTCATGTTCTCTGACAGGCTAGCGACATTGTAACATTGCTAAAGCTAATTATGCATAATCTCGGACCTTTAAAACAGAGTCCATGTTAATGAGACTACATTTAGCTCAGTTAGATCAGGTTAAGAACAAAGCTCTGAAACATACACATGATGTGCTGTGATGATATGTTGCTCAGTACACATCTTGTCAGCAGAACTGATCATTGCAAAGGTCAAGGGTCAAACACAGTACCGGCTGTGGCTCAATTTGCTTTTAGGGTTGTTAGCATCATAGCACCTACAGCAGCGGTGAGAATGGCCCAGGCATTATGTTTTCCATATTCATTTTGATTTGGACCAATAGCCGTATAGACAGTATAATAAAGAAAAATGAAATGATTATCCATCAAGGGCATTAGGCACGGCAGCCGCCAATTTATCCCTGACATGAAGGCTCTGAATGGGCTTGATAAATCATCCGGGGTGGGTATATCATTTGGCCTCACGGCGAATGAAGAAAAAAAATGTAGCGCAAGCATATTTCAAACCATTAAGGGCTAAAGTTAGCTCCCACCCCGCCTCCCGCCAATCTATCAAAGGGTGTGTGCGCTCCTTAGAGTGAGGCGAGCAGCAGCCGCGGCTGGGAGCCTGTGGGGTGCCCCTAAGAGCAAATGTTTCATTTTCATTAGTTACCAGGTAGTGTGCGCCTCAGGGCCTGGACAGGCTTCTTCTTTTTTTTTTGTGTCCGAGCGTAAACCTCTCCAGGGAAGATGAAGGATGGAGGAAAGTTTTCAAACACTTTGCACTTTGAACAGGGGTGGAAGTGTCATGGGAGAAACGCTGAACACCGTATCTTTACGGATGCTCTTCCTTTAAGTTTCTCTCGTTAAATCCGAGTGCAGCTGAAAGGGCGTGGCAATGGTCATCAGTATACATGAGCAGAAATAATGACCAGCCATTACTATATATAATAACAATGTGTGATTCTTATACATTGCTGCTTCTCGACATCAACATTTTGATTTAATATTATAGCTTCTTTACGTGAGCGTGACATATGTAGAGAAATGTTTTTTTAGGACTGTTTTTATTCATCTTTACATTTTTGGGATATAAACAACCGTCACTCTCAAAACCCAGATAAATAGCTTTTACTACTTTTACACTAATTTATGATTTTTCAGGTTGTAAATATATTTTTTTTTTTTCTGTTGCCTAACATCCTCGAGCATCACAAACCGCCTGTCTTCAAACAGTCCATTTGCAGCAGTTTGATATTTTGTAACGTGTACTGATACTGACATTAAGTACTTATACCGTATTTTCCGGACTATAAGCCACTACTTTTTTCCCACGCTTTGAACCATGCGGCTTATGAAAAGGTGCGGCTTTTCTGTGGATTTTACTTCAACCGCCAGGGGGCGCTTTAGCAGGAAGTGCAAAAACGAGACAAGCGGCGACACGGACAGCAACACTGACAAAGACACAGAAAAGGTTTGTGACGAAGCTCTTCTGAGGCTGTTCAACTCCGACACTGAAGAAAGTGACTTCAGCGGTTTCAGTGCGCAGGAGGAAGATGAACAGTGACAGGTGGTTTCTGGGTTCAGTGTTCATGAAGCCACTTTAATGGTTCCAGTGCGCACGAAGAAAAAGTGACAGCGGTTCGACGTGTGGGTTCAGTGCGCAACTTTTCTGTTTTGGTTGATCAGCACTTTTACTGCTGTGTTACCGGCGCCGTTCGGAAACTAATCAGTTCAGTTATGTAAATAGACAAGTAGGAAATCTTTATGTGTACCGGTAAATCTATCTATCTAATCTTTATCCATCTATCTATCCAATATATATCTCATTTCACAACCTAGATATCGGCGGCTTATAGCCAGGTGTGGCTTATATATGTACATTTCCCATTTTTTTAAAAAAAAAAACTTAGTGGGTGAGGCTTAGGTGCGCTCTACAGTCCGGAAAATGCGGTAACTGAAACTTAATTTATCAACAATTCACCACAGCATATCATCCAACAAAAAAAATGTGTAGAAAGACAGGTCTGCCAGCTATTAAAACACACTCGGTTTGAACCTGTTTAAATGGCTGCGGAGATGCACTGAGCTGGTTTCACCTTTTAGCACCCGACACAAAACAGCACAGCCAGTTTCCTATGATTTACAAATTCATTTTGAAAATTATTCTCTTTGCATATTATTGGGAATGCTTCACACATGAAATGGTGTTTCAGTGAACTACTTCTTGTGGGCAAAAGGTTGCCCAAAAGCTCTTTGTTTTCAGAGCAAGCCGTTGGGTAAAACCGACTGACGAAGTAGGGAAAAAATAAAATAATCTGGAGGTGTGGAGAGACTGGAGTTTACAAGCCCGCTCTTTATCTCTGCCTCAGGCTAGAGGTGAGGAACTACATTAACTGCTTCTGGCAAAACATAGTGTAAACTGCACTTTGGGTAGCGCAGGCACACTTTTGACAAATAAAAACAGGCTGGATGAAAAAAAAAAAAATGTGACAGTTCTTCAATAGAGTGCTGCCTTTAATTGCCAGCAGATTATTTTGATCCCCCGACCCCTCCGCTAGGTTATCTTCTTTGACGTGGTACAAAGTTCCCCTCGGTAGTCACCCCAATCTGCTTTGTTCTCCTCTCACTCCTCCCTCCTCTTTCTTTTTATCTGCGCCCATCAGCGCACGCTTTCGCTGCGGGCTCAGATTTAGATGAGACAAATGGAGGGAATTTAGACAAATGCACAGACGAGACAAACAACTATGCTGTGCCTGAGGGCTCCTTTTTTTCCGGAGGGGTGCTGATGTTTATAAGACTATCTCTGCTGGTGGACTGTCACAGGCCTGCTGCAACGGGGCTTTATGTGTCCCTTTCATTTTCACAGCGCTTGTCCTTGCAAGAGCCGCTTGATTTGTTGTCCTGCAAATGTGCCACGTAGGCGGCATTCAGGCAGATGTGCTGTCTCTCCCTGACTGTCACCCTCCTCCCAAGAGCCGCTGGAACTTTCCCAGGTTATTGTGAATTGGAAAGCCTGCAGGTCCAAAAGACAAGCGAGGCAGAGGAGTTGAAGCGCCACCGCCCCAACTTTCTTCATCTTTTGTACATTGGGTTGCATCTTAAATTCTATTACACATTACAATGACAATTTAAGGAGGACATAATGAAAGATGTACATGCAGGAGGATTAGCCAATCAGAATGGCCTCCAGGGCCAACTCAAGCTTCTTGACAAATTAGGGTGTAGCACAACTCTTGATTGGGGCGCTCGACAGGCGGAGGAGGAGGTTGAAACAACGTGTGCAATATACCAAAATTTGCAAATCTAAATCCAGTGACAGCCCTGCAATCACTGCACCCAGTAGTGAGGACCACTCTCTTCCAGTGGCACAGCAAAATAATAATAATAAAAAAAATCCTTGCGAGGCAAACAAATATATGGTTGTGTGGTAGTGGCACTCGACTTAATTGATTGATACTGCTGGGAGCCAGTGACTATCGATTGCTTATAATTAGACTGTCAAAACGCCTTTATGTGATATTGAACATGGTTAAAGCTAGCACAATGCAGGCCTTGGGAAAATATTGTTCTTCTAATAACAGGGGCAATCAAGAGGAACAACACTAATCCACTCTGCCTCCATTCTGCTGGTCCTTCTCTGAGCTGTTGTAAATCACCTCTGCTCTCTAATATGCCAACATCAAACTGGCCTCTAGTGGTCTTTCAAGGCTCTGTTGGTTCACTGTTTGTTTAGTTCTCTCCAGAATTAACCCTTTAAGATCCACTGCAAAGCACAATCAGACTGTACTCACGTGGATCAAACTGACCTCTACTGGTCTTACAGGATGTGGCTGGCCATCCTTGAAATTTGGATGGATTTGATTGGAGCCAATGATCGTAAAGTCAATTTACATGAAATCTTAACAATATCTTTTACCACTATAGTTGACACATGATCTATTTACTGGAAACTTCATAGTCACTGGTTTTGCTGTCTGCGGTCCTTAGGGTTCACTCTGACTGCAGGCAAAGGTCACCTCATAGCAACAGCATTACTTGCTTACTCTCAGTCGCAATTACAGCCTGATAAATGGTGATACAATGTTCTTAGGTTTTTATAAATTGCAATTTGGAATGTGTTGCTTTTAGATTTATTGGTAAGAACAGTTTGCCCTGATTTATTATAAATGAATGTGTTCTAAGTGAGTATGATCTTTAAACTTTTCGTGTAGTAGTTCTGAGTGGGCGGGGCTCTCGCTGCCACATGCTTTTGTGCATCAATCAGAATTTGCCAACGTTTAAAATTCTAATCTGATAATGGCTGTGAGGTTGCTCCCTCAAAGCTGCCCAGCCATCGTCAATAACATCTGATCAAACCCCGGCAGTCTTGATAAAGGAGATTAGCTTTCAATTATTTATCAGGCCTTAATGCTGCAGATGAAAGTGCATATTCTAGGCCCACGGTGCGACCTCTGCCCTACATAAATGTGGATCTGCAGCATAATGTGATGGTGATAAAATACGACTGGCCAAGGCTGGTGCAGGTAGCTGGGACCGACTCCACGCTGCCTGACTGATCCCAGATCGTTTAGATTATCCTTTCTGTGGCGTCGTTATGCAAATGCACACACGACACACATAATATTAAAACAGATTTCTATGCAGAATTAGAAGGATAGCAATCTGAAAGCACGGCACGGCGTCATATTATATAAATCCGTAGCAATTAAGACAGCCTAAACTACACTAATCTCGGATCTAATTAGCTATGCCAGGAATTATCGTCAATTTGCGGTCATTGTTTTTGCCTCTCCAACCACTTCTGAATGCAGATGCTTTTCTTCACAACACTGTGTGCATGTTTGTGTGTGTGGGTGCAAAGCCTAAAAGATACAGTGGTCATTTTCTTCCCGATAGGAGCCAAAGAGAACAGCTGTCAATGAGAGTGAGCCACATGACAGATAGCCCACTCTGTGGAGGCCAGCCAGGCCATTTTCAGAGCGGGGACATTCACTTTGGAAAGCGTTCCGTTCCCCCCACTTCTCCAGTACAATGCGTTTCCTCCATCCTGCCACGAATCAAAAGCCATCAGCGTCAGTGTCATTTTCCCCACGAGCCCATACCAGGAACTGCAAGAGGTGCGGCGCCACGTCTTTCTTGAAAACAAATAAGCAGCACAACACAACAGAGCCTCCCCATGGGGAAGCCTCGGAATGGATTATCTGTCTTTAAACACCCACACTCCTTCCTCTATTTCTCTCTCCTCCTCTCAACGTGTCCTGTTCTGTGATCCAAATTATAATTCTCAACTGGGGGGGTGCAAGATAAAAGTCCCCACAGGAGAGCAGGAGAATGTAAAGATGAGGGAGCTGAATGTGCTTGTGGATGTAGTAGGTGGGAAGTGACAGAGTCAAGTGTAGCTTTTAAAGCACAAGGCGCTGCGCCCCATTCATTCAGCAGATTCAAAAAAATAAATAAAAAAGACCAGGTTTCGCCCTGTGGCCTCAACACATGTATTCCAAAAGCACAAATTTCTGCGCTAGCAGTCTGCAACAAGGAGCTCCGACAGTTGGCCACGAGCGCAAGGGAGGGACAGATGATGCAGGATGCAAGCCACTAAAAATAGTGTTTATCCGTCGTGTTGCTCCAGCGGCGTCATTATGTCATGACAACCAAACATTCGGATCCTCTGCCAGTTGCTTTTCAACACTGTACATTTTTCGAATGAATACCGAGCCAGATGTTTGCGCTGACAAGAACATAGAGTCCCGTTAGGCCTGACTCCTGGCTTTCAAGAACCTCCTCAGAGATGCACCTTTTGAGAAAAGACCCAACGCAAGCTGCAGTGGCGGCACGGTGAACTGCAACAGCTCGCCTGAAAAAAAGGTCACAGGTACCTCCTTAGCCTTGCCTAACAAGCAAGGTGCATAGAGTGCAACCTTCAATCAATTCACCCTATGAGAGAAACCACAATATGGCTCACCGCAGATGTCGCGCACCGCACTTGCATGAGCGACTGACAGATGTGCACATGCTTGTTTTTTCGATTGTTAGAGTATGAAGGGTTGCTACAGGTGGGGTTCAGTATTATGGTTCGTCCTTCAGTTGACTGATGTATACACAATTAAACAACTAAACTATTTTCCATAGCCTAGGAAAGGACATTAGGTTTTTTTTTTTTTTATGACAATGCCAGTAGATTGCCAACTAAAAAAATGCAGGATTTTTTCAGTGATTCAGTGGGGCAGCTGCTTTCACACGCTGTCCTAGATGGCAAATTTCCTAGAATGCAATGCTTTTAAATTGGGATTCATTTTTGTTTCTTATGAGAGCACTCGGTAACCGTACAAGACTGGGCAAATGTACAAGCCGTTTTTTCTCCCTTCACATTTTTTTTTTTCTCATTGAACGCCAAGATAAAGCTGCAGATTATCAATACATTTCAAATGTCCTGCTTCTGTTCAGCACGTTGCCCTAAATGTCGAGTGGCGAGAGGCCGGCAGGCCAGCAGACACTTGATGATGAAGAAGATGAAGCTTCCGCCGACATTTTTGCTGACTATGCAGTCATTCTGAGAAGGAAAGCTTTGTGCATTACCGCAGCGGCATCCTTGAGGAGAAAAACTTTTTTTTCCCCCCTCACATTCCTGGCAAACAGGAAGTTGTGCTCCAGACAACCTGGCTTAATTGAGTTTGTTGGTCACCAACAGATATTTTGCACACACTTAGAGCAGTGATTTAATGTTGGATATTTGATCCGAGCAAAGCTGCACACATATTCAGCTAAATGGAGTGGGACCATGGGAAAGGCGCCTTTCTGAGGCATCATTCTAAATGCCAGCAAGTGGAGTAATTAAGAAAAATATTTTGAGAACAGTTGTGTCAGGATTAAAAAAAAAAAAAAAAAAAAAAAAGCAATTACCAAAAGCTTTTAGATACTACCTCAAGTTACGAGAAAATGTGTTTTCATGTTCATTATGCATGAATCACTGACACAGCATGTATAATACAGCTCTTACTTTTAACCTTCAACATATTCACAGTGCTGCCCCGAGGTACAGATGTAGTCTTTGGCCCGTGGGAGCATTCGATGCCATCCCATAATGTTTGCTCTGTGCCGGCATGACCCTCCCCTCCTCATCCCTTCATAACTCGGCAGGAGTTGATTAATGAAGCAGGTTTCCAGCGCTGGAGCACGGCGCAAACTGTTCAATTATGCATCTTTGGAATCTTCTTATATCATGTTTTAGTAGCTCGGTGAGCTCGGCAGAGCAGCCACATGTGGGAGGCCCGAGGTGGAAACGAGCCTCGGTGGCATGAGTTATATTTGCCTGAGTCATGACCTTTGCCACTGCTGCAAATTAAAGCGGAGTGATTGGTGCGCCACTGTCAATCTGCACTCTCCTCGTCACGCTGATGCTGGCAGGACTCCGTTCACATCCAGAGTTAATCAGGATGCACGACTGGAGGAGGAGAGGAGGCAGCAGGCTCACGCCGTAAACAGTAAAGGAGCCGTTTACGACATGACGCAGACATCTGTCCTCATCAGGCACAGCTGCTCCCAGAAGCGCCTTGTGATTGTCTGGTTGCTTTTGCAGACACACCGTGCCACTTTCATATTTTATATTGGAGCGCACAATTTGTTATACAGCGGTCTCTTTAGTGGATATAATTCTTGGGGGGTGATGTGCCGGCTGCCTCGGCAAGAAAAGCAATCCTGCCTCAGCACGTGAAGGGTTGGAGTATTACACCTGCCTGAGAAGCGTTCTAATTCTATTCCAGAAAAATAAAAAATAGAAGGACAGAAAGAAAGAAAATAATCTCTTTTCAGACAAAACCACCAGGTGATGCTTTTAAAAAGCTGGTTTGGTTCAAAGGAATGAAGAAAAAATATAAAGTTAAAATTGTGCCAAAAATCTCTATTAAACATTTCATCCAAAAAGCTTTGCAATCAACTCACAAATATATTAACGGCTCAAAGCATGCAAACTAAGGAAGGTTAATCACTTGCTGAAAACAAGCAAGCAATGTGGACAAAGGTAGGCTATTTAGTGAAGCTATCCAAAGTTATTCAAATATATTTATGTCAATATTTTGAAACTAAAATCGGTCCTAAATGAAAATCCAATCAAAACACTGACAGAATTTTAATTTTGGTTCAATTTCACTCGTCCATAGAATTCAAATGCAAAATCCCTCAAAAGAAAAAAATGCAGACAAGAGTCTACAGACTCTGGTTTGGACGACTCTGTTTATTATCCTCCACTAGCACTGATTGTTCCACGAATGGTCTGGATCTGTTAGTTGCAGAACCTTTCCAACTGATGTGTTAATAAGTGATTAGGACCATATATATTTAAAATGAAAGTCAGAAGTGCCATTGTTGTCCTCATTAAAATCAGCAGAATTTGTTTCGTCCAATCAAAATACAATGTCAGAATCAATTGTTCTCTGCACACAAATACCCTTTGCATTCTATCTTTATCTATAATGGAGCATTTTAATAATGAACCTGAAGACAACAGTGTCTCTTCTGAAAGACGCCACAAGTCATGCTGAAGCCACTGTCTGCTACATGAACTTGAGACTGAGTGCAGATTGTCCAGCGTGGTCAATAGAGGTGATTGGGAAGATCGTTTCTCATGCAGCCTGTGACACTGTGTCTCTGTTTGTGGTTGGTGCTGACTCCCAAGTGTGCAGTGTAACAGGTGGGTGGATAGACAAAACAAAAGATCAAATCAATAGTTTCAGTCCCGGCTTAATTGCAAGGTGGGAGTCAAAGCTTTTCTCCCTTTTTTTTTTCTAAATTATGGGCCCTGACCAAACTTTTAATATAGCTCTGGCCTCCAGAGTACAACATTCCCGCGCACCTGCCTTCGTGGAATGAACAAAGGCTTTGCTTCCGCTCTCTGCACTCTGTCTTCCAGTCAACCCCGGCAACTCCGTTTTTCAGCAGAGCAGTTTACAAACAGGAGAAAATCTAATGAAGTCACAGTGTCTGAATTAAGCCGCTTATGAGATTAGAGCATTCAACCAGCCTTCCCTGGCGCGGAAATTATTAGAAAACAAAAAGGGTTACCAGGCGCAGAGATTTAAACTGAACTGCGGGTTTTCCTCCTCACTTCAAACCTAAAGCCATTCAGAGGTATGCGTGGGCAAATTAGTGATGCAGAGTCTCTTTTAATCGAATGTGGGACTCGAGGAAAAGGAACGCAAAGCCCAAAAATACCCAACGGTGAGCTTTTCCCCCCTTTAAGCGTGATGTTTTGCCGTAATGGTTCTATGCGATTTGGAGCCTCGGATAATTTGATAAGAGCGATCAATAATGAGAATATCGCGGCGAGATGCCGAGGATTGCTTCTGTGATGAGGCAATCTCAATTTCCAAGAGGGGCACAAAACAAGTATTGAGCAAATGTGACAGGGATCAGGGATGAATTACAACCCAGTGCATGCTCCATCTTAAGTCCCGTGTAACTCACACAGCTCTCATGATGAGGAACGCCAAGCGTGACCCATCAATTTTCTTAATCAGGCTTCCGCTGACATATTAATACACTCTCATTAGCTTAATAGCTCAGTTAAAGGGCAACCTTTGATACCTTTACTTGATAAAGTACATCTCTGTTATTTCCTTGTAAACAGCTTGCTTTCCCGCATGCTGACAAAAGTGTGCGTTCAGAGTTTTACTCGTCTGAAGAGCTCCGTGTTAATAATGCATGAGCTCGAGGCATGAGCGGTGGCACGTGTGATAAACCGTGCAGCATTCCGGAAACGCTCGGCGCTCCGGGATCTTGGTCTTACATTCGGTGCATAACAGGAACAGTGCCAAAAATAAAAGTCATCCTGGCAGGTTTGTGTCCTGAGTGCAGCGCGGCTAAATAGCTGCAGCACTGCTACCTGGTCTCTGAGGCCGCACGCTAGCACCGCAGGGCCGTCGTGCTCGTGTCAACCGGAGGAAGACAATCTCAAAAGGCAAATGAAGCAGCCTCATACACATTTTGGTACAATATTTTAGCTCAATTAGTGTACACACTTCAGGCGGCCGTCTATTTTGGGGTAAAGTGTACGCCACTTTGAGGGTTCTCGTGCTTCAAGGTTGAGAGTTGTAAAAGATGCATCAAAGGGGAATATCAACCGCAAGAGCTTTGAAAAGTGCAACCTCCCTCCAAATTCATTCATTCATTCATTCATCTTCTATACCCGCTTATTCCTATTCAGGGTCACGGGGGTCTGCTGGAGCCTATCCCAGCTGTCTTCGGGCGAAGGCAGGGTGACACCCTGGACAAGTCGCCAGTTCATCGCAGGGCCCCTCCCTCCAAATGAATCACCAAAACCACGCACGTCAACTCAGAAGCCCAATTGTTTTTGTTTGCCAACCAAGGAGAAAGTGTCTGTTACTACCAGGGAGAAAGCAACTGCTGACAACTCACAATACTTTGCATCCCCCGCACAATAAAGACACAATGCAATAGTCAGCAACAAAATATGAGCCCCACAAAAACATCTTAAGTCAACACATTAGTGGCCAATTACGTTGACATAATGCACAGCAACACAGACGTCACAGATCTTATTGACAGTCTACCCGAAAAATATTCATAAAGAAGTGATGTAGCAGCCAAGATTCTATATCCATAAATAGAATGCATGAAGTCAAAAAACATTCATCTGTTCCCTCGGGGCCGAAGAGCAAAGGCAGCACAGTGGCCATCATGCAACAGTCCGCAGTATTAATGTTTGGTGGTGAGGGAAAATAAAAATACTTATAGCTTTTCAAGCTGACACAAGCTCACTTGTAGCTGCGCTCTTCGAGCCCACACACTCTGAACCCAGAGGAAAATGTCTAACTTACAAAAGGCTCCACATCAACTCGCTTCACATAACTTTGGTTTGAGGTTTGATTTGGATTTGTTTCATGCCAGCTGCTCGCTGGGTAAAGTCTCAGAGGTTCTCGCCATCCGGCCTCTTCCCCCTTCAGCAAACAGATGTGTGGGCAACGCACAAATCAGCTCCCGGAGCTTCGCAGGCTCCATAAATAACCTGTTTGTCTTAATCCATCAACGCTGTGGATGTAGACGCCAGAGCCTTTGTAGCACGTGGGGGCCAAATATTAGGCGGATGTCTGCGACATTGTGATGTATAAGCCCGGTCCGGTCCACTACAGGGCTATTATGCCAGGCTAGTGCCGCCGATCCATCACGCTTAAACACTGCAGGGCCTGTTTCGCTTGGCAAAATGCCATCAGCACTCCCGTTCACCTCGTTCCGCACTCAAATCGGTGGACGTGACTTATTCATGAGGAGCTCAGAGTAGTGGTCAGAAGCTCAAAGGGATACCTTTTAAATTGTACAGAGAGCTTCTTCCTCCATTCATATCGGCAGGTTTTCCACGGTGATAGATAAAGTACTCACATCTTCCACCCAAATCTTTCGACCAAGCTCAAAGTACGAGTGCAAGCAGCAATAAAAATTGAGTAAAAAAAATATTTATGTATAAACGTGGACCAACACTGAAAGCTCACTCAGTTTCGTTTCTTTGCTGTGGTCTGAATCAGTTGAGGGATGAGTGTATATTCTTTATTGCTTGGTTTAATTTCACTTTGGCAAAATGTGAAGTAAACCAAATTCTAAAAACTGTTGCCCGTACATTGGTCACAAATCACATGTTTCATTTTTTTGGTTTTGTTATTTGCAGACATTGGTATTGACTCTAAGGAGATACTGTATGTTATGTCATTCAAATGGGACCTGCAGAGTTTGCATCTCCTCATTAACCGGAAATTATTTGGACCATGTATCAAACAATAATGACAGAACAAAATGGGGAATTTGAAAATTCAACAAAACAAAACCTTGTGAACAATCTGTTGCAGCACCTGGTTCGTGTCCCAGTCTGTTTGTAGTTTTCTTTTTTTTAATCTTCCAATTCAAATTCTAGATGATTCGGCCTCCTTAGGCCAAAAAGTAACATGGCACATCAGATAGAACCCAATTCCTTTGGAGTGTCTGTCTGATAACAGGTCCAAATGGGAAGGCAAAGCTTGAAAGGTAACTTGACAAACAATCTGTTACATTCATGAGGGCACATCAGATTTGTTACAGCTAGTTTGCTTGAAGCTTCCTGGTGGAGGTTGTTCTCAAGCTAATTGCAATGTGCAGCTGTTTTTCACAGAACCGAAGCCAGTCCGGAGCAACGCCAAAAAATATCAGCCACCGACAAAAACATCTAATACTGTTTCATGTTCTTCTTGTATGTAAATGCTGTCGAGTTGCATCAATTAAACTGATGCTAATCTCTTAGACAAACAATTCCAAGCTGCCAGTAGTTGTTCATCTTCTTTTAGGTCTTTAAATTGCAGCTAGCATTTTCATCTCAACATGAGGTTTTGGAATCCGGCACAATTTTAAAACTGGTGCACGTTGGCGAGATGGATGAGTGAGATTCCACACTGCAAGAAGGGTCGGAAACATAATCTTAAAGGTTAATAGTTTGACACCTTCTTGAGCCGGACTGCCAGCTGGAGCGAGAATACTGCCAACCCCTCCCTCATCAACTTTAGGTAGAGTTGTTAAGATTAACAGGCTTTATTGTTGCTGTGCAAGGCACAACAGAACTTCTGTGGTACTTCAGCAGCAGTGCAACACAACTCTTGAAAAAATAAGAAATTTGATATATACATAAAACACAGTAAAGTGTTAAGTGGTGGCACTTGTTAAAACACTACAAATAGCGGAATGCAAAATGGGGCCAAGTAAGAAGTGCAAGAAGTTTTCATTTGTGAGTCGTGAATTCCGAAATGCTTCAATAATGCATGAATCTGTGTTATGCTGGTTTATCTGAACAAAGCGCTGTCACTGAAGCAATTTTAAAGCTGAAAATGATTCAATTAAAAACAAACAGACCCAAAACTACTTCCAAAAAATGTGTAGCTTAAGACCAATTCATTTTCAGGCTCCCTCTTGGAACACCATTTTCCTCTTAGCCCTATTTATGCTCAAACCTTCGCCCTGCTTTTCTCAAATCTCCCAGAAAGAACACATATGCATTTACAAAGCACGATTAATCTGTAAAGGTGCGTCCTCTTCAGCCAAGCTTCAACGCAAAGACAAAAGGACAGAAAAAAGCTGCTTTCAACTGCAGGCAAAAAGAAAAAGTCTCCTCGACAGTCACGCCAAGAACAAAGGTGTTATTTTTCCACTTTCTAATTATATGCCTCTATCAGGCCGGCCTGTGATTAGTTTTAGGTGATAAGCGAGAGCACAAAGAAAGAAAGAGAAATAAAACAAGCAATCGTAATGTCGAAAATTAGAGTGAGAGAACTGCTTTCTGTTATCTCGCCCATGGAGCGAAATGGGGAGCAGAAGTCAATTTAGAAATGTTACGAGTGCATTACTGCAAAGTTGTGCCGTGGAAATCAGCTTCTCACCTTGACTTCCAGGAACTTGTGCTATTGTCTGGGTGTTATTAATCTTTGTAGTGCAAAGGTGCCTGTTCTCTCCCCTGCCCCACCTTCACCCAAACTCGCTGGAACAAGGAAAGTAAACCCTGTTCCACCGGTAAGTTTTCTCACTTCTCAACATCCATCGCGTCGCTGATTATCCGCACTGAAAGATCAAGATGCTGAAGTATTTTTTTAGAGGGGTGCTCCTGTGCTGCCAGCCAATCCCGTGGGGATGCACAGGTACAGTCGAGCGCTGTTTCTTTCTCTCAGTCATAACCCGGGGTCACATCGACTTTTCTAATAAGTGGAGGTTGAAAGAGGTGCATGCCCTCGAACGCCCTCTTTTCCTCTAACATCGATTTAAAAAATTTCTACGTCGGCTTCTTCGCATCGCATGTGGTGACACTTGCCAAAAAAGTATGTAAAGAAAGTGAGGAACACTAATTATAAAATCTATTGTTTGCACTGCAATCTTCTCACAGAGCCTGGTGTGGTGGGGGAAGGCGATAGAGACAGAATAAGGCAGCGACGTCTCACTTGGAGACCTGCTGAAGCTCTGGAGCCCTCGCAGTCTATTTGTTTTTGAATCTCCACAAAAAGAAACTCCAGATGCTCCGTCTGAGAGCGGAATCAAACTAAAAAAAAAACAGCAGATGCTTTCCCTTCCCCGCCTCCTCCCTTGCTCCAAGTCATTGCAAATGGCTTTTTGCGGTGCCAAGTCACATTGTTAGAATGCCGATGGATGCCAACTGCTTTGGAAATTGGCGAGGAAATGGCTAAGACAAACATCTGAAGCGGCGTCTGTAACGGCGGGCTGCTTGTATATCAAAGACGCGGCTGGTGTAATGAGAACAAAATAGATATTAAAATTTAATCCCCCAGCTTGAACGCCCAGCCTCGGTGTCTGCACGGCCGCAGCCCTCTTTGTTCGGTTTTACCTTGTTACTCAGACTCGGCAACTAGCAGGAGGAGGAGAGGGACGCACTCGCTGACAACGGGTTGTCTATATGCAATCCAATAGAGTCACTTTTTCAGGCTGCGGGAGACTCTGGCATTCTCAGACAAGCCTTGTTCAGAAAATGCAGCGAGGCTTTGCGCTGGTTGTCTAATCCGCTGGGATTCCTGTCTGATGAGTCCTTTGCATCGCGACTGGACTGCCTCCACCAGAATTCCTCCCCAAACTACATCTCACTTGAGCTTGACCAGAATCCTTTGCTGGACAGCAGACGAATGCACAAGCTGTGGGAATGTGCTGAATTTTTACCTTTCATGCTGCGCTATGCCTCAGTTAATCAGTTACACCAACACCAAATTTTTTATTTTCCACAGCACAACTCGTGCACACATGAAAGTAAACACACTCTGATGCATTTTATGATCGGGTGAGAGACGAGAGGAGGATCAAATATTTTGTGACTAAAATAAGTTTCTTTTTATGAGGTTTGTTGGTCCAAGAATGCCAACAGAATCTAAATATGATCAAGTACACATCAAATAACATTAGATTTCTGTCTTAAAGCTCATCCAAAGCCTCTTTTTGCATCTTTAGAATTTGAGAAAAAAATGTAAATAAACATCTGATAATAATATTGTATAAATGTATTTCCTGTGTTACAGATTATGATGTTGTTTTAAGTATTAATTAAATCTCACAGACCTTTACTGGTATGTGTAACTGAATGTCATAGATAGATAGATAGATAGATAGATAGATAGATAGACAGATAGATAGCATATAAATCCACTCAGGGGTATTCAATTGTTTCATATATGTCCCACATAAATGCAGGAATTGATTAAAAATAAGGGCAAAACAATAGAAAGCAAAGTTAAACAGTCATCATTCATTCATCTTCTATACCCGCTTATTACTATTCAGGGTCACGGGGGTCTGCTGGAGCCTATCCCAGCAGTCTGAGGGCGAAGGCAGGGTACCGGCACATTTAAACATAAAAGTCTAAATGTGCTGGTAATTATACCACTTATAGATCTGTTTGACTTACTGCTGTCTACAAGTGTGTAGGATTTGGTCAGAATCCGCCAAAAGCAAACATAAACCAGTTCTCTCTTATTGAGCACACCAGTGTGCATAATGGCTTCTTCAGTCCAATTATTTCCTTTTTTTCTTTTTCTTAAAGGTTGCAACAACAGCTTACATTCTGGCCTGCACCCAGTGGGTCCTGCTCATTACCCAGCAGCCCCCTGGTGATGCATTTCAATTCGATGCTTCAATTCATTTAGCATGCACGATGCACAGCATGCAACATCACACAAGTAATATGCAGCGTCCCAAGTTCCTAGTTAAAGCTTTTTTTCTACTATTGGGTAGTTTAAATGCACAACGCAGTCATTTGTCAAAGGCACTAAAAGTTCTGTTAATGTACTTTGTGCCACCTGAATGAAATAAAGAAAAGTGCTTGATTTTAAAAATGCAATTTTGATGAACCTCAGAATCTCCAATAATTCCCACAATTCGTCAAGGGATAAAGTGTTTCACATTTAAAAAAAAAAAAAAAAAAAGGGGGATGAATATGAAGCTCTAACACGCAGGCATTCCCGTTTTTACTTAATTTCCATATCCAATGATTCGTAAAAACACTGCACTTTAACGACAAAAGCTTATAATTGATTAAAATCAAATGAGTCAAACAGGCTTCTTAGTCACATTGTACTATTGCAGATAGCTGGCACTCCATCGTGTTTATCTCCATGAGCTCCTTATTTGTCAAGGGGAGTTCCAACAAAATACTATTAAAATTGCACTGAACTCTTGCTCTAAACTGCCGCTCCACCAAGCCATGAAATATTCAAGTCGGTCTATCGGCACATCAAACTCAGCACAGGTCTCCAGAGAGCACTGTGGCTGCCATCACCAAATCACCGCAATACACTACATATGTAGCTCTCATGTAATATAACGCTGGGTGTCAGTGGAGCACACGGTGTTCAGGTGTTTAATTGTGTGAGGGGAGCGCAGCAAATGTTTGGCCACTGCTGTGAGAAGAAGGTGGGGGGGGAAACCAGGAGGCCTACTGCAGCGGCTCGTGATAAATAAAAGGAGTGAGCGCGAGAGCCCAAGGACAGGTTAAGGTGTCCCAGCTATCCAGCGGATTGATAGCCGCGAAGATCCTGGATGCGTTTACCAGGCAATCGCCGTGGGACCTCGTTTATACAAACAAATCTGAAAGCAGCATCTGAGAATATACTAATGGCTCATGCTTGCAGGGCCCACACAGGTCAAATCGATGGGATGCTTTGGCTTTGAACACTCTTCTAATGTATTGCCAAGGGTTTTCCCATGTCACCCAATTTACAAGTTGGGAAGATTTGTACACGCCAATAGGAGAGCCAGAGCTCAAACTTTTGGCTTCTTTTTATTTTCCCCTCCTCCTTTCCTCTTGCACAACATTAAATGTTCACATGGCAACAAGACAGAAATGAGCTGTGAAAAATGTATCAGGCACGTGCTTTTGACTATTGATTGTTTCCCATACGTAATGTAAAATGAGAAATCAAAGGTTGACAACTGAGAGAGAGACAAAAAAAGCATTGACAAGGGCTGCTGCTTGTCCACAATTCACCCCGTGCCTCACTAATTAGCATTTAATGTGAGGTTTTACAGCCGACTTTATTAAAACTACATTTACTCAGTAGTGGAATCCGATTGACTTGCGGCAAGACCAGAGGAGGGTAAGCGGAGATTATTGTCTTGCAGAGCTACTAAATATTCCATATATCTTTAAATTCTTTGTGTCTTACAACATGACATGCTACACGCTCTCCTGAATGCAATTTGACTCTCCAGTTTTATTTTGAAGAAGCTTTTTTTTTTTTTTTTGCATTTATTTGGCCAGCAGGGGTCCTCGCAATAGTTTCAATTTCCTCTCATCTTCATAGTTTCAAAATACAGGTGTTCGACAACATGAAATATGCTCATGTTGAGATGTGACACTCAAAAGTTATAATTCAGGGTCATCCCAAATTGAAATGAACATCTTTAAACCAGTGAAATTAATATTTCTGAATAAAAAGAAAACTCAATATTTTTGCATCTACTAAAAAAAATATCAGATTTCTTTGACAGCAGGCATTATTTACGGAGGAAGCACCATCTGTTAGGATGGTGCTGCAGGTTATTGTTATTATTGTATTCCCTCCAGTGGTCCCAGCACGACTGATGAGACTTGTGTATATGAGGGTTTTGGAGCTGCTGTCAGTTTTATGGCATCCGTGCAGAATGACAGTAGGAGTAAACCCAACAGTTCAAATGGTGCCAGCACTACAAAATGCATGAATGTGACGTACACAAGAGCAACACTGATTAAATGAACCATACAGTATAGCTGGGAAGGTGGCATGGCTACAGCCCCCCATTTAAAGTCAAGGGTTTGTGGTAATTGCTCTGTTCCATTTATCCACTAATACCTATTTAATGCATTAACGCGCTGTGAGAGCATCTGTACTTTAATGACAATTCAATTTTATTGCCTCCCCACTCTAAAAACTGACCGAGCTAATGAGCAGCATCTGGTTGGCACCAAATGTGAAAAGTTATTCTGTCGCATTCTGTGAGAATTTGTATTTCCTCCCCATGGACGCAGGGGTTTCGAAAAATGTTGGCGCTTTTATGAAAACACACTTTTTAGATCACTACAAACTGAGCTTTTGGTGAAGAAACTTTTTTTGTTTTGTTTTCTTCCATTATTTTTGTCATGACATATGTGACCTTATCTTTTAGAGCAACAGTGGTTAAATGGCAGACCTAACCAAAACACTGCTGGTGTTTTGCATGTCTCCGCCATTACCAGTCACACCGCCACCTCTTGTGTTAGTGAGGATTTGATATCGTCTGCAGCATATATATATATATACATATATATATATATATATATATATATATATATATATATATATGTATATATATATATATATATATATATATATATATATATATATATATATATACATGCACAGCTTTTAATACATATATATTAAAAGGGTTTTATTTTACTAGTACCATTTCTATATATATATACACACACACACACACACACACACACACACACACACACTATTTCACTAGTACCACTTCTACTGTATATAAACCTCAGTGAAAAGGATCCCACTGTCACATCACATCAGCGTCTCACACGCTGAGAATTTTACTCAGAGATAAAATATTCAAAGATATGCTAAGGAGTCAACTTGTGCAGTCATTTTCTACACTTCATCTTGAGTGTTTCCTGGAATCCAAGAGGCTTCACACTGAATGCTTTTTTTTTATTTTATTTCATTTGTGCTCGTGTTGAGAGCAACGGAGCTCGCACACACGCCAACACGCTCCGCTCAAGGGTCTCTCAGCGGCACCAGTTACTCCACGGTGTCACTCATATCCATTGCGATGCGAGTTTTTTTCCTTCCCCCGTGGACCCTCGAGGGCCCAAGGAGGAAGGGGGAAAAAAAAAAAAGAACCCTGTGGTTTATGTGCACTTTCTATCTGTGCTGATCGTCTGAGGGGGAACCTGGGCTGTTATCCCAGCAGAGAACAACACATCATTTTCTCCTGTCAAGCCTTCTGTTAGGCCTCATCACAGAGAGCAAGCACTCAGGATCCGTGATATTATTAGTCTCCCAGGGAAGGTTGCTCATTCAATTTTCCCCGCAACATTGCACTATGGTGTGGTTCTCTGACGGCGGTGGGGGAGAGGAAAAAAAGAAAAGATCTGTGTTTCTGTAGCACCCAAACACATCGCAGGTCTACATTAAGAGCTGTTTTTATGTTGAACAAGGGGTTCCTTCCAAGGAAGGTAAAGGATGGATCTATTCAACTGTATGTGCACTGACATACTAACACACTGTTCAGGATGTTATTATGCCTTTCAAATCATTTCAATCATCATATTGAATCATTTTCCATTAGAATTGCATTGTTTTTGAACGGTGTCGCAACCTGTGTATCTAGACGCATATGGAATTATTGTCTATCACAGATGGATGTGACAGTCTAATATTCAGTAAGTGAGGTACCATTACCTGACAGCTACAAGCAAGGTGGACCAAGCAAAGTGGCCGGTGAGAGTATGTGTATTGAGAGTTTTTTTCTCTAATTGGCTAAAGGACACAATGCCCAGTCCGGTGCACGGTTGTGTCTTTGATGTGCCACGATTCTCAGCGTTTCCTCACGACTTCCAGTGGTGGGAAGTTTTTCCAAACAACGCTGTGGGAGAGGGTGGAGATTTGCCCTGTGAAAGATGCATTTGCACCTCAAAAGCAGCAAGATGTCGCTTGTGAACAACTTCAATGAAAAGCAAGCACAATTTTCCCTTTTCCAACCAACATGCACCTGGTCCGATTGGAGGCATCTGGAGCAGTCAGTGGGGGCCAAATAAATAAATAAATAAAAATAAATAAGGGTGCTCCAGCTGTATTTTCAACAGGGCTGCACAGTTCAATCCCACTTTCACTTTCGACGCCCGGGGCTTAATCCCCCCGCTGGTGAAGCCGTTTGTTTGAGGACCGCGCTCACGGTCGGTGCCTGCCTGTACGTCCTTGCGATGCCCTCCAAAAGGAATATTGGCAGATCTTCACTACTCCAAATAACAACAACAACAACAACAACAGCAGCAGCCCCAAACACCTCCTTTTAATCTATTCCCCTTGAATAACAATTCTACACATTTGTTGACAGTGACTGCCAGTGACTGTCTCTAATCTGCACAGACGGGCGGTCGCACTAAGTGGAATGATGTGCTCGTTTACATTTTTAGAGTGCAGTAAATAAGTCTGATGTGCAATAAACCGAGACTTATTTAAAGGCCACTGTCCAATGAGGAATGACTTCAGACTTCTCAGCGGTACGTTTGCTCATTAGAAGCTGCATATCTGTAAATTATTTTGACCTTTAATTCAAAGGTGAGGACAATGGAAATTCAAAATAATAAAAAAGACCTTTACCAGACTGTGGACCCATTTAATCCAAGGTCTTTATTTGCGCTAACAAGTGCTTTCTATCAGCCAAATAAAGCTATTGTCATTTTACTTAAAAGCACAATGCATTCACGTGGTCTACTGCATACATTTTACTTCAGTCATGTTCATATTACTGCTTACCTTATGTCCGGTTTCTTGCTTGTGGCACCGTCCTCTAAAGGTCAGGCCTTTCTTTTTCCAGCATTGTTGTTCATAATGAAGGCACCCTTTCTTGTTTCATCACGAGTGACCTGGGTACCAACGTTTGGACAGGTATGTATCTGCATCTGTGCTGGTGTGGTTAAAAGAAAATGCAGGATAATCTATGAATACGGCTTGTAAAAAAAGAAAAGAAAAGTGGATAAACATTGAAATTCAGCCACCCATACAGTATATATAAAAGTTAAAAAGTATAGACTAATGTATCCCATCAAATATAACTATAAATGGATACATTAAGTAACATTTAAAGTCTACAGAGATACAACAAAAACTGAAATGATTTTTGCATGATACTGGTTGAAATGTGTTTGCTAGCGATTGAAGCTAGTTATTAATATTTATTTTCTTGAACACATTATTGAATGGGAGCACAACATGGGTGTGGATTAATATTTATTTTTTTATCCAGTGTCGACTTAAAGAGCAATTCTAATTTCGTGTCTTTGCTAGCTAGTACTTAGTGCTGGGTCACAAATCTTTCCTTGGCCGTTTTCTCCACATGCAGCTGTTCCTCCTCATTGTCTGCGTGCCTCTCAGTGACTTTACACAAAGAGTGTATGTGACAATGAGCATGATAAAAAAAAAAAAAAAAAAAAAAAAAAAAACAACCAGCGTGATCATTGCTAATGGGGTTTACCATTCAGACAGAGAGCTAAGTTAGCCTTGAGCCCTGTTTGCCTCAATCAGCGACACCATAATCCAACAACGCCTTGCAAATGAACAACATGAAGTTAGCCTCACTGAGCTCGTTAGCTACGCGCTGCGTAACGTACGTCTTTATCTCGTTAAACTATTCGGACCTACCATCCACAACGTCTAATCTTGTCTTTTAAAGCGATTGAAGCATTGCCTGACGTCCACGTTAACGTAATCGTTTCAACAGCTGCATTGGTAACACACAGTTGACGCTAAGGTTCATTCACTTTCTTCCGTGTATTACCACCACGCTAGGTAGGGAAAGAGAGATGTGGGCGATATACTATGCTACACAAAAAACGTACAAAATGGAAAACGCCCTACACACACACACATATATATATATATATATATAGAGAGAGAGAGAGAGAGAGAGAGAGAGAGAGAGAGAGAGAGAGAGAGAGATCGCTCATAAACAAATTGATAAATGTCATATAGTCTATAAAAAGGTGAGTAAACTGAGTTTACGTGCGTTTCAGCCTCCGCTAATGACCAATGAGGCATTTATTCAAGCCGAAGCGATCAAACCTCGGAAGGGGGGGAAGTAGGTCACAGGAATAGCAGCAACGTCCTCATTCAAATTTGACACTGAAAGTAAAACGCTGACCGCCGTCTTAAAGTCGTGAAAGCCGGGAGAGTGCGTGAGGGAGACGCTGCATAACGTACTATATCCCCTCCCTATTCAGCACTTTCGGACCAAAGTGGTATTAGACAGCAGACTTTTCTATTAGATTTAAGCCTGAGCAGCTTCTCCAGCCTGCCGAGAGAAATCCCCTGATGGTCTGTTAAATCAAGGCAAATAATCTCAATCCTTGCATCATTTTTCATCACTTTTCACCCCGAAGAGCAGGCGTTCATTTAAAACTTTTTTTTTTTCCCAAGCCAGCATGCAAACTAGAAAACAATCATGATTGACGCAAATTGCAAGGGAGAGAGAGAAAAAATATCCATTGACAACTTTCTCAAGCAAGAGGGGCAAATATCAACTTTTTCCCATTCTTTGGGGTCAACAGCCCTGATAAAATTAACTTCTAATACTCAAATATCTGGGGTGACTCGCAGACACACTCTCTACAGGGGATGGAGCGGGAGGAAGGAGGAAGGAGGAAGGAAAGCTGCTAGTGATTGATCGCTGAGCTGTTGAGCCGAGCTGCAGAAGGTGGAGGATTGGAAAAGCCTGAATTTGAGAATATGCCAATAACTCATTCCCAAAGAAATAATCATCAGTTGCATTTTCTGGAAAAAATAAAAAATAAAAGTGCCATTTTATCTACAAATACCTGCTGCCGAAGGGCTTTGAGGGTCATAGACACACAGCTTCATGGAAGTGTTCAAACAGATGCAGAAATGTTTTAACATTTCGTTTTTTCTCACATTATTGTTTGGTCAAAATATTGAATTTGGGATATAGGCCATGGGTATATATACAGTATGCCTCCGGTATAGGATGTCAGGCCTGTGTGTACAAGAGTGATGTCGACTTGACAGCCTCAGAATGTGAAAATAAGCACAGCCTCTGGGTTTTTTTTATTCATATTCAAGCAGGAATGTTCTCCAGCTGGAGGTAGATATTATTTTCTTACACCTGAGGTCTCCCAGACGAATAATGTAAATACCTGAACCACGCCCCCCAAAGGAGAATGGTAGCTACAGTCTTCTTATAGTGAAACACAAAACTACTATGTCAGAATGTACAGTGATATGATATTCCATTTGTTTGTGTTAACCATGTGGTAAAGACACCCTCCATACATGTAGTAAAGCTCAACCTTTCCAAAAGGTGTGGAAGCTAGGAAATAAACTGCATTAAGTTGCTTTAAATGAACAACAGGAGGCTGTGTACGATAGCTGCTCTGACCTTCCTTAGCTAGTACCTAGCCCAACATTTCCTCTTCATTTGATTTTTTTATGGATCGTTTTAGCAGAGGAAATGTGAGAATCAGTAAATTGTTGGCCTGGTATGTTAAGAGAAATGATGTAGCTTTGAAAAGCTCACATCCTCACTCTCACAAACCCACGTCACACAACAAAAACTATGTTTACATTTGAGTAGAGCTGTGACAGTGCCGTAAAACAAGCCGCGGCAATCCTATCAGTAAAAGAGGATACCATCTGCTAACCTCAAGGCTACAATGAAATATTTCATTTGAGCAAACATTAACAAAAAACATCACACATATTTTTTAGATGCCCTTAAATAACTCTCTGCACGGAGAGGTCTGTTTTTCTATTTGTGTACATTCAAGGATGCCATATGAAGCCCATAGCTGTCGACAATTCCCACTGCCGGAGCTGTATGAGAGGTTTCACAAGGCTAAAAGCTGAAGACACAAACAAACACGTTTCTCCCTGTTTATTGCTTGGCAAAAGGTTGTACCACAGCAAGCAAATAATAGAAAATATTTATTACTTTGGCCTGGAATCGCATGCCATATTTACAGTAACTCCAGATGAAATATCCACCGTGGCACTGACTTCATGTTTGCCTTCTGCGTAGTGGGAAAAAAAAACCCCTCCTGTTCAGCAAACCAGATATCTGCTGCTCATTACTTATGAGTCAATTTGTGTTGTTTTAATGAGTGAGACACAAGATGGGAGAAAAATAATCTGGTACTGGCATCTCAGAGTACAGCCAGACCTTTTAAAAGTAGCTGTTAGTTAAAAAGAAAAAAAGTTTGACATCTTTCATACATTTTTATAAATGTTTTTTTTATTTGTCTTCAGTAAGATTATTTCCAATTTCCTTCTTCAGGAAGAGCTAAACATGGTATATGTGATTTGTAGTTTTCTGTTGTTTTCATAATTACAGCCCACCTTGGAATGTGAATTACTAGTTTATATACACAGTGATTATTTCAAAATATATGAACAAGAAAATCAAAAGCATGATTATTTTTTGTATCGTTATGAATGAAACAGTTTCAAAAAATTGGTCTGAGGTATTCTTTTTTTTTCAGTAGCATTAAGTCAGTGTGGAGTTGTAATGAGAAACTACATTTGTTTTTAGTCAATCAGGTTCATATGAGACACCTGCCAAAGAGAACCAGGTTTTTCAGTCATTTGCATCTCTGAGTCAGTCAGCCCAAGTGTGGGGAAATCTATGTGCATATACAAACTACGCCAACTACCAGAGCGACTGAGTGATTCATTCATTTCATGAACGCTACTGTGAGCTACCGAATTACTGTTGTATAGTCACAGCTCAGCCTCATATCAAGGAAGCAAATGGGGGAACTGAGTTGAAACAGGCAACAAGAGCTTTTGCCATTTCCATTCAGCCAATAAACTTATTCACATGATACATTTTCTTCAAATGCATTTAGAATAACAGCAACATATTATCTGGTCTCGCCAGCTAGCATTAGCAATCAATGAACAATTTTCATTGAAACGAGGAATTATGACTTGTAGGTCAGTACACACATCGCACAAGCGAGGAATAACCTGCAACCGTCACACCAACAAAAAAAATACACAGACATTGAACTACTACCCCGAATGACAACGTTTTAGTAACGGTTAATCATTAAAAAAAACAAAATGACAAGTTTTCACTTTATTTAAGTATCACGAGAAATATATGTGGTGGACCTGAGTCATACAGGAGAGTCAGACAATGTTGCATCCCTGTTCAGGACCATTCACGCTCTGCATATGTGTTTATTATGCCGTCGCTAGATGATTGCCCGAGTCATCTCAACAGCTTTGATCACACAAGTTGCACATAGAGCGAACCGAGACCACTGGGAATACAGGAAGCACGGCGCAGCGAAGGGCACGGAAGCGGCACACTTGATTCAGGCCAGCTTGTTCTGACGGCTTTGTTGACTGTATCTCCTTCCCTCCCACACAACGCCGCTGCATAAACCCGATAGTCCTCTGAGTCAGAGTTGATGCAAACAACAAGAGAGCTTCGTGTCCAGCCAGAGCTGAGCAGGAGAATGGAAATCAACCCGGTGACATGTGATTTGCATAGACAGCACAGAGGGATTAGGGGATGATCAGCGCCGTCTCAGCGGAGAGGCAGAGCAGAGACATGCTGCTGTAATTCATGAGCACCTCAAGTCCCTCGGATTTGTTTTGATTTTTGATTTTTTTAGTTTTTCTTCTTTTTTTTTTTGCGTGATTCAAACCAGCAAATCCCGATCAGACAGTTATCCTGATAGGAGAAAAACACCCCGGCTCCACATTTGAATGTCTGCGGTCCCAACTTTTATCAATGACAGACAGACAACAGCACGTCAGGCGAGCATCACTTGATATTATGTTTCGCTCCGCGTATCAGCACAAGTCTGTCGTAAACAGATCCCCCTCTCTTCATTTATTTATTTATCTCTTCCAAATTTCCTGCAGTTGGCCCCTGACAAGCCTGTAGGGTTGTCAGGGTGTTTTTTTTTTTTTTTTTTCCTAAGGAGGAAGATGTAGTGTCTATTCGAGTCAGTGTGTGTTTTTTTTAAAACGGAGAGAGCCGGGCTGACATTATACCTGCTCCTGCTGCGCCAGCTGAAGGGGGATCCCCGGTGGCACCTTGTCGAGCAGCCGTGTCAATTGTTTGTTTGCATAGCGAATGGCTCCGGGCGCTGTTTTTCTAGCTGCGAGGATAAGCTGCTGATCACCACGGGCGGACCGTCAGGAACATGTGTGACAAGCAGGTAAATTCGCCGGGATCTGCGACGGTGTAGCTGTCATTAGAAAAAGGTAAAGAGAAGCATCTGCAGGGATGCAGAAAAGAGGAGGAAGGCTGCAATAGAAAGGAGGCCGGGAGAACGCGGTGTGCCACCGGTGTGGAGCGCTGCGCAAACCCTTTTGATTTATCTCACACGCCTTCAGAAAGCACTTGGGATGAGGAGGCAAAACTTGCAAAGTAATTGGATGAAACAGAGGCGCACAAGTCAGATGTGTGTCAGTTCAGGTCGGTCACTGTCACACAAGGCTTACTATCGGTGGAAGAGGCAACGTTAGCCTCATGTGGCTAGGGGATATGGGTTCACAAGGGGAGCAAAAACACTTTGTCAACTGAGAAAAGCCATTGGTGTCTTCCGGATGTGATAAAACACTACACTATTACCACAGCATTCACAGAAATCTCTGAGGAAACTACTCTGCATTTCTTCTTTGTCTACTTCCAAGGCCTTTGAGGGCAGTTGGCAGCAGCTTCTGTTTGCTGTTTCCATCACAGCTTAAAGGGAGATGATTGGATATTGAATCCATGACAACTTAAGCCCACAAAGACAGTTTCTTTCCCCAGAACTGTTAGTAGTCATAGAGACTCTGGAATCTACTGGACCACACCTGCCTCGTACTGTAATTCACACTTGCACTGTTGTTGTACAGAATTTTGTTCTTTTTACACTCTTGTTATCTTGTGTCTTCGATTACTGTACATAGATCTAAGACACACGAGAGGCAAATTCCTTCTTTGCCTCTACGCATCTTATCCACCAAAGCTGATTCTACATCTTCTGATTCAACTGAAAATGCTTTCTATGGCAAGACGGATGAGCTACATTTCAGGTTGAAATCTGTACAATCCAGCTGCCATTTCATGTTAAATTCATCTCTGACTAGATGGATTCTTTTCAAATGGGCGTCTCCAAAAACACAGTGCAGCGAAGTGTGTGTGTACCGTACAGCGCAAATTTATTACCTTTGTCTCCGAAGGAAAAGGCAGCTGCAAAGTTGTTGCTAAAAGCTTTATACGCCACTGATCAGGTCAAAAATAAATGGCAACGTGAAAGCAATTCCAGGACTTCACTGGAAGAATTATTTTCAATTAGTGCTTTGTCCACATAAGTTTCGCAACAGGTTAAAAGGATCACAATTGATCCACACAGCGGACAGAGGACAGTTGAAACTTGGGAAAAAATGCGGAACACAAAATCAATAGCTGCTATTTTCCTTTGGTTTAACTAATGGAGGCGTCTGAAAACACTGACAGCATGCTAAAGGAACGTCAAAAAAGCTTTGAGACATTTGAATCAAACACAACCCAACCTGCTCTGTAAATTCGGAGCACCTCAAAAATAAAACACATACTTTTCAGATTGAAAGAGAGATGGTCAGAGTTTTGCTACATTTATTCAAAAATAATTTTATATTACTGTTATTATAAGAATCCAGTCCCCCCGCCCCAATGCACAGTAGAAAACATTATTATTTTTTTAAATACATGAACTCACAAATAATCCCCGCTGGAGTCACTTGTGAAATCTCTCCTGTAATCCTGTTCTCTGTCATTAATGTCCAGACGCAGAATTCAAGCTTGAGCAAACTGTGCCAACATACACGACAAGGTTTCTTTTTCGTCTGTACAGCCTGCTGTGACTAGTCTGTAAGCTCTGCATGCTCTAAGTAAATCAAATCAAATCTCTTGCTCTCATTGCTCTTGTGTATTTTTTTTTTTTATTTCTGTGTGTGTGTGTGTGTGTGTTTGTGTGTTTGTGTGTACATGGCTCAGAAGAGAGTGCTATATATTGGTCCACTGCAATGCCAGCTATATCTTTCCCTGGAGACTGATCCCAGTGCATCCCGTCTCCAAACGCTACTTAGATGGGCCCTGTGGGAGTGGAGCCTCCAAGGGTCCCCGTCTGCAGGAGGTAGCACCTGCTGCGCTTTCTGCGCGGCTGCGCTGGAAGGGAAACAGAAACCTGCGTAAGATCCCGCCTTTCCAATATGCTTTTTGTTTTTCTTTTTTTTAATTTATTCATCATGCACTTCTCCAGATTTAATAATGAAAATGAAAATGTACCCCAGACTAGACAGTATATTTTGGTGTTGTGAAATTGCATGTGACTGAATTTCACAATTTTCACTTCTGGCAGAATATTAAAATGTCATTTTGACATAAAAATGGCTTCAATGGTGAACAAAATAGTGCAGAACTGAAAATAAACAGTAAAGCAAGTTACTCATGCATTTTTTCTATCTAGGTGAGTGCCGCTAATAGTGGACACAGAACAATACATTCAGTAAATGACTTATGTTACATTTGATGTACTTATTATCATATAGAGTTTATAATAAATTCACTTTTATTCAATTTCATGTCTTCCATGTCTTTTGTGTCTAGTTATCCTGTGTCACTTTCAATTGCATGATGCATTTAGCTGACCAACACAACCAATTAGAAGCTATATTCTTGAACCAACTCCTCAATATCTCCAACCAATAGGCTCCTTGTATGTTTATTATCTCCAATTGGTAAATGCTTTTTCAAGCACCCTGTGTCATGTTTTGGGATGTGATTATTGTGTCGATGGGCTCGCTGCACTGCGTGTGCTGAAACAATATTTCACACAGGCCTTCTTTAGCAAGTGAAGCTGGCTAATTAAATGCTCATATCCATTTTGTTTGTTTAGAGAAATGGTGGCAATTTGTCAGGGCGGTTCTGTGCCAAACATTGCCTTTGCCTGGAGCTCTTTGAGTCAACACTGAGAGAATGAAAATCTGGAAAAAGTGCCCATAAAAGCTATTTGAATTGCATAAATGCTTTTGAATAATAATTAAAAAAATGATGGAATGATGCATAAATCGCTAATTATAGCTCTAACATTTTGCTTTTAACGTTGCTCACATTTCCTTTTTATATATTTCCTCCTTTGAATGCCGACAGTGTAGCTGCAATTATTCAAAGCGTCGACTGCCTCCCCTTTGCCACTGATGCTCATCGCTCCTTTCTGCAGTTCAACCGCTTGATATCTCCCAAGATAATTTGATGGGAAATTTATTTCATTTGCACATCACACCACACTGGCTCTAATTAATTGTTCTGCTGTTCTGCGTGCGATGGTTGACTGAGTCCTTTGTGCGACTGCTGGCCTGGTGCTGTTCCATGATACTCAACACCACTGAAAAGCCGGGAACAGATGCCGCCCTCTCCTAAAAAGGTCCGGCAGCATGACACTGAAGCAAAACAGGTAAACAAACCCTGGAAATGATGAAACAATAGCTTCTGTTAATAGACGCTACTGATTTTCCCATTTGTTAAGACATACGATAGTTTTTTTTTTTTTTTTTTTGCTAAATTTTGATCCACAGAGTCAGTGGAACACCGTCACATCTAAATGCATGCAATCATTTCAATTCAATCTGTTGGATTTACTTTTAGGCTTTTCAGATGTATCCTGTTGTCTGCCATTGTTTATTATTCCAATAGGATTCCAAATGGAATATTGAATTATTCCAATACATTATTTCGCTCTTCACTCTAAAGTAGCTCCTACCTGTTTATCACTATAAAAAAAAATTGTACTTACATTATTTTGTACTTTGCACTTTACTACATTTCATACATTTAATTAAGATAAAGTTCAAACAGCCAAAAATAAGAAGAGCCAGAGGTATTTTACCAGCCGCAGTGCACAACTGGATGATCGACAGGACGAGCCTCGTCCTCCCCAGGTCCTGCAGCAAACATCTGCTCTGGGGCCTTTCTTCCTGGCCTGCAGCCACTGCCTGCACTGAAAGTCCACCAATATTTAACAGCAGGAGATGGATTCACGGTAGAAGAGCAGAGGATGTTTGTAAAAGCTGCTGGAGCTGGCACAACTGTTTCAAAGTGATTTTACGACGAGACAAAGGTTAGAATTAAAGTACCCGAATCCATTAAATGTGTACGTGTGGGATTTCTTTAAAAAGGCGGTTTCAGACCGGCTAGAACGCTTTGTGACAGCTTAAATGAGGTTCAACGCTGAAGGAACTTGTTTGGATTCAAGAGACGTTTTAAACCGACAGAGTCGTCACCTTGCGTGCAGTGTTTGAGGGGTGACAACAGAGCACAATTTGCAGCCGTAATTAAGCCAATTCCACCGTCCTTCATACTTCACGGCTCCCTTTAGTCTAATTTCTTTATCTGAGTGCACTACGGGTACCAGAGACATTCTTCCCCCTTGCTCATAACTATGCATGACAACTGTCTTTTTTTCTTCTTTTTTTTGGCCAGCCCCGGGGCCTGAGGCTCCCTGCTAATGCTCCAACTACTGTGCGGAGTTAAAGGAAAATAATATGCATCACCCCTCGTAATAATATTTTAAAAACATATACATAACAGCCCTTGTGGGTACAATAATTATTTATAATGTCAATTAGTCAGGATTCCATTACAAAGTTGTATTTTCATCAGTATGTTCATTAAGTTGAGGAAATAGAGGGAGGATTCAAGATGGTATGTGATGTTTTCTCCTCCTTTGTTAAGTTATTAGCTGGAGGAGGACGACGGATGTACACTATACATTTTGGCAGGTTAGTGTCCCAATGCAATGAGTGCACTTGTTATCACTGCTAACCAAGGAGGACTCAGGTGGGCCAGCAGGGCAGAAAGGCTCCTTCCACGTGAGGCAGGTGTGCCTGTGATTTGAAAGAACTGTAGATTCAAAACTTTAGCATGAACAGCTCATATCATTGGACCTCTAGTAACACCTGCTACGTCACGCTCCAGGGAGTTGCTGCCTACAGATAAAACACATCATGTAACCTGTAAATGCAAAGATTGTTGCAAAAAAAGCCTTTTTTTTTTTTTCTTGAAATACCATCTTTAGCAAGAGGTAAAGCCTTTGGTGGAAAACTGGATTTATTTTGAAATTGCCGCGCTTCCATTAGATGTGCTCTCCATTCACAGTTTCGCCTTGTGTAATCCTGGGGTTAATGGAAAAAGGCCCAGTGTTGTCAGATGGGTTGTTTTCCCAAGCTTTACAAAGGCATTTATTCTTGTATGAGCCACAAGATTTCCCTTGCGAAAACACATCTCATACTGTCTCATTTTCATTGGCAGTTACGCTTTTTTGGACCTGAGAACAAAAAGCTCAGCTGCGCTGAACTGTGAAGAAAGAGAGTGAAGAACGTTCCGTCCAAACTGCTTACTACTATTGTGAAGTTCAAAATGATACACCCTGCTTTTGACAATACCAGATATAAAGCAGCTGCTTGTCGTTAAGCACAAACAACAATAAAAAACAACAACATATACTTCAAGTTGAACACGCAGTGTGAGGGCATCAAAAGATGAAACAAAACCACTTCTGCACAGCGACCTGCAGCTTTTGAAGCGTTGAGCAGTTTGACAAAGTAAACACAGAAACTGAGTTATGAGTAACTTTTTCTCCCCTGTGTTAGACATCATTTTTGTGGCTTATTTTTCCAAGGAAGATGAAGATAATGTGAGGACACATATGTTTCTGCAGCGTCCTTGGGCCTGGGACACATGAAGAGCACATCTGCGCAAGTAGTTCATCGCATCACTTCTGACAGAAAGAGAAGCGAGGTCAAGGGAAAGACGAGCTGCTGCGATCACGGAGCACTATTTATATATATGAGGTCTTTCAGGAACTTAATATGACTGAGGTGACACAAATTAGTAGAAGGGCTACTTCGTCCCGTGTAGGCAAAGTTCACAACAGGGTTTCGGTCCCCTGCCATTACAGACTGTCGCTGGAGCAGGGATGATGAGAAGGGACGTCTCTAATTAGACCTTGTCAGCCCCAATGACATTCTAATCACGTGTTTCTGGTAATTACTCCTCCTTTACAATCTCCACGCTCATCTTAGTTTGACATGAAAGTGCTCACCACTAAAATGAACCTCTTTAAATGTATTACCACCTAATGGAGTATGTAACGCGCGCAGGGGGGGAAAGGGAAGGAAAAGCTGCCGCAAAACTTGCACTTTCAAGCCCCGAGGCGTCCGAACACCAGAAAGAAATCCCAACACTTTATCATCGCTGGTGCATAAAATTGAGGTGTGTGGTGTATTTACATGGACTAACAGAGTCTTGACACCAGCAAGTCTGTACTTATCTATTTGCACACCTTTTAGTTGGCTTTGCTTGATAGGCCGGCCCTCCTGAACCCCTACCAACTGAGCTGGTTATATGTGAAATTAAAAAGGGGGGGTGGGGGGGTGGTGGGATTTATTAAACAGCTGGCTGAAGCCAAACACGGATCCTGGACACTGGGCCTGAACATCGTTTCATTTTTTATTACACCTTAGCCTGCAAAAAATTGATTTGAACACTTGCGTGCACTCACACATTTGTAAGGGTTTATTTTTAGCGGGCGGGCTGGCAAAGGGTGTTTAGAGAAATGAAAAAGACGGAAGGCTCAAGACAAGCTCAACTCCACGAAGACACACATTTCAGGAAGAAATTATTTGCTTCCTACCGACTCGCAGCTGTGCTGCAAGTCACAACCATTTGATTTTGTGACCTGCCGAGGCTTCACATGACACACACAGTCACTTACTATCAAATCGGACGCATGACTTTAGCTTCTCAAGCGGAGGGGACGGTGATCAGCAGAGCGTTACGCTAAAATATTTACCATTTCCACCGTGAATCGGGTCTGCGACCGTCAGCTCGACCCATCGAGAAACTCCTGGTTACGCAAGACAGCGAGCAGGCAAAGCGGGTGGAGTCTGTGGTAAAAGGCAAGGACAGTGGCGACTGGGTAAAAAAATAAATAGGCCTTCCCTTCAAGATATTGCGGATGAATCAATTGATGCTGTTTTTCTGCACTTGTGCACTTTTTCTGCCAACCCAGCAAGGGAGGGGCGAGGGAGGGGGTGAGGTACGGCCAGTTGCCTTTGGCGGGACGACGTCTGAATTTTTACCTCGGTGTCACTGACGCTCTCGGCGACCCGACGCTTCCGTCTGTCGCCTGCTGCGCTATGGCGCTGGATTGTCTGCCAGACAGAAGGGCTGTGTGGGTGAACCTGGGTGATGGATGAGTTCTCCTCCACCCCTCCCCCGCTCCAGCGAAAACCCTCAGCGGGAACAAATGGCGAGCGGAATGCAAAAACTCACATCAATATCTGTTCGCGGCAAATTAATAGTGCTGGTAGTGCCGACCTGCGTGCGCCTTAAAACAAAGTGTCAGACTGCTTTTTAAAAGCAGCCGGTGCGTTAAGCTGCTTGCGCGAGGAAAAAATAAAAAAGCAACACTATCTGGGTCTTCAATCAAACGCTCGCGTGTTGCGTCGCCTCACCGGGCGACTTTCGGCTGACTGTTGGCAGAACAAACGCGCTGCTGTCTCGCCTGTAAGAGGAACAAATATTGATATGCTCCAGTGGCCTGCTATGTTAATTAAATACATGCTTATTGAAATTCAATGACAGCTGGAATTTCACAGCGGGCTGCGGGGGTGTGCGGAGGGGGAGGTGGCGGGGGTCTTTTCTCTCCCCCAAGAGTGTAAAACATAATTGGTTGACAGCAAAAAGTAACACACAATTAGTTAGGGAGGTTTAATTAATATTATTCAGGCGAGGTCCTCGCTTTGGATGCGTCCTGTGGCGTGGCGCCTAGCTGCCGCGCAGATGCTGCAGATGTGGCACTGGGAGCTTTAAGGCACTCGGCTGACACTTACAGCAGGGGTCCGAGGTTGAAGCTGTACGCCCTCGGGGCGAAATGATGAAAACAGAAGGAAAGGAAAAAGACACTTCTGCATAGCACATGCACGCTGGAATACTTCCCAGCTCACAGTTAAACGTGGATTTGGCGTAATGATGGCGTCAGTTTCAGTAGGTGTGATGGTGGATAAAGGGATTGTGTTTAGCGTTGTTGGCAAGTATTTAAAAGTGCACTTTCAAACACTATAGGATCTGGCAAATGCTACTGTGTACAGTGAAGCTAAATATTAAATGCTGAAAAAAATGCTTGCTTCAGGACAGTGATGCTTATTGTTTGCAAAGTCCCTCAACTTTAATTAAACTGCTTTTTTGGACATTTGCTGTGTTCTAAATCACATACTTCCATTTGTACAATCTACTCCGATATCCTTATTGTAAGTTGCAATAAATTGAACATGGATGCTGTTTTCCCTAGACCTCCTTCTACATCTTCTCCTGCTACTTTTTTAAACAGTAAAACTGCAAAGACCAGAGAGAAAAAAAGTGCACGGACAAAATGTGTTCACTCATAAAGACAGCAACCGCAAGACACTAACACCTGATAAGAATGCGCTAGCTAGGAGCTTCACTGAAGGTGTGTCCATCATGTTACATTATTAGACAGTTTTGTCGCTTCTGTACTTAAAATATGAAGTATGTAGTGGTTGTGTTAACAATAGCTGTGTGGCTAGAGGGAAATTTGATTTGAAATTAACCATGCTATACATATGCTACCGAGATAAATGGTAAGGCGTCATTGTGACGGCATTTAATCACAAGCTGAATATTAGTGTGGGGGAAAAACACTGTTAAAACACGATAGTGCCCTTGGGGGATAAAGGAATATAGTTAATTTGAAGCGGAACATGCACAAGCAAAATTAGTAGCAAATGAACCCATATTTGATTAAATCCATCCACAAGTTCAAACCTTTCAGCCTGCAGCTAAATGAAGCATGGATTTCCATCTAAATAATAATAACTAAACAGACAAGAGCAGAGCTGTGGCCAACATTTTAAATAGAGTAAAACAGCAAAAACAATTATCTGCCTCCCCTAATGGCCGAACGTTGTGTCTACCCAACATCCAACACCGAGGTCTTTAAACTGATACACTTAATTCAAGCAATTCCTTCTTCCCTGGGACAGTGGCGTTGACAGCCGGAGTCCTTTGTGAGTCATGCATCACACTCACTTAAATGGCCTCGCACTGCCTATGGACAACAGTGCACTTTGTTTTGGGCTATTGTGCCAAACATTAAAAAGCAATCTGGCTGCAGACTGATAGGACGAACATGCAATCGTTCCTCGGCTTCCCTCCCCTGGCGAACTGTTACTGTCATTGAGAGGTTGAAGGAGTGGGACCTCTGACAGCAGCAGGCAGACGGAAAATTTAAGACTCCTGACCTGGTCTTCAGTGAGGGCGGATGAAGGAGAGGAAGTTTAAGTGTTTAAATGGATGATTACAGTAATTATGTTAAGGTGAAGGTGCAAGACTAAAAACACTTTTCATAAGACCTTTGTAATGTTAATGAGTTATGTAACTGCCTTCCTGTAATTTAAAATATCACTCTGACAGTGAACATTTAGCTCACGTGATCTGTGATTTGTCCTTATCAAGCTGCAGGGTTCCTTGATGTGTTAAACTACAGAGACTGGATTGACTTCAATTATTGTTTATGTGTTGTATTACAATGACCATTCTTTCAAAAAGAGCCAGGTTCAACTGTGTGACTGTGAGGACCTGGAGTCCCAGGACAAGAGAGCTCTAGATGCATTTTTTCACCCACTGTCCTTAATAAAATACAAGCCTGCAAGATCCATGACAAATGATTTGATGTCTTCATATTATGATTAATTTCACATATGGTCACAGAAGTGATTATATTATTGATGTCGTCTGTGTCGATTTGCCATGGATGTAACAGTAACTGGCTCTTGGCAAGCGATCACATTATTAAGCAGAGAGGGAACAATGCGCTCCAAGGCAGCTTGACAGTGAGGATGTTTATTTTATTTCATTTTTTTTTCTTCCTCTTTCAAGGGGATTCACAAAGGGATAAAATACCTAATCAAATTGAGTCATGGACTAGTTCCTTTAAGTTGGTCCTATTCAAGAAAAATGTGTGTATAGACCTATTTTTGAAAAGAAAATTCCTTTTCCTTAAAAAGATTGATTGATGGTGTAATGTCGGTTTGTCCACCTTGTGAAATAATATATTTATCTCACACCGCACAATTATGTCTTGCATTTTTGCTAAATTCACATAATTTCGGTAACTTGAATAAATGGTAATGACATAGAGTCACTGACTCTACCAAGTTCAGGAGTGATTAAATGCATTTCTATCACGCTATTCTGGTTACAACAGAGGTTTGGTGATAATGTTGAAGATGAAACTGACAGCCCCCGAGAACGAGTGCGGAAAACATGCAGTGGTGTCACAATCTTTAAAGCTACGAGGCCGTGTGTTAACCACATTACTGATGTGAAAATGATCAGGGAGAAGCAGTGCTGTAGATTCTTTCTTTTTTTTGCAGCATTCCTAAGCAACCAAAGGGCAGAGACGATGAAGCGAAGAGCCAAGACTTCAGCAATTAACACACATTTCCTCCAGCTCGGCACTCTGGGCCTTGGAAAGAGTCATCGCAGAGTTAGAACAGAATAAATTAAGACAAAACTTAAGCCCTGGCGCAGATGATAATTTTCCAGGCAATTAAGACGGGCTGCGCTTTGGAAGGTGGGGTCAGTGCTCGCCCGTGGGCAAGTGCTAGCGATAAAAAGCAACGCGGCGCTGTTGTGGGCGATGTAAAAATGCTGCTCGTCAGCTGTCCTACAAGCTTGGGTAATTGACCCGGCTTTGAGACAGATGACTGATATCACGGAGTCATTAAGTTTGTTCGGAAGAAGTTCCCCGATGGCGTGTTTCCCTAAATGCCAAATGTATAAAACCACGCGTGAAACAGTTCCCATGGTCTGTCGGAAATAAAAAAAAAAGAGGCACACGCTTGTCTACGTGTGGCCAATTTAACATGAGCGTACGTAGCACATTAGGAAAAAAAACATACTTGAATAAAATGACACGACTAATTACGGCCACAACAGTCAGTATTTTTTCTTTTTCCCGACGGCATGCTGAAGGAAAGTCATAGATGTTTAATGAGTGTGAAAGACTGTTCATCCAATCATGGCGAACAAACACTCTTGTCATCAAATCCCTTAATGGCCACGCACACACACACGCACACGCACACGCACACACCCACACACACACACACACTGGCTGAAGTTGCTGTTTTGCTGACAATACGGCCACAACATCCTCGTAACACAACTCTTACTTTTTAAGTAGAGTCATTAGGGGAATTTGATGAAGCTTTAAAGTGAAAGGGCCCCCTGGTAGTGGGGAGTCCAGTGACTTATTCCAATCTCTGATTGTGCTGCTGGTTGCTGGGATCTTATTCGTCCTCATTCACAACAACTCATCAGTCTCAAAGTTCTTTAACATGTACCAATAAACCAGTGTTCTACAGCTGGGCAGATAAATATATCACACGCTGAACTCCTTCCTAAAAGAAACCTTTTGTGGTCGAATAAAGTGGCCACTGAATGTTTTAAGGATGGAGGTGTTGTGGTTCCAGAGGTACTATACTCCAAACCTTGGTTGTAACCAGTAATTACTTGAGTTCCCGTTGCCTTTCAATGACCTTCAATCATTGAAAGTGCTGCTCACTGGATATTTTCTCCTTTTGGGACCGTCCTCTGGGAAGCCCAGAGATGGTTGTGCCAGTGTGGAAATCCCAATAGTACCAGTCAAAACAAAAACCCATTTCTGAGTATTCATTGGCTGTGGGTTCTGAGAGATGGAGGGTAAAACTGTCAGAAACTTTTTGAATTATTATCCACGCACGTTATCAGGAGTTCAGAAACACACTGTCAGAATCGGGAGTTCTCAGCTCTCAGTCTTCAGTGAGCCAGTTTGTAAAACTTAGGAGAGGATGGGTCAACTTTTTTCAAACAAAGCTATTAAACTAAAAAAAATGAAAATAAAATACAATTAAAAAAAAAATAAAGTACAAAAAACCTCTGGGGTTTGAGACATAACAGCATTTAGCTTTCTGCCAAATGATTGAAGCCGAGTGTTTCCACCATGAGAAGTTTTGTCTTGGCTACTTTTCCTCTTGTCGTCAAACCCCCACACATATCACTCATCATCCATGTTAAATAATTAAGCAGCACAAACTGCTTTAATGGGCACGATTCATCTCTGTTACTTTAAAAGTGGGATGGTGGATGTATTTATGCACAAAACCAACTGGGGAATTGGTAGTTTGATTGAATGTGAAGTGACAGGAGGATGAAGTGAGAGTCTGAGGCTCATGATAAGCAAGATAAACATGATGACAAACCATGAGAACAGATTGGGACGTTTATTTGTTGAAGGCCTGAGCAGTTGCAGAACAGAAGACAACAAATACAAAAATATCTTGTTTGTTGTTTGTTTATGCTTCTGTTAGTATTCTCTCTCTCTTTCTCTCTCTCTGTTTGTGTGTGTGTGTGTGTGTGTGTGTGTGTGTGTGTGCGCATAGACACAGAGATTGTTGGAGTTTCTCATAAAATAGAAACATTGGAATTTTGGGTCATGACTTTAGGGGTGCTGCTCTTTTCCATTCAAAGTTTTGTTCATCTCCTGAAAGTGTGCAAGGGTCCACCTCACGAACTTACTGGGTAAAGAGTAACGCAACTTGCAGACTCTCCCTCCTTCTGGATCTGACCAGCACACACAGCAGAGCCATTCCAACCCAGGAACAGTCAGGCAGAACATCAGGTTTGAAGGAGACTTGGGACCTGAACATGAAGCACGAAGCTGGGTGGAGTAATTGGCATTCATACAATGTGGTCTGCAGCACCGACAAACATAAAGAAGCATACACGACTGGAACAAACGCGCCACACAAAGTTGAGGAGGACCGGTTTGCGCAACGGCGGCAATTAGCATCCAGCAAATGTCACCATGTTGCCCACGTGCGGTGCTGTAAAACAACGGGCGTCCCCCGTAGCTCTGCGATATTGCCATAGACATGCAAACATTGCAGTGAGTCTGCAGCTGGCTCGCATTAATTTATTGCAGTGTCTGCAATCAGCACACAGGAGTGCTGAAAGCGACTGAAATAGTACGTTTAGATGCAAATTAAGCGTCAGGCAAGACGGCACTTGTGCAAGATACAGCGAGTTGAGAAAAAAAAAGGGGAGGCCACCATCAGTTCCTCCCGATACTAAATATGGACGTTCTCGTTCCATTTAGCGGGGTCAAGAGTCGTGCTTGACGGCGTACATGTTGCCACCGGCGTTAACCCAACGCCGCTCCACTAGCGCGTCTGCGAGTTCCTCGCGGGGTTTTTCGAGGAGGCACCCTTGTTAGTCTCCACGCGCACAATTAACCCGAGCGCCGTCCACACCCCATCAGCAAGCTAATGAGCTAATGTCTAATAATGCACAGTGGGATGCGATGCACTCAGGCCATCAATCACTGTGCGCAGCACCACACCAGTGTGGGCCTGGTTGGGAAGATGTAGATGACTGGTTTGGTAAGAGACCAGCACCGTCCAGAAAGAAATCCTCAAATTTTTTGGTTTGGGAATGAAACTCGACCCAATTATTTTGGTTGAATATTCATTTGAAGAATGGAAATGGACTCCCAGGTTGCCACTCTTGAGCGTCGTTATTTCAATGTTGTAGTGCAGGGGTCCTAAGTGGACGAGAACTTCTGGTACTACTGACCCGCTGATGGAGAGAGTGATAGCATTGTTCAATCAGAAATGGGTGTTTAAGTCAAATCTTGGTTTGCATCCCTACAATTGCATTTAATTTGCATTTACTGCAATGGAATGGCAAAGTTGGGCTATGAATCAGCGGCTGCTCACTCTCTGGCTGGAGCTACTTTACTGTAATTGATATTTGTATCAGCAGACAGTAAGTAAAACAACCTCTCTGGCTCGGGGCACCAGCGTTTCCCTGAAATGTAAATGAGAGTTGGAGAAGAGGTCGGAGTGATTTAAGAGCCGGTGTCATCCACGCTGTTGTGCTAAGTCAGGCCGGGTGCTGAGTGCTTGGTTGCCAGGTCTGCACCCTGCCCCTCCTCCTCCTTTCCACGCACTCTCTTTGCTTTGCTTGTCTCGATCACCTTCATTTTTTTTTGTTTTGTTTTTCTTTTCTTCTTCCTTTTCCCCTGCCCTCTATATCTCCCTCTCAGGGCGGCTGCTATAACTCAGAGTCCATCTTAATCTTCCCGGAGAACACAGAGCCCCACGCACTGGCAGGCACACATATAAGCGCACAAAATCACACAGAAGAAGGCATATCCTGGGAGTCTGATGTTAGTCAGCTGTTGGGCTTCAGAGTCAACATTTACAGACTGCCTCCCTCAGAAAAAAAAGGACAGAAAAGCAGCGTGGCACACAAGGATGGAAAGTTTCCCAAATCCTTTGAATTCTTCTTCTTTTCTTCTAAGCTGTTCCCATCACATATCTTACACCAACTAACTTCACTTCCTCTGGTTCTCCGGCCTGCCAGTTCCAACCTCAGCATCCCTCCACAGATGTATTCACTGTCCGTCCTCTGGACACATCCCTACTGTCTCAGTCTGGACACTCTGGCTTTATCTTCAAAACATCTAACCTGCACTGATGCGCTCATTCCTTATCCCGTTCATCACAAATCTTTTGAATTAATGTCATGTATCCATCTCACCGGGAAGTGTTGAAAAGCGGAGTTCCTCTAGCGTGCCGCTAAGAGGGTTCCGCGTGGCTCTCGGCAGAGCCAGTCAGGTGGAAAGCAGAAACACGTTGGTCTCAGTCGCTCAGTCGTTGGTCTCAGTCGCACTCTCTGTTCTTGCGCTCATGTGAAAAACTCTGTCGAACACCGGCAGCATCTACAGTAATCTCTCTCGCAGCAGACATTGTTTCAAACTCAGCTAAAGCCCTTTGAAGAAGTTGATCCTCCCTCCTTTTTATTCACGGAGGACTCAATATGAAGCACCCGGTTCAAGATACCAATCAACTCTGATGCATCCATCCATTCAAGATGGGCGAACGGAATTTCAGAGCTGATATCCAAGGAACCCGGCAGCTGAGCGAGAGAGACAAAAATGAAAACAAAACAGGAGCATGTGGGATGTGCAGAGTTAAAAGGGTTGGAGGTAACACATTTTTCACAGTTAGATCACTCTGGCAATATGTCCAGTGGCTGGGTTCTCTTTCTGCACAGGGATCAGAGAATCAATTAGCGTTTGTCTCTGCATGGATTTCCTCCTGTGTGATTTTTTTTTTTTCATGTGCTCCTTTTTGAAACTCTTTCATGTTCCCCCGCTCACTGGCACGAGCTGGCACGTCAATGAGAGATAAATGAGCTGATTTTGCATGGCCGTCAGACGTAATAATGATACTGTTTGGCTGCTCTCATGTGCATTTAACGGCAGGACGTGAACGTCGTAACAACACGGGTAAAAATAGAAGTGCGTTTATAGGTGCTGCGGCGTGACACCAGCCAAGTGCTGTGAAGGGGAAACTCAGCTCTTGTTAACCTAAAATATGCTGAATGCTTCATTCTTCAAACAAACTCGCTCCTTTGATCATTCGGAGGTCCTTGGAAGTGCAGCGCAACAATAGCAAACATGCTAATTTATTCCAAAGAAAGGTTGTAGTGCGTATTTACAATTAAATGTGAACCACCGGAGGGAATTCCGTCTCGCGCCGGCGCTTTCCACCCCGTCGCTCGGCTCAAATGATGTCTTCTGCCGCAGCCGCGTGCGAAACAGGCTCACACCGGCGGAATGGAACAAACAGACAAAAGGGGCCCCGTCGGTTTGCCTTTGTGGCCTTATCTGGACCCGGCCAGCTCAAGGCGCATCACGGGGGACCGTGTGAAAGAGATGGCGTGTATCGCGTGTGAGCGAGCGCGGGGAGTCGCTATCACGGCGGATCTCCAGGTCATTTACCAGTCTGGGTGGTTTCATTAGTCTCCTTTGCAACAGCGCTCGCCGATTGCCATCTTGTTTGGCGGTGATTTATAATTCTGCCCCCTCGGAGTTTGCAGAAATACCTAAAGCAACTGCTCAAATAAGATAAGCAGGGTTCTTTATGTACGCTGTTGTCGTGGCACACATCAGACAGAGAGGGAGCAGCAGGAGCCCCGCGGCGACGCGCCACTTCTTCTTCTTCCTCCTCCTCTCTTTTTTTTGCAAGCATTTACAGTTTTTCAGCCGAGGCTGCAAGAATGCGAGAGGCTGTTGTTTCCAACTTTCCGGAACAAATATTGGCTCCAAATGAATGAGACAGTTGTCAGGTTCAATTTGGTTAATGCATGATGTCGCGCGACCTACAGAGGATTGCAGAGCGTCTGGGAGAAGAAAACAAATTCACACACACTGATGGCGGCGTTGTCATTTCACAGGGTTTATTTTTTTCTTTTTTCATGTTTCTGCACCATTTACATAAAACTGCAGGTGTAGGATGGGGGACTGAACATAAATAGGCGGTGGATGGGGGAGCATCACCACAGAGGCGGGATGGAGCTAATTGGATGGATGATTTAATCAGCCAACCTATCAAATTCAAATCAATAGCTAATTGTCGGCTTGTGTGCAGCTCCATTAGTTATACAATACACAAAGTGACAAAACAAAACAATAGTTACCGTGCTATTTTAAGTTTGACAGTGCACTTAGCTGTGAGCTGATGCACCTCCGCGCTCTGACAGTCGCTGAAAGCGCCGTGGCCATGAATTATGCACAGCAATTTTATCACTGCCACAAAACAGCTAATGGGCCGTGCGTTAGCCCAGATTAACAGTGGCATCGCCGGCACCGGCCCAGCGTAGGTGTACAGTATGTACGTGCGCGTTGGCAGACCAGTTCAGCGGTAGTTCAGACGGAGGAGGTCTATGCAAAGATAGCGCGAGGCAGCAAAACACAACATCGCTTGTCCGTGTGAGTTTTCGGTTTGCATATTCAACAAAGCAGCTTTTTCATGATTTGCTGAATTTGAATTTAGTCTTCAGGAATATCCACACACAAGCAAACCAGAGTACAAAAACACTGACAAAGATGGGAAGGCAACGATAAAACATTGATTTGCATGTTGTCACCGTCACAAAGTGTGTGGCTGGACACACTGTGGTGAAAACAAGCCCTTTGTGAAGTCATGAAGGGGCTGGCCAAGTGTTTTGTGCTGCCAACTGTGAAGCAAACAGTGTGGACGCTTCCTTTGCTTATCTCAATGAATTCAAGAAGAGACACAGAAGTGCATAACAATGTCAAGAATGTAAAACAAATGTAACCAAATAAATCAATAGAGAGATCAATGGATCCGATTTCCAGCGTCAGTGACAATTGATGCAACAACTTGAGATTTTGGAGGTTAAAACACAGTTAAAAATGTATTGAAAACGAGATGGCACTTGAATGGAGGAATAACCCATGACTAAATATTATTGATAAAGCTAATGCTGTTAGAAATGATAAAATCATACACAGCTGATGCTAGTTAAAATCCAAAACAGTGTTTTTAAAGGAGACTGTAAACTGAGGGCTAAACATGCTAATAATGTTAATAATCGTATATGGCATTTCTCATCTGGATTCCGGAACGGTATGGTAAATAAAAAGATACCGCTATTACAACTATGACTACGTGTATATACTCATGCACTGGGGCCAGATAATGCTATACCACGTCTTTGTTGTCCCTGTGCATTATTTTTTTCAGAAACAGTAAACTATATTTGAAAAGGTCAAATTCTGCATCGAGCTCCATTCAAGAGCTCAACTCTGTCCCCATCCTGACAGGCGGGAAGACATTAGGCCTGGAACAGGAACTGGAAAACTTACATGGGGCCTCATTATTGGCCCTGAATGTGGCCCCCAGGGCATTAAATCTCCTCCCATATATTCACTGTCAGACTCCTCAGTGGAGCCAATCAGCCAATGGCCCGTCAAGAGCTCGTCACATGCCACTCCCATATCTGTGGGGTCTGTGGCCGCCCGTGCTACTGCCTCTGCCATTAAGTCAGCCACACGTCTCGCCACGTTAGCTTGCCGGCTACGTGAGTGAATCAGCTCATTATAGGTATGTAGGCCAGCACATCTCAGCGCCGCTCCCTGGCGTTGGCTCCAATCAGGAGGGACAGGGCTGGAATTAGCGGGGCTCCTTCCGCGGAGCGCAGAGTCCGTCTGGGTGAAGACTTTATAGCCCCGGGGCGCCTCCTCTGAAAAGGCGTCACATTGGCTTCTGCCTCGGCAGATGACGAGACGAGCGAGCGAGCGTGACACGTACACCTACTGCAGAGGACTCACACTTTTTTAGGTTAGTCAGGACGGGGTTGGTCACTTCGCCTCCGAGGCATGAAATTATCCAGAGACCAAAACAAAAAAGGCTTCCACGGTCCGGCAAATGGAAAATAATTGGTGCTTCTCTAATCTTGTCTCATCAGTGGAAATCAGTACTTAAAACAGAAAACAATAAACAATAATAAAATAATAATAATAATAAAAAAAAAAAAAAAAAAAACAGGAGAAACCTTCCAGGGGCATTCCACAGTCTGATCCAACCTGTCAGGATGTATCTACTGGATCTGCAGAATAATGCACTGAACGCTTTTACGAATTTATATAATTTATTTATATTAAAAATAAAAATGTTGTGACCCAGCATGTTCACAGACTGGAGAGCTTTGGCTTAGAAATTATTTAAAGGCCCAGTGTGTCACATTTAGCAGCACCTAAATTGTAAAATTGTACAATGCAAATTAAAGTGTGCACCTCTGTTTTAGTGCGTTCCTCCTGATTTTATATATTTGCTAACATAAACAGATGTTGACAGAGCAGATGGAGATTCTGGGCTACATGACGGCACAGTATGGCTGCTTCCTAACTACTGGATCCACTCTTCCATTCTTTATGTAAATATTATTTTAAAACACACACACACGCACACGCGCACACACACACACACACACACACACACACACACACACACACACACACACACAACAAGTTGTCTGTTGCATGAATTTATTGAACTGAGAACTTAAATATTTAGGAGATTTTCTACTCCATTTCATGTCAACAGATCTAATTAAATGCAACACATTTGGCCCTACATGTTAGGCGCTACTTTAAGCAGACAGAGTGGTGTCTGGCTTACAGAATGTTTTTTTCTTTTCTTTTTTGACAGTTCATCATTATTTTTTTTTAGAGCAATTCACAAATCCACAAAGCCTTGATATGATGCAGAGCTGCAAAACGATGAGACTTTTTATATCCCACAGCAGGGAAATTCATTTATTGAAATATAAAGCCAGATTTGGAAAGTTAATCTTGGCACACCTGCAAGATAAATCACTTTAGTTCATCTCATTGATGAATCCCTTCAGGTAGACTGACCCGAAAGGACTGAACACGGATCTTTAATGAGCCTTTCAGTGAACCTGATGGCCCATCTGTCAGGAAGGATGCCTCTGTCTGAGTTGAAGAGACAACCACCCTATTTTACTGTACATTAAAGCAGGCAGGTGTGTGATGTTGTGGTGTGGGGGCAACACCATGGAGCAAATCATTGATCAAATTCCATATTTGTCTGGTAACGGAGTTTTTTCTCGGGGGAGAGGGCACACTGATATTAGAGGCCGCTTACAGTTTGGCGCCTGAGAACAATTGATTAAAAGCAGGCAGGCAGTAGAAAAATAACCATGTTCATGAATAATGATGGACGAGGTCTCGGATGCTCTGCGCACATTCCGGTGCCAGGCGGAGGGGAGCCGGCAGCTTATCGGACCAAAGCCGCCGCGTTCGCGGGGAAGATTCAACAAATCCCGCTCGATGGGGAAAGAGGAGCGTGTGACCCGCGAGCGTGCGGACGTGGGCGAACGCAGCGAGTATTCCAGCAGCCGATCCTGGGGGTTCACTGCATGGATACGTCCTGCGCGCTTGTGCGCCTGTGCGTGCAAGCTCACAGAGCGCGTGTGTGTGAATGGATGCGGCTGAAGTGGAAAACAGCTAATCCTCTGGATGCTTCGGCTCCACGAGGTGGAGGACAATCGCAGCCGGCGGGCAGCAGGAGTCCCAGACCAGGAGCGGCACCGAGGGCGAGGCGCAGAAAGGCCATCGCTGGGAAGCAAAGCGCAGGCCAAACAAATCAGAGGAGGAGGCGGGCGGAGGCGATAAACGATGAACACATCACGCGGCCCCTCGCTTCGCGAGGGGGGAGCCCAGGTCGCCCCACCCCTGCTCAGTCACTTAGAGAGAGGTGCATTGTGGGAGATCAGGTTATTAACCCCTGAGCGGACACGTTCAGCGAACGCCGCTTTCAGAGGGATTGTTCATAGATATGCATGCAAATACAAACAGTGCAATGCGTTTTTTTCTCCTCTACTTTTTTCCTCCACGTTCCGCCCAGCGCGGGCTGGACAGACGGCGAGCAATTTCAGGCCCGACCCCGACGCGAACTCCATTTATTTTACGCGGCACTCGACTCGTAACGACGACGCGGAGGGGTCGTCTCCGTCGCAACGGCGGAAAATGAAATCTCGCCAAGTTTCATCTCGGCTGACTTGATGTGGGAGAGCAGATATTTTGCAAGAGTACACATGTCGGAATTCTATACATATATATTTCCCCGTGTCCCAGATTTCATGAAGCGGAGGAAAAATAAATAAATAAATATACATATATATATATATATATATATATATATATATTTATATAAATGAGAGAGAAAAAGAAATGGGAGCGAGAAGACACCAGGGATCATATTTCTTATTCTTCTGTTTTCTCCCTCGTCTGTGTCAGGAAGGATTCAGGGAGAATTCTTCTGAATTATTAATTCACTCTGCGTTTCGATTTGTACGGCTTGTCACTTTTATCAAATTAAAATTAATTTCAGCTCGTTTTGAAATCTGACTGTTGGACAGCGTAAGTGTAAGTCAGACGCTGGTATAAAGAAAAGTGTAAAAAAAAAAATGTGAATAATAATTCCACCTTGACCCAAATTATGGCTGTGATGATGGTGGAATATTGGACGTGTGGCTATTGATTCATGAACCTCTGCGGCACAGAATTACATCCAATAATAGGTACATACATATGCAAAACACATACTACGCAATCATTTTCAGTGTCAGTGTCGTTGAGTGACCACTCTGAAAGGATTATTCCACTCAACATGTTTCTACTCACCACTGTGTTGTCAAAGGCACTGGTGAAATTCTCTAATCCGCATAAGGCACCAATGTTAACAGGTGTACGAAACTACAGCCACTGTCAGAACAACGGACAGGAATAAAATAACAGGACGCAAAAATAAGATGTGGTCATCCTCATGTGGACTAGCAGAATGAAAGTATTACGTGTTTTTTTTTTTTCCCCTCTACTCTTGAGAACGTGGCTGCCATTGTGTTGGGATGCTTTCCTTCTGTGAAAAGTGTGGGATGGTCTTGTTGATTAGAAAATTGCCACCAGCGCCTCCAACTACACAGCGGCGCTTCATCAGTGGGTTTGCGAGATTTCAATTTTGGGTGAACTCTCCCATTTAATCCCCTTACACTTGTTCTAATGACGATAAACTATGTCTATTCTCATTATCAATTAATTACCTCATAAGATTGAGGGAAACATGTCGATAGCCTACAGTCCCTGGAAGCAGATATCTGCTACGCTCATCTGCAGTTTGCTGGTGGCTGATGTAGATTTCTTAGCAGCTGCCGATAATTAGAGATTAGAGAGAAGAGCCCATTGACAATTATGAATTGGAATTTAATTTGCAAAGAGTTGGATGTTGGAAAGAGAAAGTTACATTCTTTATATGGCATTAATCCAACTTTAAACGCAGTTCCAGTGGGATTGTGTGGCCAAAGCTTGGAGCCGGCAGGAGGTCGACCTTTGCTGCCTGGCTTGTCACAGGTGAGCTGCCTACTCAGTTTTGCCCTAATGTAAAGTGGTTTTAAACGTCTCTCCACCTATCTGCCTTTTGTATCAAATTGTCTTGGCGGAGGAGAGCGTGACGACACTTGACCTCCGTAACCCGTGCGGTTATCACAAGGTCCGTCTCTTGTTCCCGCTCGCTTATTACCGCTGAACGGCGCTCACACACTTAACAAAAAAAAAAAAAAAAAAAAATGGCCCTGAAGTGATTCCTTGCGCGTCCTCCGACAGATCTACGACGCTTTCAGCCCGCGCCGCTCACTTAATCACGTCTTGTTGCTTTAATGACTAGAACTGTTAATAATCACACTTTAAACTGCTCGTTAATCTCGCTCCGTAACATCCTTTTGTCTCTGCGCCACAACGGCGTTCTGCTGCGTCGGCGTTCCCACAAGTACATCCTTTGATCCGGAGCAGGGCCGCTCACGTTTTTCCATTCAAATCCTCTCTTGCTGAGTGCGGGTTTCTCGACAGGGAGGAGAGAATCCGTTCAGCAGTCGGGTCCGGGCCGAGGGGATTGAGACGTTCCCCGCCTGCGCTGCTGCCAGTTTGCACCCCCCAGCCCCACCCCCGCCAAATATAAATATTGAATTGCCTCTTTAAATTGCCTGGGAGGCCCCTCCGCCCCGCTCCTCTCATATAGGCTTAAGAGAAGAAGGCCTATTTAAAGACCTGAAAGACTTTTAGCTCTAATGCGCTGCTCAGCAGAGCGTCGCGACGGCCAGATTGACGCCATTTTTTTTTTTACTTTAACCAAGCCCACCTATTAGTGTCACTCTGCCGCCGTGGTGGCACATTAAAAATATACTAATGATGTTTCTTCACCAAACGTCTAATGGGGTATTAGCCGAGAGAGTGGCTGCTCTCTGCTAACCGCGCTCTCGACGCCGCCGCCCCCCGCCAAAAAAGAGAAAAGGAGAGAGAGAGAGAGAGAGAGGGAGAGAAATTCCTCCCTGTGTCACAGATGTCACACAGTTGTTTTATATGCAAATGCTGCCGCCGGAGAAGGATTTCCGTGAGAAAAGGGGAGCGGAAAAGTTAAAGCCTGCACTCGCTTTAACCTCTGTTGACCGCCGTGGCTTTATTTTACGCTGTCTGGCCATTTTGCAAGGAGCCAGATGGGTGTCAGGGAGACGAGCGGCAGGCTTAGTTCCAGCCAGAGGCCCGACCCGGCCCGCTGCTCCAACCTGGTGAGCTTCACAGAGTCGCCGCCGAGCATCATTTTGCATGACCAGCCAACCCCCCCCCAACCCCTCCCTCCTCACCCCAACTCCCTGGGGGTGCGACTGTGGAACCACTGGAGGGGAAAGTGAAATACGCTGCTTCTGCACAGGGTCAGCTTTAGGGTAGCGTTGACACCTGCTGCCAGCCGTGTTCAACACAGCAGGCAGTGGCAGTGGTGGTGGGAGATCACCCCACCCCCCACCTTTCCCTGATTAGCAGCATTTCATACACAATGCATTTTAAAGTTTTGGGTCACGTGACAGTCGTTAAAAATAATTAAGCGCCGCATTTTCCTTTGCTAATGATAAGCCTCCGTATTGACATGATCCTCCCACCTTCCAAATTTATATTCAGGGCGCCGCCGCTCCAGCAGCGGCGAAAATGGCATTGAGAATGAGTATCGATCGGTATCTATTTTTCCTGCCGGGGCTGATCGACTCCCGCTCATTACATCTACGATCCTCCAGGGTATTTTCTTTTACATGCGCACAAAGAAGATGAGACAGAAGGCTGATGCATAACACAATGAGCAGGATGCTGCACATAAGATAAACAGGAGAAGAAGAAGAAGAAGAAGAAGAAGAAGAAGAAGAAGATTTTTGATTTTTACAATCACATTTATTACAAAATACAGGCTAAAAACTTATGCACCTTTTCCTAACATAAATAAATGATTAAACAAAGAATTAAATGAACTAAAAAAATATAATAATGAACAACAACACAAAATCAAAACCAAGCCAAAAGAGACAACCCATTCAAAACAAAAATGAAATAAAAATAAAATATTAAAGAAAAATAAATACATAAATAGACAAATAAAAATAAAAACACAAAAAAAACACGAACACAAATCAAAAGCCAAAAAAAGAAAACATTCAACCTTTTAGAAGAAGAAGAAGAAGAAGAAGAAGAAGAAGAAGGCAAGCAGTGAGCACGCCTGCGTTTTTGCTGCTCACCGGTTATTGAGGACGGAGGTCAAACCTTCTAATGACGCAAAGAAACAGACAAAATCTCTGACACACAGTGCATAACAAGTTTATGAGACCACCCAATGTCAGGTTTATGCCCCAGCAGCCCTGAATGACCCTGAATTTTTATATTTGTTCTGTCATTATTTCTTCATAAAGATGTCAAAGTTATTTACTTGTGTTCTTGCTTGAATGTCATCCTTGATTCATTTGCGACTTCTCAGAGAAGTCAAATCAAATGTAGGTGTTTCAAAGCTAAATATAAAGGACTATTTAGTTCAGTTCAGTTTTTATATTAGCAAAAAAAAAATTAAAACCATTTTTGAAAGATTTCTAAAATGTTTTCTTTGTCTTCAAAACAGGTATAAACATATCCTGGCTAAGCACTGTGTGTATGTCACATGTGCCCAGCTCCTATCAGGTCCACTCACTCCTCATGAGATTCACCACACACACCATATATATGACCACTTGCAGGCGCAGTTGCACACCGCTGCTCCCGGCTCATTAGCAACCATTTGCGGCTCTGCTTTCAGGGAGCAATTTGGACCCCCCGGCTCTTGCCCAGGGCCATTTCAGCATGCGGGATGCAGGGGTCGCAGACCAAACCGCCAACTTTCCGCTCACTCTGCCACCTCGGGCGGGATCCACACAAAAATTGATGCAGCATTTAGTATGTCTGCATAAATGTACTGACAGGCCTCGATTGGGGTTCAACAGCTCGCCGCAGCTGCAGCCTCATTGGATTGGATGTGAATGGTATTGGTTTTAAAGTGGGGAGGATTATGAGACAAAGTAATAGTAATAATAGTCAACACAGTGCTGTTTTCCAAGACACTCTGCATCTCTTTGATAGAGCTGCATGGATTGACCCACACTGGTGGATGATTTTTGCTTTGATCACTAGACTTTTTTGTGTAGCCACATGTAGCACGTTACAGTCACACAGGTGGTTTTTGACTGCCTTGCAGCATGCTGGTAGTGCGGGAAATTTTAAGGCAGTGAACCACTTTGTAAAACCTTGACATTACACACAAAGCGGCGACAGACAAAGCTAGCCAGAACACACAGGTTGCTGTCACTCACAAGCAATAATAATAAACACAATGTCTCTACAAGGCAAATACTCGGCTCAGCACGGCCAACCGGCCTGCCTGCAGTTGAGCTGCGGAGACTTAATAGAGAAACTGAGGCTATTTTTCTGCTTGGGAACTTCAGAATAGGCAAAAATCAGTATTGGCAGGTTGGGCTCTTTACAAAATCAGCAAGCAGGATCCGCTGAGAAAATTGCAACCCCCACTCTGATATTATAGAGCTGGAGTCGCTTGATAGGAATCCAGTGTAAAATTGTTCGTAGCCATTTCACAGCTGACGGGGCAATCTGCAGCAAGGCCTGCTTCTTTTGTGCACCACTGAGTGGGTGTGTGCGGGTGTGTGTGTGTGTGTGTGTGTGTGTGTGTGTGTGTGTGTGTGTGTGTGTGGATTCTGAGGAAAAAAAAAATCATTTTATTCAGATTTTATTATTGCTTTTTTTAAACTTCCGTGCATACACTCAGCGCCACTGCTTCCACCCGGACCCCCTGCCGCGTCCACACGCCACCGGTCAGCGAAGGTGTCTGCGCGTGAAGCCCCCCCCCCTCCCCCCTCCCTCTTTATCATCCGGTCGCTCGCACGCCTCACCGGCTTCCGTGTCACTTATCAAATGAAACGCTTTCGCGACACTGCGAGCCATTGCCATGGAGACCGATGAGGTTTTAAGAAGGGGGTTTGGCGGATGTAATGAAAGTGTGAAAGTACATTATATATGGCTTGATAAAAGTTCACACGCTGCATTTTTGAGCAGCAAAGGTTCTTTTAATGAGAAAACAAGCTCTAGCCGCTGTACTCGCCAGGGCCTTCCGTGTTATGAATAGCTCGGTCGCCTATACATTACAGGAAGAAATTCAACATGTCTGCCAGGGGTACTTGGGGAAATCACATTCCTTGGTGTGTGGGAGTGTTGCTTTTTATTACCTGCCTCAGAGCTTCAAATCCAATTCCATCTCCTCACTTCTCCCTGGGCCTTCCTCTGTCAGTGCGCGGAGAACATTGGATGGGCGGCGGCGCAGCCTCCTGGATTCAGGAGCGGCTATAGCCTGCAGGTGACTTTAAATTAACACCCTTCATTAAGAGCATCCATCACCGCGGATCCATGGGGAATGGCCACGGAGAAGCCGCGGCACGCAAGTAGGAAAATGGCACTAATGCTGAGAGCCTGAGCGCAATAATCCACCCCGAGAAACACGTCCTCCATAGATTATTTTTGGACAGAAGGCGGAAGGTTTTCTCTCTCTCTCCTACCTGACTCTCGGCCTGTCTGCCAGCCAAACTGGGCCGATTAGATGTGCAGGAGTTTGGCGGGGTGAGCCCAACGGAAAAAGGACTTTTTCCTTTGTTTTTAAAGTTCCTTCAGAGATCACAGCCACCGCCACGGACGCCTCTCCAACCATCCAAGACAGGAGGCAGGCTGGGCATGTGGGGTGACAGCAAAGTGTGCTTCGTTTACATTCAGGGGGACTGGAGCAATATTCCCTCGGCCAACTTATCCTGCTGAAACAGCGGCCACACTTGGCCGACAGAGCCGCGCTTTTCTCAGCCGCCTGGAAGCTACGGGGGCTAGCGGGGGCTTTAGCAAAGGGGAGCGGGAAAAAAAAAAAAGAGAAGGAAAAAAAATTCAGGGGCCGCCGTGCACACAACGCTGGGCCAGGATCCCCGAGTTGAATTTCTGAAGGGCTTATTATTCTGGATTGAGGAGAAAAGTGGCATTGAGGGGCGGAACGGGTGAACGGGGGCTGGAGGCAAAGTGTCCATCAGAGCTTCTTTGGTGCGTTTAGACACATCACCGCTGGGACAAATGGGGATCAGAGGCTGGAGTGACTCACAGGAGTCAAATTGCATAGCTGTCACACCGGGGTAAAAATGGAGGCCTTGAAAACTGAAAATCAATCTGAAATTAAGCGTTAAATTACAAAAAAAGAAAAAAGTGTCAGGAAAAATTGCACGCCAAGTGAAAGACTATCAAAAGAACCGAAGAAAGAAAAAGTGGATACAATTAAGAGCGTCATTGATCAAGCAACCTGAGACATGATTGTGTTTTCGAATTAAAACTTGAAAGAATCGACTTTGAACCCTTTAATTTCACAAAGAGTCCAGTGGAGGAGAGCGGAATACATTACCATCCCCGCCGACTGCACCCGCTGCTGACATCTCACCAATCTACATCCAAGGGCTTCAAAAGGGAATAAAATTATGAGGAAATTACAAGGCGAGTGAGTTTGGGTCCCACACGGGGAATTAAAACTTATTATCTGTGACAACCTGTCAGCCGGCGAGAACTCAAACATGAGCACAGAGCTCGGCGAGCCGCTGAGGGAAGCGGCGAAGAAAAGAATGATTAAAGGAGAGGGGAAGGGAAAGAGAAAGGGCCAGTTTAAGACGTCGCTTTGCTGCGCGGGACGAAGCGCCTCCCGGTAGGCTGAGCGAGCGGCAAATGTTTTTCCACAGCTGTGATTCCAGGGGTTTGATTTTTCGCCTGGTTTTACATTTGTTTTGCCGTCTCTTTGAATGACGCGCTGAGAGACCTGATCCCTCCGGGAGAGACACACAGCCGAGTGTATGAAAAGCCCTCGTACAACGACTCTGTCAACACTACCAAAGAAAAAAAAAGGGGCCGGCTAATGATGGTTAATGAGCAGAGCGAATCAAACCTCGCCTGCTTTAAAACAAGTTCAAGCGCAGCCCGCCGCAGTCATTTTACCCAGTTCAGGAGAATTACAATGCTCTCCAGAGCCGACAGTCAGACACAATTAGTGGGACTGACGGCAAATTAGACCAAATGATCGTGCCGTTTGATTTAATGGGTCTGGAGTGGCGCGCTCATGCTCGCGCATCCGCGGCCGTGATGTCATGAGTGTGAATCCCTGCGGGGGCGAGTCAAACGTTTTACTTTAATGCCCCCCAAGGAAATCTACTCTGACTCGGTCCGCCCACCCCTAAGGTCCCACCTGGGAACCTCTGGAAAGATGCGTTTAAAATTACAAAAACAAAAACAACAAAACTGCAAAGCTTATCGTAAAATGTTAGAAAAAGAATCAGCAACTTGTAAAAGTTAAGCTTCAGGGAAACTTGAGAAAAGTCTTAAAGACAGTCAAGCGCAGGTTCAGGTTCTGGAACTCTTGTTTGCAGTTTGATTTCTCCCAATAGATACTTGATGGCAATGAACACAATGCCAGCGCCACCGGCTGCTCCGGCCTGTTAAATAATCCAGAGGTGTGGGGGAGGGAGGGAGGGGAGGGAAGGGGAATTTTGGGTGGCTGATTCCTCGGCTTTGTGTCATCCTGCTGACATTTGCTGCATTTGCATGGCAGCTGGAGATCCTCGGATTAAGCGCTTACAAGAGTGTTGCCATATCTCATTTAACAACATAATCATCTTATGAGGAAGGCGATGTTTCATCCCCGATGCCTTACAAAGCTCGCCGCACTGCCCCCCCCCTCCGGCTCTCCCACTCCCCGCTCATCTGCTTTCCTTGTCTCCATCTTTCCTCCCAGCTTTCCTTTTTTCCTTTCTTTTCTTTTTTCGTTAGCAGAGCGACACTAACTTGCGAGTCTGAGGTAATCTTGCAGAAACAGGAGTAGGCGCGCGCACCCAGGCTGCTCTCTCATTTTCTGTCTTCTTCTTTCTTTCTCCAAAAGGAAGGTATTTGAGGAGTCCCAGGCTGAATGGAGGCGTCTGCGGGACAGAGTGCCAACAACGACAACGACAATGACGACAAAAACAAGGAAAGAGCCGCGCCAACACAAAGAGCACTGTGGATGCTTGTCCTTCACGCAGCCGAAGGTGCCGTGCTGCACTAAAACCTCGGAGGCATGACGTCCTTCCAGTTCAGCCTGTATCGATCCCGTGCAACAGCTGGGAGCGGCACCCGCTTCGATTTTATTGGTAATTTGAGGCGTCGATAAAGGAAGGAGCAGGCCGTGACAGCGTACAAATGATCTCATTAGCTCTGCTGTTGTCGCTTCGATAAAGTTTTCAAATATCTGTTTGGTAAATCCGGGGTTTTCAGTGGAGAGCCTGTTCTCACATGGCCTTTACTGTCCTGCAAACAGGAATCACAGCGTGCTCCCCCAAAGGTCGGCCAAAGTGGTGTGTATGGGGTTTCACAACATTTTTTTTGCAAAAGGATTTCAAAGCTGTTTTCAAACAGAATTGCTCTGCAACCAATAAAAAAGATAAAAAACAAAAACAAAACAACACGTCAGAGGGATTCGGAGTCCTTTTTTGTCATGTTTTTTTTTTTTTTTTTCAAAAAGTAAATTTACCATCTATTGATCTTGGCACATAATGTTTTCTTCAAAAACATTTTCCTCAAAGAAAAGCAAAAGGAAAACCCCTCCCCATTATTTGGAAAGCAAAATGAAAGGAGAGTTTGAAACTTCTCTTTTGTCCAGACAAGTGTTTTGGTTTTGGTCTTTGGCTCTCTGACTCCAGACGGGGAGAGAAATGCTTGTGTTTTTATTATTCTGTCACCATGTCATGGCCCTTCAGCCCTCGCTCCTTATTTATTCCAACATGTGATTCTATTTCTTCCCCCTCGGCGTGTGATCAAATCTGCAGCCGCTCCACTGGAAATCCAGGCTCAGGCGTCTCTCTGTCTCCCCGCCGCACTTTATTCATTTCACAAGGCGCCTCCTGAATTTGCAGGTGGGTCCAGTGAGGAAGTGTGCCGACACTGTCCTGCCGACGCTGTTTCATATCCTAAATAATTGGAGCAGAGCAGGCTGGCATTTATCCAAGCAGTTACCCCGGCCGGCTCCGTTCTCACCTTCTGTCCATTCAACTCCAAGTGGTTGCGAAGACAGCGTTTAAAATGAACAGCCCTTGGTTAGCGCAGAACGCTGTATAGAGGCTGAAACGAGAGATAAAAAAAAAAAAATGCAGCCACAGCCGCCACTGATGTCTTAAATTCTGCAAAAAATAAAAAGGTATTTGTCTCTGCAGGCAGGCTGAGAGGAAAACAGAACCCCGCCCCTCGCCCCCCCGTCACGATAATTGTTTACATATGCATTCTCTCTGAGGACGAGTGAGGAGATGAATAAACGACTTGTGTTTGTCCTCGTCGAGGCGTGCGTCATTAAAGTATTCTTGGCGCTGCCTAATTTGACGAACCTGGCCGACTGGATCATGTCTCGGCTGAATTACAGCGCGGGCGGCGCTTTTGTTTTTCCTTCTTCTTTTTTTTAGTGGCACGGCTCGCGCGCAACTCGTTGAGGCACACATCTCCCCCCCTCTAATGGAGACTCATCCCGAGCCTTTGCCGCTTTCTTCTTCCTCTCTTCTTCCTCTCTTCCTCATTTTGGAAGGTTTGCTTGCATCCTCCTATTTTGCTCCTCTCAGTTTCTCCCTGTGAGCTGCCACAGGGACCAGATGTAGCCTGGAGGCAGAGATTTCACTGAGCAAGCAGCCTGTGTGTGTGTGTGTGTGTGTGTGTGTGTGTGTATGTTCTCACTCTCCTCTCTTATATTCAAACCATTTTCCGTGAACAGGTACCTTTTTAATATAAATATAGAACTTTATGACTCATAGCATAATTGCCTCTTTGATTTATCACTGTCCGCCTGAAATGAGAGATTAATGTCTTGTTTACAGAAAAGCTATTAAGTGACAGACATCACCACCACACCAGTAATCACAAGGTTAGTTGTGCTGTATTTTTCTCTTCTTTTCTATTTCTCTAAACCTCTGAATGACTAAAAAATAAAAGATTGCGTTTGTTTATTTGCTCCGCATGCCGATTTTTCGCGCGGTGCAACAGTTGGCCAGGACATATGGCGCGCTGCGAGCGTGGGCACCGTTGTGCGGCACCGCTTCATCGTACACAGATGTTTGACGCGAGCTGGGAAAACAATAAAGAACAAAGGAGTTTAGCATTAATTAAAATGTTTACCTGGCGAGATTGACATTATTGTGACACACCGGCTATTTGTTGTTTCATTCCTACTCTATCTGAGAAAGAAACGCACGTTCACTGCTCAGATTTTTAGACTTTGAAGCCGTTTCATCATCACTTGTCTAATGTATGAGTGTTGTACGCAGCTCATTAACTGATAAGAGTGTGACGCCTCAAAATGGACAAAAATAAGCCACAGACTCTCGGTTTAACATACAGTTCACCGGCATCCACCACCAGATGTAATAGTTAACCTTTGAGTGAAATCAGGACAATGCTGCTGTTATCCTGTGTATAAATGGAATTAAAGAGGAAATAACTCTTCCTTCTTTTAGCTGGGGAAAATTTGTAAGCTGCTCAGGAACCCCATGTTCACTTAACAGGCTTTGATTGGTTGTCATGTTTTGTCTTTTTTACTGTCTTTCTGGGTTCGCTTTCAAATTAAGAGCCTGCTGGGATGTTTATTCTGTTCAGTTCCGTTATTATAGAAATTGTTCACTTTTTATTCCAATTTTTCATTACGAAGCACCAATCAGGGCTGTTTAAACCAAGTCAACAGCTGAACTTAAATAGCAGCATATGACAAGATGTTTGTGATCTAAGAGGGACAAATGCATCCCTTTTCAGGCAGGAAACAGAATGGATCCACGACCACACAGTATGTTTGGGATCAATAGTTTGCAAACTAGCTGCTTTTCTTTGGATCATTTACTCAAAAGTTAAAACAAAAATACCCAGGCCCTCCATTGACAGTAAATGGATGAAATGCCATTTATCATCCCTCAAACAGGAAAGATGTTGGGAGCAGAAGTTCAGAGATGAAGAAAAAACTTATCCACGATCAGGAACCTTCAAAAGTAAACTAGAAAAGATCCAGAGACAATAAAAGCCAGAGCGACTTGGAGCTCTGCAGCCGCAGAGCACCGTGAGTTCCAATAAAGTTACACTTGAGCGAAAACCACTTTTAACAGGTGGCAGAGATGATATTGGATCGCGCTCCGCTTCCTGTTCAGCCCTAAATTTCCTGTTTGTGTGCAGCACAACTGAACGCTGCGAAGAACAATGGAGGAGATGCAGCCACCACCTCCTCCTCCACCACCTCCTCCAACCCCACACCCCCTGTCCTCGTCCTCCAGCCCCCCCCCTCCTCCGGAGTGGCTGCAGGCGCAGCAACACCTCGGAGCTCGCGGGCGTCTTCGGTAAAACCTGAGGATTTATGCGGAGGCTGAGGCGCATCAATCATATTGATTCTCCGGGCCTCATCACCCCATATAAAGTCTTTAGTCTAATAATGTTGTCCATGGATTTGGAAGTGTGTTCACACCGCCACTGTCAGTTCATTTAGACGCTCCCTTGGAGCGCTGGCAGCCATCACGGCTCATAAGCAGCGTGTCAGTCAGAGCGAAGGGGGCGCCGAGAGGCGGCGTCCCGGCCGTCGGAGGTGCAAACACGACGGCGGCGAGACGGCGACGCCCCACGCCACTCCAGGGTGCGTTAAATGTTGTTTCCAAGAATACCAGATGTGTGACTGGGCCGGGTGAGGGGAGGGGGAGGAGGGTGGGGGCAGACCATGATGGAGGATGACTCATTATGACAGTCGTGACTGTCAGTTTGCTTTCCTGGTGCCTTCGCAGGGACGCCGGCGCTACCCAGCAGCAAGTGAGCGCTCGCCCCCACCCATCCCTCACTTGTCACATGACATTTGGGGATAAACATGCGGGACGTGTGTGTTTTGATCTCAGATATCATCCTGTATCGCGTCTGACAATGAAACTCTTCAAGGAATTGCAACATTTTTTTTTTTTTTTTATTAAAAAAGTTTGAAAATAAAGGAGGAGACAGTCGGGATAGTTTCCCATGGTTCATTTCCTGAAAGTTGGAGGAAAATATAGTCTAGTGGTGAAGGCCTCCTTTAAAACGGGAAAAATAAAAAAAAAGAAATTCAATCTGGATTTTATCTTAAAGCGAGGTACCTATGGTGCCAGGCAGCGTTCATTCCTGCCTCATCCTGCATTCATGAGATGCGTTTACGGACTGACAGTCAAGAAATAGGACAAGGGAAGACACGCAGGCGGCAGATTGTGGCGTCCAGGAAGGCTGCCGAAGATTCGCAGGGAGCTTTCCCTGCCATTTTTATGTGGATCTTTGTAAAAAAAAAAAAGGAAGAAAAAATGATCAGTTTCGAAGCAGGAGGATGCGTATCCATGCGACACGGTTCAATAATAATGACGCTGATTTCGCAGCTGTCTTTATCTGTTGACATATCGAAGGAGGGATCTGAGGGAGGATTCCATTTTTGGACCTGCTTTGTCGGCTTCACAGTCGTTCCTTTATGTCACGTTTGGCTTTCGACAACAAGATTGACTGGAACGACGCACCCAGCCTTCAAAAAGCCAACCTGCGGTGGGCACGTGCACAATACGGGATTCAAGCTGCGTGTGATCAGCGCCTGCTCCTGCCTTGATTTGTTTGTTTGTAGGCGTGCGGGGAGGTGGGGGGGGGCATCATCAGCAACACCACCTCTTTGCAGATCTTCTCTTTATGTTTTAAAGGTCTTGTATTGTTCAAATTGGACTTTGGCAATGTTCTCTAACAACACAGCGTCTCCATCCTTTACCTCTTAAATGGTAAATGGCTGCTCTTATGTGGAGCTTTCTTACACCTTCACGAAGCCCAGATTGCCTTACAGCTGCCTCACATTCACCCTCTCACGCACCAGTAAGCAGCTCTTGTCTTGCAAGGCCTTGACAGGCCCATCATGGGCAATTTTGGGGTTTGTTTCCTGCCCAAGGACAGGTCGACGTGCCGAACCTGTGGGCCACAGCCACAGCGGGTTTACGTAAACCTTTCTTTACGTAAATCTTTGTGATGTCACAAAGGGCACTGACTTCTCACTGATACCTCACCTAGATTAGTGACGACCATCCCCGCCAAGCGATGGCTCCTCTCAACGAGATCGCCCTCTTCTCATGGAACGACCTAGAAAGCATCAGCTTCAGCTAGAAGCCAGTCTTTTTTGCAGGAGGCTGCAAACAGAGGGCTAAATATGCCATTTTCTGGCAATCTGTGAGCGTTTTCCTGGGTAGTTCATGGGGTGATTAGCTCCATGGGGTCAAGCAAGAAATGATAAAATGGTAAATGGACTGCACTTATATCGTGCTTTCTAGCACCGTTCATTCACACACTCATACATCAATGGGTGGCTGCTGCCATGCAAGGTGCTGCTAGCCACATTGGGAGCAATTTAGTGTTAAGTGTCTTGCCCAAGGACACAACGGCAGAGCGGGATTTGACCCGCCAACCAAGAGAAAGGACACTGGATCTTTAAAGTTGTTTTTACCTCATTTCAAGAGTCTGATAATGATATTAGAGAATTATTCTCCGTCCTGCGTTTGAAGCCATGCGGCCTCTCCTTCCCTGTCCTGACACCACACACAGAGGTCCCAGGTTGTGCACTTTCTGCTTGGAGGACGTCTCTATGTCAGCCGCCCCTCCGCCACGTTTCACACCCCACTTAATCTTGCGCAGAACGGTGCAATGTAGCCGCACGGTGGCTCTGAATGCCCAGGGTGTGTTATTATCTCATATTAGTGCACCACCTGCCTCGCAATAATGATTAGCTAATTGGCTCGCTACGTGTCTGGAAATAATAACGGAAGGAAACGTTTCACTCTGATTAAGGAAGCGCGTCAAGTCAGGGGAGAGCAAAGGACCACCGACTTAGGCTGCGTGCTAAGTAGCTTTGGCACGTGGAATTGTGGGTAGCAGTGTGTCGTTCATCTGGGATGTCGATTTTGGGATGCGGTGGAGGAAGCAGACCAGAGCTAAGAAGTTAGAACAGAGAGCTGACGGAGAAGAAGCTGTTTTTCCTCTTGGAATGTAATGAAATATCATTAATGATTTAATTTGTTTGTCAAATAAACAATAATTAATCAAGGAACGGAATAATCTCCGTACAATAAATGACAAAAAAAAATCCTTTAAGCTGCTTATGCAAAACTGAATGTGCTTTTAATTTTTGCACAATCAACTTTTTAAAGTCACACTACTTTAAAAAATGTCTGGAGTTTTGTCTAAAGAGACGTATGGTTCCAGTGTTAGACGGGTTCTAGCAGTAGTCCGCCACTCTCATCCACATACGTGATCTTCAAACCGCAACTGCCGATTACCGTTTACACACCGCCAACTGGAAAAGTGCCCATGGAGCAAAACCACCAATCATAGTCCACTCACTTAAAGGACATACTTTGGGCCCCAGGAGACGGCAATGAAACAGTTGCAGCAAACTCAGACATTCCCCCTCACCTCCCACCTCTGACAGAGGGAAGTGTTTCAAGATTACACGTCAATTTCCCCGCAATGTCTTCCACGGCAGCATCACCTCCGGCCTACTGGGGCCGGAAAAACAACGACGCTTTGCATTTCCGTGCTGCACGGCCAAGAAGAGCGCAGCCGAACCTTTCGCAGCGAGAGCCGAGGTTTAGATCCAATCCGACAAAATATATGTCATCTGCGGGCGCCAGTCGTTGAGGTTTTGGAGAGGAGTGTTGAGGCGTGGAGCAGTTATGGCTGAGAGACCTCACAGGTTTCTGCTCTTGGCTGCGTGAGGAGGGCTGAAGGCATTTCTGAAGGGAAAAAAAATAATCTGTGGATTTTAAGGTTCCGGTATCTTCCTTTGTCTGAATCCTAATTACTGCTTTTAACCTCAGTCTCAAAATTGTGCACTCCCTGCAGGTGGTACCAGAGTAAGAGCTGTATCATCCTCAATGTTAAGATTTTCCACGACTGCTCTTGTCAGACATTGCTATCACACAATCCCTATTTTCTTTGTTAATGGAGAGTCATCTATTAATCTGTAAGTCAGCCTTCGAGTCTTCAAGCAATATCAATATTGCTATTGTAGTGTCTACATCTTGTGACTTACGTAAGGAGACATTGTAAAAGGAAGCAGGAAAAGCATGTGACTGGAGGGTCACCCTCCTGTCCCTTCTGTCGCCTTCCTGTCAGAGAGTGGTCAATCTGAAGAAAGGGTTTGTATGTAGCTTCATACAACACAAGGTATTCCTTGTCATCATCCACATATGAACATTTCCCTTGTGACCAGCTGTGTATGTTCTCCCAAACAATGACCATCTATTCTTAAAATGCACATACAAACGAGACCTCCCTCAGGCAGACCTGGGTGCCTGATCCATGCAAGACTTCTTTTTGGGATGAACTTACTCCTATAATCAAGTCTGTGTCAACGAAGATTCCTTCATCATCTTCACATCACTGCTGCTGCCTGACAATCCACTACACTATCATTGAGTTTTGAAACGTTGTTTTTCTCGTTTGTAATGCTGGAAATTTCCCTACTGTGGGACTAATAAAGAATTATCTTATCTGATATTATCATATCTGAAGGTTATTGTTAAGTTATTGAATCGGGTTACAGCCTACGTTTCTACGGGCGCACAGACCTGTCTCTTTTCCCTTGACTGTAACCAGTTATCTGGTAACACTGACAGTACAAAATTAATTGTTCCAGCTGGTGTTTCAAGGTTGCGTTATGTTTATGTGTTGGAGCTTATCTGAATGTGTCCATAGACAACCTCAAAGAAATGCCTTAAGCCCGCGCGATTGGCTGCAGATGGCACCTGAAAACATTTTTTTTATTTTAAACTGAGCCTTAGGGTTAAGTTAGTGTTAAAATCAGATTGGGATTGGTCTTTAGTTTCCCCTCATAAGATTGGCTGTAAACAAAACTTACTGCAATGCTGTAGGCCATTATGTGTGTTGAAGCCATCAACTGAGCGGAGCGACTCTATCACAGTAATACACACCAATGGCAAAAATGAGTTTTGAATATGTGTGGTGCTTTATTGAGCAGTCACTTTTTGTGTTTTTCTGCTGAAACTCACAATGAATGAATACATAGAATAAAATAATAATAATAATACAAAGACATATTTAGATTGCTGGTTCTTTTTGTTTGTTTTAGCCAAATCTGATGTTGTGTCCACATGAAATGTTAGTTTTTAACTAACCTAGTAGTAGAGCTCCCTGTATGACATCACAACAGGTGAATTCCCAGCACTGTGAGTTTTAATGAGCATATTTTAAAAGGCGGAGCAAGCGAAGAGGTAAAGAAGGACCTCTCCTCATTCTCAAAGGGTTAGTTGATGGGCTGGAGGAGACGTATCATTATTTTTGGAAAAACTGGCAAACTGAATATGGAGCCAAGTCGCAAAGGGACAACTGCAGCAAATCTTTGCACCGCAAACCCTTTAAACGAGACAGTGGGCCCCTCCCTCTCTGAAACCAGTGCTCCTCATGGCGCGTCGCTGGCGGGGCTGAGGCGCTTGTCACTGGGATAAATAGTGAGGTGAAGGTGGCTAATTGTGGATGCTGCTCTGGGGGGCTACGCAGCCAGTGGAGATAACGCCGTAGCACTCCACCAGGGCCTTATCAATGAGTAATGACCTTGGCCGTTTTCCTTCGCACGCTCACAGGGACATGCACGGTCGCTCCAAGCCCACCCCCCACACTCCACGCCCCCACTCCCGCTAAACTGAGAGCAGCGCCACTTGAGGGTAACTAAACGGTTAAGTGGGGGCAGGATTGACGGCGGAGGAGTTGATGTTCATTTTAAAGGTGCGTTGGGAGGTGGCGAGGAGCGGTGCTCAGCCATTAGCACCGTCTGGAAATGGACTCCCGGGCTTTGGGGGGGGTTAGGTTGCATGCGATAAAGAATAGGAGCGACGTTTAGCCCACAAGTCTCCATGTCACTCTATTCGCACGCCTTCGTCCCACAGTTACTGTAAGCCTTTGGAGGTTACAGAAAAACTGAACTGACTGAGCAACAATGTCAAGTATGTACGCAGATTGACAAAGTTTAACATGGTCGCTGGCAGAGACAACAGATGAGTGATGTTGACTTGGATAAATACATAGTTAATTCATACAAGCACCATTTTTTTGAGTTAGCACACCAGCACATCAGCATTTTGAGAAAAACAAGCAACCATTTTCTCCGTGTTCAAAGTCCCTTCAAAACTTTTTTTTTTCTCATTCGCATATTTGCTTAGAATTTCAGCAAGTCGCCTTCACCGCGTCCGCATGCCAAGATGCATTGAGTCGCCACCATATAAGCAACCCAGTAAAGTGACCGTTGGGTGCGTTTAAATTCACAACTACAGGCTGCATATTTGTTTTGCTCCGCCAATGGAAATTTCCTTGGAGAAACAATAAGCCCACTAAAACGGGACGAGAAACATATTTTCCAATAAAGTGCAAACACCTGACAGGACATATAATGAGAGCAAATAACAAGTTCCCTGTTCCGTAACTGCTGCTGCGGCGTGTACTCCATCATCAGCCAGGCACTCTACATCACTGACATCGCCCCTGTTCCATTAACACCGAATTTATCTACATATTACAAATTCCCATCGCGGCCAACAGAGCAGAAACACTATTGTGCACACGGTGTATATTACACATCGCGGGAAAATGTAGACGAGCAAAAAATAATTAACACGTTGCAAACACGTTTTTGACTGCAACAATATTGATTTGGCGGTGAGAAGCAGTCAGGACTATTTCCTTTCAATCTAACCTGAGCCCGAGACCACATGATATATTTATTTCTGTTTTTAAAGGGAACATTTCAAGTCATAGAGGTGTCTCCCCCCCCCCCAGCACAATTACTATCATATCTTCTCTTGTCGTGCAGGATTAGCGCTCAACGTCGCCCCCAGAGGTTTTTGGTGAGACGGCTGCAGCTGAAAGTTCTTCCCTGTGAGGCTGAAATAAGAAGCGCAGTGTTTCTGTGGCTTCTTGTTTCCGTACAATAATTAATGCAGCCGCTGACGAAGCTTGCCGGGGCCGCTGATTCACCGATAAATCTTTCAAGAGCCCCCTGCAGGAGTCAGGCCACAACACAGACCAAAAAACTGTGATTAATAATTCACCCTTTAATAGCGTGGCACTTATTGCGGGCCAATTAAGTGGGTGGGGTGGGGTGGGGTGGGGTGGGGTGGAGTGGGGTGGGGGTGGGGGGTGACCGGGGCACCGTGCGCGTACGCTGCCTGCCAGTAACGCTCCCATCGTCTTTTCCCCCTTGAGGCCAGTTTTCTGCCAGTGAGCGGAATCACCTGAATCAGGCAGATACGTCCTGCTTGAAAAGCCCCCCTGCACCCCCCCCATCCTCCCCTGCAGCCGCAGAATAAATAAAGAAATAAAGCGAGGACAGGCCGGGGAGGGAGAAATACTGGCTTGCTTTCCGCATCCTCCCGAGGATAACAAAAATAATGCCTTCATTTGCTGCGGGGCCTCCACTCGGCAGCGAGTATAGACACGGCTTTTATGGCGGCAGTATTTCTGATTGGCATCCTAGGACAGCCATTTGAATTATTTAATAGAGCTCCCGCTCCCTTAGTGGAGGGAGCAGAAGAAATATGTTTGTGTTTGCATGTGTGTGTGTTTGTGTGCGTGTGTGTGTGTGTGTGTGTGTGAGTGTGTGTGTGTGTGTGTGTGTGTGTGAGTGTGTGTGTGAGTGCGTTCAGAGTAGCAGCCGTGCCTCCGTCTTTATTGTCTTTGTTTTGCTGCTCTCTCAGGCTTAACTTAAATCAAGCGAGGGCGACTGTTTCGCCGCAAACAAATGTGACCCCCCTTCCTTTTTTTTCCTCCGACCCAGCAGGACGGTGATAAGATGGTGGCTGTGGCGGCGGCAGGAAAAAAAAGGAGGAGGACTGGAAACATTTTATATATCTAATGATAAAATGGGAAATCAATCAAAAGAAGAAGAAAAAAAAATGGAACACACTTCATCTCTTGTTCCTGCGCGCTGGAGGCCCCGTGGGGCGAATCAGACAATCCGAGTTCACGTTGTAGAACACGGGTTGGATATTGAAGGGAACTGGGCCCTGGGCTTGGCACCCCCACCCTCCTCCCTCTCGCCGCCCCGACCCTCTCTCCACAAACCTGATCCATTTCCTGCTGCGGAAGAGAACGGGAGGAGCGGTGCGTAGATGAGTGGCTCTCTGCGGTGAGGCTATCTCTCCCCAGAGCCTCGTGTGGGAATGTGCAGGTGTTACAGGATCTGCTCTCCGTCCTGTCCTCCCACTGCCATCCCTCAGCCCCCATGCTCCCGCACGCTCCCCTCCCCCGACAGCTATCGCCCATCTGGGATTATGAAAGAGTTGCCGACGAAATTGCGTAAACCGCAGCCGGCCAATCATGTCCTGATAAATGCTGCTGCTGCGTCTCCCATCGCAACGCTCACCCACGGTCGCCACGCAAGACGACCAGATAATATTTTCTCGGGGACGGCGGCGCATCGGCTCTCCTGAATATGACCCGAGCAAAGAAAAATGTAAAAAAAAAAAAAACAGGGCAGCGCCGTCTGGTGGAGCCCGTTTACGCGGGCCTCCCGTCCCCACGTCCAGTCTTTATCAGGACTGATCGCCTCAAGCCTGTCTGACCTTGGCGAGCAGATAAAACAGCAGACAGATAAGAGAGAAGGGGACCATGGGAGAGGCGTGTGGGGGAGGTGGGGGCTGGGGCTGGGGGTGGGGGGGACAGCTGAGTTGGGCAGCGCACCAGGAGAGCGTGTTTTACACTAAACTCCGCCGCCCTCCCCTGATTCTCAATGCCAGGGAAATCCTCTGGGAGGCTTTATGATAGATGAAGAAGTCTCCTCTACCAACAGGAAGTGATGAAGTCTGGGATGACCTGCTTTTGCAGATTCCGCCCAAGGGAAGAGGAAGAGAAGAAGTGGGGAAACTTAAGCCCATGCAGCGTGTATGTTGTTGCTGCTGCTGCTGCTGCTGCTGCTGCTGCTGCTGAGGCCCTGCAGTAACATCAGCCAGAGAAATTTATCATCTTGTCGTGTTTGGGGTCACGAGTTAGGCTTGGGAACGGAAAACGTCAGCAGTTTAGCAGACCCCCACAGATGACTGCTGGGTTGCATTATGTCACATTTGCAATGTGGCGAATTTACTCCATATTAAGACAATCATATGAATGTTTTAATTGGGCCAGACACCAACATCATAAATCAGTCCGTCTCACAGGGCTTCTCGTCACTGACTTGTATTCCAGATCCCACTGGAAAGAAAACCAGAATGGACTCACAACAGTTTCACAACAGAATCTGCTGCGCTGTGTCGAGTTGTGTTGCGCTGATGTCCAGTCACAGGGAAAGGTGTCTGGCAATGTCAATTCTGTCTGTGTCATTTCACAGAGGCGACCGGTGTGACTTCAGAGTCAGCTGGACGAGAACTCTGAAGCTGTGACTGAGTTCACCATCTGTAAGTCCGTCTCTGCGTGGCCTCATGTTTTCTTATTGTCGGTGTGTTAGGCGACAGAAACACAAAACAAGCAAAGTTTCTCTCTTTCACCCAGATTAATTAATTGACCCATCAGGACCTCACAGTTGAAAAACTAAACTGAACAACAAGAAATCTCTTTACCTAAAGCACAGATACAGAAGAAAATAAAACCTGGCTGCTGAATGTGAGACATGAAATATAGAGAGATTTTTTGTTTCATTTTTCCCTGAAGGATTTTTGGTGTCATAATGAACTCTGATGAAAGTCAATATGATTTCAGCCTTGTCTAGCCTGCCGTGACCCTTTTCATTATGACACAGCCATACCATCTAAGAGCAGCGATGATGAAAAGGCCCTTTGATTGTGATCATGAATTATTTGTGACGGCGCGGAGGCGACTTTGTTTCGGTGGCCAGACGCTAATAGCTGACCTGCGTGTGTCTACATGCCCCTTCTTGGACACGGGCGAATGGCAAGTGACCCTTAATTGTGTTGTTCTGTTAAGGTGGCACGCCAACGACAAAGACTGAGAGAGGCCTCTCACTGTTTATTCACCAAACCAATCAAAACTGTGTGATGAAAAGGCTAAACGTTTGATTAGAACGCCAGGATCAGGATGCATGTGGCAAGGCCTCCAAAAGTCGTCACGACTCGTCATCCAAACTCTCCAATCACGTATGGGAATTAATTCCAATTGCCACGACCCAGGGTTGCCAGGTTTCCTCCTGAGTCTCAGCTTTAAATAGCTGCTACATGTTGGTGGTGTAATGGCAACGCTCCAGGAGGAGCAAATGTTCCTCGGTGAAAATTTCCCGAAACTGTGGAGGCTCCATCTCGGCTCTGATTGGCTGCTGCCTTCGCGGTGCTCCTGACCTTTCTGATGGAGCCCATGTGGCCCGATTTGGTTGGCTGGTTTTACATTCTGTCAAACACGAGTGTGTGAGGCACAGGGAAAACTGGCCGGCTTCCAGGAAGTGTCAACAGCAGTGACAGGTCTTCGCTGCTGCTGTATTATTTCCGAGGAATCCTGGCAGAGGTTGACGTGTGTCTCGCGGTTGACCGGGAGAACCCCGGTTTGCATAAACAACATTATCCCTCAAGTTCGTAAACAATTGGAAGAAGTTAACTAAAGCGCACTGTTGCTGCAGTGGAAAAAAGGAGCCACTGGGGGCAGGGTTCCTCTTTGAAGCTCCGCTAGCTGCAGACGGAGGGAGGGGGCAATGCACAGGAGCAGCAAATGCCAGTAAAAGCTCCAATTAGAAAGTTAATTACTCTGGTATTAATACTTTATTTGTGATTCATGGAACTGACTGCAGATTTGACACGTGCATTTCATTACTTTTGATTGGTGGCACTAAGACTCCGGCTGGCTTCACAGATGTGACAGAAAGCAGCCCAGTCAAAAAGTTTTGGAGTGTGCAACTCATTAAAAAGTAAGACTGTAAACTTATATAGGATTTGTTTACAACGGGAAAACTGCGGATACTTCCAACCCTATGAATGTCGACGGCTTGATGCGAAGGATGTGTAGAATGATTTGCCTGTTTAGGTCCAGCTCGTTTCAAGGATTGTACTTGTTAATGGTACAGCTGCTGCGTTGTTGCCAGTTGCCATTAGCAGTGTAGGCTAGCATGCTAGCTTCAGCACTGAATGAAAACACTTTGTCTGGACAATCTACGTAACAATAACATGTTGAGATTCTTCAAGTTTACCAGTAAGTTTCACCTGAAAGTAACATTTAGATGCCAGCTTGCTAATGTGGTTCTATAGGGGCTTTTTTATTTTATTTTAGGGATAGTATTTCTCACCCGAGAAGTCTATCACGAGTTGCAACTTTGCTCTGTCGACTCAGTAAGAAGGTTGACACTTGGCATCATCAAGTGGGAAGAAAAAAAATATTTAAAAAAATAGACAAGAGCGTAGCTTCCAAAATAAATTGTTTTTGTGTGGTGCAGTTATGATTTCTCATCTATGTCTCAATCATTCATCTTGGCAACCTACAATAGACTTTCTGCCAGATTACACAACAAATCAGCGGCCATTTTGGTTATGACAAAACCATGAAGTAAGTCCTGTGAGCTGTCCTTCAAACCCCAATTGGACGATGACAAAGAAAAACTAATTTTGACTTTTAGCCTGCTGCGACAAAGATTGGCTGCACATTACACAAATGGTAGTATTTATTTAAGAACAGGGCAGAACTTTTTTTTTTTTTTTTTTTTAAATGAGTAGAACCAAAAAACTAGTGGTTTGTAGCTAATGTTGCTTCTCATGCCAATTGGGAGCCTTGACCTTGTCATGACCCGACTAAACTGTAACAAATCGGATTGGTCTGCTTGAATGTGATAGAAGAATCACCCGGTCGCTTTCCTGGTTCTGCCTATGCTCTCCACATGCTTCCTTTAGCAGGAAATGTTCCATATGGTTCCAGGTTACAGGAAATAATCAAGTTTGTAAACAGTTGTGTTTTTCTTTCTTTTTTTTAATTTCGCTGTCAGCTATATCTTATTTGGTCCCGCAGCTTTTCCGCTGCGGGGGCTCCCCCGGCTCCACATGACCCATGCAAATGAATCCCTGAAGCCATGTTGCGTGGCTGAATGTGTATAATTATCCGAGCTCTATTCGGTCAGCTGTTAACCAGCGACACCCACCTGTGCAGGTATAACAGCCCGTCAACAGGCGCGCGCAGACATAGCGCCGTCTGTTGTGCGATGGATTAAAGCACTGGGGAAGGCGAATCCAGAACTCCGCGTGAGAGCGCTTCTTACACATCCCGCTGGCCGCCTTCCAAAAAAATGTAACTGAAAAATATTAATTAAGTCACATAATTAGCGGGCTCCGCGCTCAGGCGACATTTCCCTTCCCCACCTGCGGAGCAAGGGTCTGGGTTGTATCCTCCGCCAGAGGTGTCATGTTGATCCCTCTCCTGCCTCCACTAATGCCGACATTAACAAGCCGACATGATGTCATCTCCTCAGCTTAGGCCGAGCAGAAGGTGCCGTGAACCGCCCGGGTCTGCGGATCTGACGATTCATCTGTCGTGAGCTGTTGTGCCAAGGGTGGGCCGGGGGGTGCGTGAGTGTGAGTCCCTTCGTCTGAGTGACAGGATTATATTGTTGATAATAACGACTGTTTCCTTTCCGAAGACAATTTTATGTAAATGCAACCAACGGCATGTTTGCAGGAATTAAAAGGCAGTCAACAGGAATCTGTTGACTCAAAGGAGCCAACAGGAATCTGCATGTGGACAGGTACGTTCACCACGTCAGCATGCACGCCGGCGTCTTGCCTGTTCTGTGCACGTTTGCTTTGGCCTTCTTATCTTGTTTGCAGGACAAACTAAATGAGTGTTTTCCTGCAAACACTATTCCGACGCTTCATATTCAAAATGTGCATGTGTTGACTTGGGCCAGCAAGATGTGCCAGGACGGCACATAGCGCAGTGTTGAGCAAGGGTTTTTTTGGTCCCAATAGGTATGCAAGGATGGAAAGGCTCAGTAGTCTGACCTCACTGTAGAAACGGCCTCATGGAAGGGCAAGAAGGTGGATGCTGCTAATAATCTGTATCATTCTCGGATGCAGATTATTAACCTTTTGCACACCTGGGGAGTCTTGTTTGCAGGTGCGCGGGGCTCGACTCGAAGCTCATGCACAGGGAGAGGAGACACCTGCACCTGCAACAGCCATTTTGAGGGTTGAGTCAGTGCTTTTCTCATCTGCCTTTTCCTTCTATATGCTTTTGTTTTGCTCGACACACTCACCATACTCAAGGACTGATTTTAAAGCAACTGTGTGGCACCAGATTCTTTCTCTCACATTAATTTACATTATTTTATAATGTGTAGCAGCATCCACAATGTATTCAGTTGAGTCTTTGCAAATAATGCTTTTGAAATCCGTTTGTTGGACTGCTTGGATTTATTACATTTTTAACCCCCGCCCCCTTTTTTTTATATTGTACATTGCATATATCATGCAATTTGTATTCACTGGGCACCCATTTATACTTCAACAAGTCCGGTTGACCCTGTTTGAAACCTAGTATGATTGAAGGATCTTTCTCAAGACTGCTGGAAAAAAATATCCACTTTTGTACCTCAATTCATAGAAGAAGAAAGTTTGGCCTTAAAGGCTATTTCAGTTTACAGTAAATCTTCATAATTACAGTGGTGTAACTTTTGAGAGAGCTGATATTATTGAAACCATGACCTCAGTCATTGCAGTAGAAAACACAGAGGGCCAGATTCACCAAGACCCCGAATGGCGAGCACAAAATCGATTGCACACCCAAACAGACTGCACCCACTATTAGTTTGTGTGTGGTGAGAGCTCCACTGACATTGCACACAAATGAAAACAGGTGCAAAAGTGGAGGAGACCGTCCTATCTCAATGAGGTTTTTAAGTGCGCTTGTGGTTTCCACCAGACAGAATATGGGAGAGCAAAGAGACGGCAAGCCAAACACAGTTACAGCCACACAACTGTAACCAAGGGCTGCTCAGACACACAGGAAGCGAGCCGTCGTCTAGGATGTGCACGTTCAAGAAGGACACTTGGCCCATCGTCAGCGACGCATCTTGACTCACAATGGAAACCAATGGCATCAAGAAGTTAATCAACTCGGGTCAGAACTCAAGTTCAGAACCGAAGAAACTTTTTGCATGAGAGTGAAAACGTCTTCAAGATGGCAAAACATGGCTTTGACTCAGATCACTTGTGTACCGGCCGGCACCAATGTTTTGTGCAAAGTTAGTACATGTTAAATAATGACACTTAAATAGCGGCCACAATTGGTTTTATCTTTGGTAAACTACATTGCATGCTCTAAAGAATCTAGTTTGCCCTTTTGACAGACACAGTCTTAGCTTAGTGGATCAGCTTCATCATTACACAAACCTTGAGTAAATCAAGCACAGCACGTCAAAAGAAAGCTGGAAATGAGCAGGATTCGGGCATTCCAACCTTGGTGAGGCTGAGGAGCACTTGACGACATGCGCTGTGTAAAAAAAGAAAAAGCCACTCATCCTTCAGGCATTGTGGGACTTTTAGTCATCTCCTGAGTCTGGTACCAGCCATCGTTCTGACTATTTAAACAAATAATACTAATGTTGATGCTCAGAAGATCCTGCTGCATCTCTGTCACTTCTTGAGCAGATCACACTAATCTGCAAGTGAAATAGTCTGCAAAATACCACCACAAAAACATCTTGTCTTCTTCTGTCCATGCACAGCAGCTGCAGGGCTGATTTAAAAAAGCCTGGCTCTCTATAACAGATACAGGGTGAATCTAAGTTCCTTCTTGCATATTGAAATTAACTCCAATTAGCTTAGCTACTCAATCAAGATTTTTAATTCTGCCAGACAAATTTGCAAAATGTTTTTTTTTAACTGTGTAATACAGTGGATTGGTGTATTTGTTTTCCATGTCAGACACCAGGGGCCATCAATTGTGTCTCGTATCAGCTCTGTTTCCCAGGTATTTTCAGACGCAGGAGAAACAGAGTAGCAATAACTCTGCAAAAGCGTTGTGAGCTGCCGCCGTGCTGGAACCTTCACGAGCCACCCGAGATCGCCGCCGCATCTCTGTTGCTTGGCATAAATACTAATCAAATCATGATGAGGCGGTGGGGTCTCTTTCATGCTACCTTCCTTAAGCCTCCCGTTGCCCATGTAGGAACGTAATACGACACGGTATCATTTCCTCCAATCAGACGACTGATCCCTAAATGGGATGTGTGTTTGCACAAAGGGGTATTAATGTGCTTGTTTGTGTGTATTAAGGAAGAGAGCCAGCGTGCCGGCGCGAGGCGGAGAGAGATGAGTTGCCTCGCCACGTCAGAGAACTGATCGGCCGCATGCATTAGCAGATTGCCTATTGATGAGGATGTTGGTGGGGGGAGTTTATACGGGTCTGATTGATGGCAGCAATCTGAGGGCATAAATAAATGAATATGTGCCTGGCCCGGCTTGGTGGAGGCAGTAAAGCCTTTGATTTGCAAGCTCATCTGCAAACGCAAATGTCACATTAAGTATGCCCCCATCACCAGGCAACCACTGAGGGATAATGTATACACTGAAGTCAGATGCTGGGCACATTGAGAGGATGACAAGCCTCCCCGCTTTTGCAACACGACAACAAGACGTTTACATATGAAGCCGAGGAGACGGGCTGCAGCATTTGCAATGGAATGTGTCTTTACAAGTGTTATGATTGGGAGACATGCAAATCTGGTGGCTCCCTTGACAATGATTTGTTATAGGCACTGGTGAAATATGCATTTTTAATCTTTTGCATGTTGCATATATTGCAAAGTGGGTTATTTTCGGTGTTCATGGCAATAGGACAACAAACATATTTTTGGGGTGTATTGGAGTGCTAATGTTTGTTGAGCAGAGTTGTTTTGCAAGTAATTGTCCATTTGGCCATTACAAGTTTACTTCACTTGCACTGTTTTGTCTTCGGTTCTGGGGATTAAAATGCGTCTGTTTGCCTTTGACTTGCACAGCAGCCGGCAAACACATTTAACTTGATGAAAATGTGTCAGCGGGAGACACAATCACAGTCTTTAAAGCGGTAATGAGTGCCGGGTGCAGAACGATGATGAATGACCCTCTTTGAGCCGAATCACAGTTCTCCTCTCACATGCCTGAAATGGCAGCTTGGGTCACGACTCTGACGGAAATGTGAGTGAATGGAGGGACTAATCAACTTGTTCAAGCGGGCAAAAGAAGGAGATAAAGGAATGGAAAGGTGATGGCTTTGCCTTTTAGAATCTGACTCATCAGCCTTTCCCATCCTACTTTAAGTAAAGTAGGACAAGAGGCTTAGACAATGAACTACAGTTCTTTAGTCATAACGTCTCCCAGTGACAGTAGCTTTGAGTTAATTATCACGTTGTACATTAGGCCGTCTTTTAGATAATGATGTTGAAATTACAAGACTTGGACCTAATGATGAGCCGTTGTCTACAAAAGATGGGAAAACGTTGACTGACTGTGACGTCAAATATGTCTGCAGTCTTTTCTCTGCATCTCTGGAACACAACAAAACAGACAAAGCAAACACCTGGCAGCTTAAGATGAGGGGACTTGAGCAAATGAAAGCGCAGGCCTCTGTTTTAAAGCAGCCGTCAGAGGAAAACTGGTTATTTATTCATGACAAACTTGTCACTGCTGTGACATCTGAGTACTGATGTGCTTCTTATTGTGCGGCCACGGAAGGAAATTGAAATGATGTGGTGGGCCATTATGGCCAGTGGGAACAGTACAAACACTGGCATTAAAGGAAATAATTATTATCTACATACACTTTCTGGAAGGAATTTAAGGTTGAACTCTTGCCCTCTCAGAAAGCATCAGAATAAGGAAAGGAGGGCACTGAAGGGACTTTGAAGGGAGTGAACAGGGTTGCTAGGCCCAGACAGGCTGCTGGTCTTACTGGTCTCACACAATAATGATCTACTGGGATTTTCACTCTGACACAAGAAGGGTTTCTGAAAGAGAAACAATCCCGCGAGTCTCTTTTGTGTGGCAAAAATTGCCTTGTTGGTGGCAGAGGTCAGACTGGGCAGACTGGGGAGACCATAGAAAGGCAACTCAAATGAGTGCTGGTTACAGTGCACTCTAACCACGGCTACAGCTACAATTGCGGGTGAAAATGCTCTGAACCTGGACTTTGACAAGATGTCGGTGTGAGATTTCCAAGTTGAACATCCAGCTGAAAATCCAGACATCCAGCTGCCTGTGTGCTCACAATCCCTGCAAATCAATACAAGCGCAAACTCCAAACTATCCAAACTAGGATGCAAACTCCAAAATATCAACAACAGATGACAGGAAACATCGCTTCCTGCATAATGAAGGATAAAAACACTGCACACTGGTTTCCTCTTTCAGTCGTGCCAGCAGCAGCAGCAGCAGTAGCAGCAGCAGGATGTCCTTCTCCACCGCCACCAGGAAGGTCATCTGGCTGGTCTTTGCAGCTGGCCAATCAGGAGATGCGTACAGTATATCAGTGGCCACACATCTGACAGACTTCACTATCGCAGTCACGGAGACGTGGTGCCGATGCCCTCGAATTTAACCTCTACAGTTAAATCATTTAGTGCGGAGATGTGGGGTGGGGGTGGTCACTCTGTGATTGCGCAGCTTGTATGACCCCTCCCACCCTGACAGAACCATCCGCCACCACCTGTCCCCGCTGGCTCCCTGGCAAAGACCTCTGCTGACCTCCGCCCCTCGCGGCCACGCCGACGGAATCTAATCAGGCCTATTTGAGATCGCAGGGCCTGATAGGAACTTTCTCCGACGACCAGAACAAAAGAGATACAATTTTATCCGGCGGCTGTGTGCCGTGAATTCCAACCGTCGCCCGAGTACATTATTTATCCGCGCAGAAGGATCCCTTTGCCCTTGGTGATTTTCACCCATCTCCAATTTTCCCTCTCTCACTTTCGATGGGGCGATAGGTACCTCGGGGTTAAGTGATGGCTAAGTAGCCCGTCCTCTACGCCAAGGGGAAAAGATTCTCTTCCTGTCTGGAGGAGCCGCATTATTTAGGTGAGAGCAGGAGGTGTCACTTTATTTCCGTTTAAAAATTAATAGAGCCGTAATTGAAAACAGCACAATTTAACATTGTCCTCATTTCCTTCTAAACACGTGTGAAACCACCATCCTGTGCCTTCAAGCCAGTTATTTTTTTTTTCTCTCAATATATTTTCAATCACTTTATTGTGTCGTGACCTGGGAATGTCACTATTACTACTAGTAATATGTTTGCTGATGTCGAGAGCTGGGCACATACAATAATCACAGTTGTTAGCTTTGCACCAAGGGAGAGCATGTAGCAGTTCATCTATGGACAAGGTCTTTGTGTTTGTTTCGCTAAGGCGTTCATTTGTGCGCAGCTCGACTCCACACAGGGAACAGGGCCTCCTTCTGGGACTGGACCTCATCCAGGACGGAATGAATAAATGTTTCCCTGTGCGGCCTGTGTCTGCATGCTGAGCAGTCCGTCAAGCTCGCGTTCCCGCCCCTGTTAGGTAAACAAATGCTCTCGCTGCTTCACCTGCCACTGCTGCATATTCCCGGGGAAAATCATAATTTCCGAGGCGAAAAAATTCCACTGCCCTCCTGTGCATTTCTGACTGTTATCCATCCAGCAAATTCCCCACTTTTTTTTTGCAGGGAGCCAATAAAACAATAACAATACTAATAAATTATTTGCAGGAAAAGTATTGCATTGTCTCACCTTTAATTGGAATGGTGATAATTATCTGCTTCCACTTATACGAATCAATTACAGACAATCAGCATTGTAATCAATTCTGTTTTAGGGTTTTTGCACTGAGCTATGCCTGATTAATTATATAATCAAGCACTTTGCTTGATTTATGTTCTATCTCCTCTTTGTCTTTGCATTACTTATTTATATGCAACTACTTGAGCACTACGGGTCAGGGGCGGCTGGAGACTGTTGCTGGGTAATTTCCACGAAATTATGCGGAGAGCGCGCAGGGCATAGTGGTGAAGCACCGTCGGAGGTGCTGGCTTTCTGTTGGTTGTTGCCCGAGAAACACCTGTTTGTAATGTGCCACTTGAATAAACAGCCTAACTGGAAATAGGAAATTAGCATGAGTGGCTACGAGTGGATTTATTCGACGGCTAAATCTCTTGTGAGGAAAACGGAATTGTCATTGATATTCATAAACACATTTTCTTTTTTACTTTTTTTTTTTTTTTTTTTTAAGTGGTTTTGCAAGCAACTTGATGGAGTGCTGTGCTGTGATCCGGATAAGGAGATACAGCATTTTTGCTTAGATCTGCATAAAATGGTGTCTCTGGGAATCTTTTTGCTTATTCTTGGGTATTTAATCAGCCAAAAAATGTGTAAAAATTTGAGCAGAAAGATATTATTGCAAATTTAAACATTTAACACTGCTTTACAGAAGTTAAAAAAAAATAAATAAAATCATGAAGCGGAAGGCCCTTTCTTCATTTGCTACATTAAAGAAGAACCTCTTCAAGGACCCTGAGATTACCAAGTTGTAATTAATCAGATATAATTAACATGCAGGAGCTGACATCAATAAGCATTCCAATGAGCAAGTGGCTTCCTGTTGCGGTGGCTGCAACTTCTAATTGCACATTGATTAATGCGCGTTGCCGATCACACTTAACATGACATGTTTCGCTCTCCCGACGCCGCTTGGCAAGCAAGAACAGATGGTCTGAAATTGCTTTCTAATCTCAAAATAAACTGCAGCATTTCAGAAAGAAAAGGTGCATCCATTGTCTTGGAGTCGTCGACGGAATCGGCGTGCGTGCAGCGCCAATCGGCAAGAAGATCAAGCGAGATGTGAATTTGAAACTCCGTGGAGGATGACTGCACCGACTCATGTCAGGCACATGAAGTGCAGCTTGAAAGGAGACGAAGACATGAATAAAGGTAGCTAAAAAGAGAAAGGGAAGGTGGCAAGAGGGCACAACAGCAAGCGGAGGAAGTGCTAACAGAAAGAATCAATGCGTGACTGTAATTTGGCTGCTGGGCAAGAATTCCACAGTAGCAAATTGCTGTTGCTGCTAGGTTGTTTTTGTTGTTGTTGTTTTTGCTTCACTTAGTTTTCAGCATCGTCCTCAGCCTCTCTGCTTTCTCAGGTAACCCTCATTTGAGCTACGATCCTCCCTGGATATTGACCCACGCATCCATCCATGCTGAAGCCTCCATGATCCTCACACCAATCAGACGTGAGAGGGCCGGCTGAAGGAAGAGACAGGTGACAAGTAAAGAAGAAGTGAGGCAATGAAAAGAAAGAAAGAAGCCAGGTAAGAAGCAGGAGCCAAATTCACTGATGATGTTTGCACAGTTTTAGGGTTCGTCTTCCTGGAAGTGCAAAAGTGGCTATTTGACCCTTGTTGCATCTCGCAATACCCAAACTATTGATTGCGCTACACTTAGAGCTATTGATTTGGGTTCAGAGTTAAGGGCTGGAACGGACTAAAGGGACTGTGGCCGCGACTCATTCGCTTAGCTTGCCGGCCTTTGGGGTTATTTATGGGAGAGGATCTGTTACAAACACACGGGGTTCAAAGACAAGTCTACTTCCGATGTGAAGAAATTGATCAGCTCGCAAACACAGACATTGATCAAAGTTGTCCACACGTGAAAAAATGTTTTCTTTGAGAGTTTTACCTTTTGTTTGCTGCTACTGCAACTTTTAGAATGAATGTTATTATCTAGAAACTTCAAAAGAAGACAGAATACATTTTCCACATATCTACTACTGCCAGTTATCCTGCACTTTGGGTCGCATAGTATTGGAGCTGATCCCAGCAATTGCAAGGAGAGGGTTCATCACTGGGCCAACAAAACGAGGAAAACATGCTTTGATAAAGATTTTGAGTTGCCAATCAATGTGCATGTCTTGGTGTGACCACTGCATACAAATATGGAAAGACTTTGGTTTCAAAAAGGAGGCCAATGTATTAAAAACCTGGATTTTATTGTTTGGCCACCAGGAACAGCCAAAGTTGGTTGCAAAAGAACGAAAATTGACTGCCTGTCAATATTGGAAGGAGAAGTAAATTCATGCTGTTACAAATTGCTGACTTTTGTTTTGTTTGACTGAATCACTTGTCAAAAAATCTGTAAATACACCCCAATGTTGCCCTTTTTGACAGATTTGGTCTGAGTTTGAGTAAAAATGTCCATGAAGTTGCCCAACAGCTGTTGGCTTACGGACGCTGCACTCACGCTCCAATCATTGCTCAGCTCCGGTACCACCCACACATCCAAAAGTGTAATCTTCCAGGTTTTGAAATGAACTGGAAACCCAAGATGGCGCTGACCATGAAACCAATCTCCAGGCTTAAAAATGGTAATTTGCAGACCAATGGGTGACATCGCAATGACAACCTTCTTGCTGTGCAGCGACACCCAGGAGATTAATGATAAATGATAAATTAGTTCCACCACCCAACCTGACCAACCCAGCAATGTCCAAACCCGAAGCCTTTTAAGTATTCAAAGGCTGCATGTGGTGAAGTAAAGCCACAATTACACCACCTCCTGAACATGTGAGTGGACAGAAACCCCTGTGCCTCCAATCCTCAGCATCCATCAACAGCAGAGAAAGCAACATGTATCTCGGGGGTAGAACCGCTGTGCATATCCGTATGCAGTGCGTGTACGCAACAAATCGCCTCCTTCCGCATCCTCAATTTCAAGCTTGCTTTTCATCACAACAGAGGCCCATATCAAAGCGACCGCGGCGCTCCTCCCCGTGAAATATTTAAGGGCACCGCATGTAGTACCACATTTTCTTTTAAATGCTCTGATGAGGACCAGCGTATGGGGAGGAAGCGGCTCATGTTGACTTTGCTTGCTGCGTTTTGCAGAAATCCACTGACACAACGAGCAGGGACTTGCAGGAGTTGAGCGCCATGTATTATTTTACAACCAATTACGACGTATCCGCCCACGACGGTGGATTTTCCAGCACAGGGGTGAGAGACAAGGCGAGTTGCCTCCAAGATTTATGTCTGTTTCAACTGAAGTGTCAAGGCTAAAGTTGCACTTCACCTTGGGTCAACAGGACGTGCTAAATTTGAGCATTCTGTTGGACGCCTGGAGGCAAGAGTAGATATGAGCGGTATGATGTGGCCCCTTTGGATGGTCGGCAGTTATCAATATTTATCCCTCCGAGGTGATGTTAAAGTTAAGTTAGAGTTGAAGTCTTAGTGATTGTCACATCCAGAAGGGAGGCGGTGCCGCACCCGGGAATCATTGGGTGATCTAACCCCCCAATTTCAACCCTGAATACTGAGTGCCAATTAGGGAGGCAATGGCAACAATGTTTACAGTCTTTGGTATGATCCGGCTAGGGATCGAACCCACAACCTACCAGTCTCATGGTGGACACTCTAACACTAGACCACTGAGCTGGTGATGTTCCTGTCACCCCACTCATATTTCTCTGATCCAAAAGCGATCAAATGAAAAGTGAGAGAAAATGTGTGTGTTTTTTTTTTAATACTGACAATTCAAACCCAGCAGGGGCTCTAATCTAGTGAAATGCATTTTTTTTTGCTGCCACAGAAAATGGCAATTCACACCTGTAATTATTCTTCCACCTCACGCTGTGTCAGAATCCTCCTTAGCATCAGCTGAAAATCATCAGCGTTGTAGCTTGACTTGGCGCGTGCTGCCAGGGCAGCGTATCACAACATGTTATTTAAGGCAACCAAACTTTTGGTTGTTACATAGAATCTTTCCATCGCTGCATCTCAATGATTGAAACTTTGGATTCTCAGATGACCAGAGTTTGGGCGTGTAATCTCCTCTTGGTTTTCACTCCCTGACTCTAATAACCATAGAAATTTCACAAGAACGCTGCCAGTAGTGCACGTTATGCCAGTTTCCTGCACAAAGATCATGATTTATTCATGCTTAGTTACGCTTTCCTCCACAAACGATAGCAGATTGTTGCTGAAGGCACTCATTTCTCCGTCAAAGTGAATCTATGCGCTTTAAGGTGGCCTGATATTAAAAGACCCTGGCTCACATTTGAAGGCTGGCAGAACGGGAGCCCGCCTCTCCCATCCTGCACGTGTTACCGGCAGTGATGCCAGCCTTTGGCGAGGCTGCTAAAAAATGATTAATTATTGATGAGTGCACATGTAAGTCAATATTGCAGACAACCATAGAGGCTTGTGGGAAACAAACACGGGAACAAACAAGTGAACACAGACGCACATTTGGACGGTGTTTGGCGCTGGGCTGTCTCTCAGCGCGCCTCTCTGCTGTGCACAAGCATGTTTATTTTTGATTTATCGTAAATGTTTTTTTGGTGTTTTTTTCCCCCTCCTTCCCCAGTGGTTTTGGACCGCTTGTCTGCGCAGAGACCAAAAAATGAAGTCATCCATCTTAAGCTGCTGACATTACAGCTTAAATTAAGCACGTGCACAAACTGTAATGGACAAATGCAGGCCATTAACGCCGCAGCCGAAGAGAGTGTGCATCACCCTCTCCATCATCCTGTTTCTTTAAAGAGGTTAAAAAGTGTGACCGGCTGCTGCAAAAGGCAAAATGAAAAAAAGGTGAGTGCACGTGCTCCGAGGGAGAACCACGTGCACGTCTGTGCATACGACTCCTTCCAAGACGCAAAGACACGCGAGTGTGCTCCACATCTAAAGACCCTGCCAGCCTTTCAACAAAATAGCAGCGCTCTCAGTTGTGCGCACTGTACTGGCATCTGTAAATTAAGCAAATTACAAATGATTGCATGCTGTTTCCTGGCAACCAAGAGAGGAATCAAGTCAACAATGCCCTGGTTTGTCTGTAGGCTGGAAAGTGCTTTTTTTTCTTTTGATTTCTCTCTAAAAAAAAAAAGACATAAAACCGGAAAAAACAGTGGGATTCTCTCGTTGACAGTTTTCATGTACCAATCGGGTTTTGACTCGTTTGCAATACAAGAGCCATCCGCTGCATTTGATCCAACTAAATTACCCACAAATCACCTTGGAAAAATGCCAAGGCAACGCGTGACATTAGCACAAATGTCATGCCTGAGCACCTCAGAGTCTTCAAAGAGCCGCTGCCCAGAGTGGGCTCACTTGGCGACAGTTGTGAGAAGCTAAATTAAAGTGCTCCGGAAGGGTGCGAGACAAACAAGGACCCTCCGGTGGTCGAGGGGGGAAGGAGGAGACGCAACGAGAGCCGCGAGAGCTGGTTGAGAGGGTTTTCAAAAAGGCAGAGACGAGTGCTCAAGTCAACTCTGCCCACTCGGACAGACCATTGGAGTGATGAGAGTCCGATTTCCGCAAAAACAATCAAACAACAGACTTTTTGACCTGCCAACGTCGCTCCACCGCACTGTCTGGATGAATTAAAAAAAAAAAAAAATGAACCGTACCCGTCAGTTGTCTCGGCTGGAGGGAGGCGGAGGGAGGCGACCCTACTTTGCGCGGACAAGCTTTTCCACTGTTTATTTACTGCTGTTTACCGGATGTTTCCCCACTGATTGCTCTGGATTTACGCCGCCTGCAGAGCCCGCATTGTCAATCACCAGGTTTTTTTTTTTTTTTTTTTTTTTTTTAACAGTCAGCGGGCATCACTGTCACAGTGGTGGCGGCGCTCCCTCTCCTTGTTGTCTGCTAATCTCCGCAAAGCTCTGCAGCCTGGACATTAGCAGGCGTCAAATTAATCATCAGCCAAGTCGGCGTCTACCTTCGTCGTGCTTACAAAGAATTTTTGCCTTGTGAAAACATTTTCCCAAGAGACCCCGAGCGACACTCTCGGCCGACTGCGTCTTTGCAAACTCCAACATTCATGAAGCAGCTTTTACCCCACCGCTAACACCCCCGAACCCCTGGTAGCTTCTCTCTTCCTTCCGTCCAAAGGCGTCTCTAGTTGCCGGGATTAAATTGGGAGTGGTTATTAATTGCATCTCCCACTTCCTGCTGTGCCACCTCCACTGTGCCTCCTCAGCGAACGGCTGGCCACCATTCATGTGAGCATTAGGAGACTCGCAAGCAGCACTTTCAGCCCCATTAGACAAGAACGGCCTCTTTTATTCACTAATGGGGAGGGAAACACACTTCAAATGAAAAAAAAACAACAACCGTGGTTCAGTATTTGCATTCAGTACAAAAAAAACAGAATCAATCTTGTCACCTGTTGTTTTTTTGTTTTTTTTCATTCAATTTACAGTCTCAAACCGTCAAATGCAGCACGGCGGCAGCAGGGGAGGAGATCTGGTGTAAATCCTGCTCGCGCCGGCGTCGTAAAGCCGCTGGACTGGAAGCCACCGAATCAAACTGAGCGTGCGTTTTATTGATCACGCAGCAATTATAAAAACTCTCTTTCCGCGTAACAAAATTACCTGGTATCATCATATGGATGGTCTGAATTTTCTGCGGCCTCATTGCAGCCGTTTACGGCAACAAACCCCCCCCCCCCCCACACACACACACACACACACACACACCACCACCACCACCACCACCACACACACACACACACACACACACACACACACACAACCAGGCTGTTGGGTGCACCAGTTATCTCTCCTCACCTGTCCACACTCACAGCATTCCATCACAGCCCTGCAGGCAATAACTTTAGTATATTTATTTAGAGATCAATCAGTCAAATTTTTTGACAACTGCGGAGTGGAAGTGCATTTCCAGGTAATATATCTCTGAGAAGACGGCGGAAATGAAAGGCAGGGGAGAATAAATACAATCAAAACGCAATAACCCGCCGCGCTAATGGAGCCTGAGAGGGCGGCCAAATAAATACAGACGCATGTGTGTTTCCACTGACAGCCAGACAAATTAATAACACGCGGCGCAGACACCCCCGGTTAAGCTTCCTCCGCCGCTGATCGGCGGCCCCGCCCCCAGGTGGAGCAGGCAGAAGGTGGAGTTGGGAGGAAAGGACACAGGTTTTGAATATTGTTTCCATCGGCTCCGCAGCGTTTCATTACCTTGCGGCGCACACGTCGAATCCTCCGCCGAGCCCTCCCGAAACTGATTTTACATTTGTTTCATTGCATTTGTTTCCCACCGTTATTAACGAGTCTCCCGCCCGCCCGCCGTGCGTTATTGCTCGGCCGGCGCACTTTGCATGCAGCTGCCAATCACAGGAAACGCAGGACGACAAAGGCAAACCGTGTCTTGTCCTCCTGCACCTGGTGCCGCATCCAAACCTCCTACTGTCTTTCCACTCGCACCTTTATGTGTGCGTGTGCGTGTGTGTGTGTGTGTGTGTGTGTGTGTGTGTGTGTCTGCGTGCGCGCGACCACGTGCTCCAGTCTGGAAGCTCTGTCCTAACAGATGGAGAGAAAGACGAGGAGACAGTCAGAGGGAAGGAGGGAAGGAGGGAGCGAGGCCTGCTGGGTTCATCCTCCCCTCAAACCCACACCGTTCCTGTTCTGTCAGGGAACGCTTTGTCTCTCCAAACCCCCATCTCCCTGGACCTCGCACCTGCTCCGAGGCATGGCGATGAGCCTCCTCACACACACACACACACACACACACACACACACACACACACACACAAAAGAGAGGATGACAGGGACGGCACCGTGAAAAGAAGGGGAAGAGAGGCGTGAGGTGTGGCGGATGCGCAGCGAGAGAAGGGCGGCGGCAGACGGGCACAAAGAGGTAACGCGAGGAAAAGGAACGAATCGGCGCTCAGGAAAAGTGAGGCGGTGGCAGGGAGGAGAGTGGGGGGGGGGAATGAGGGAAGGAGGGAGGGAGCTGCAAGAGACCCGCAGAGTGAGTCGATGCCAGAGAGTGAGAAAGAGGTGGACAGAGGTGAGGAGGGAGGGGATGGGGTGGGATGGGGTGGGGGGGGGTTAGATAGGAAAAGCGAGAGCGAGAGCGAGGAAGATGGAACGGGAGGAAGATGGTAAGAAGATGACAACTTCACGAAACATTTATCACCCCCCCCCCCCCCCCCCCCCCCCGCCTCCTCGCTGTCTGCAGGAATTCTTTGGCAACACTTCCTTTCTTCCTTCTTCTTCCTTTTGATCAGACGTGCGAGAGGCTTGATGGGAATCAAAACCCGCGGCGCCGTCCAATCCATCATAGCGGGAGGTGAACGGCCAGGGGGCGGGGCCACAGATGCCCCCCCGCTGCCCTGCCCTCCAACCGACCTCCCCGGCCTCGCCCGGCCCTCTCCGTCGTCGCTCTGATCCCAAACAAACGGCCCTCCGCTCCGGTTTTCGGTAAGGTTGCGGGCCTTAGATAAAATAAATAAATAAATAAATAAAAAAAAGATGTGCCGGGCGTCTGAGCAATAGCCCAGAGTCCATCTGAAGCCCAGGTGCCCCCCTCCCCACCCCACCCCACCCAAACAGGCCCCCGTGTTGCCACCGAGTGCATTGTCTCAAGCATTATCTCAAACTTGTTGCCGCCTGTCAAAGGTGAGGCCTCAGAGGAAGAGAGGAATCATTTCTTCAGTGGGCTCTGCCGCGCGGCGCCCACTGATGGATTACGTTGCCACGGGTTCAAAATGACAACAACAACAGGTGAGCTGGGAGGAATCGGAAGGATGGAAGACCTGAAAGTTTACTGCGACCAAAAGTGAGAGAGAGAGAGTCGAAGAGAGAAAGCGTGGGAGCCACGGCGCTTTGGATCGATTCTTTTTTTCTTTTGCGTCTTTCCAACAATAAAGAGGCAAAAACAAACAAAAAAAAAATCGCAGGACTGCAGTTTGAAGCAGTTTTCCAAATGTGAAAATTCAAAAACAAAAAGTCATTTCATTTCTGTATTACAGTTCTCAAGCTCTTGAGTGTTTTCCTCATGAGGCCACCCAGGAGGGGAGAAAAATCCCCTGTGTGGTTTCCGTGGCGACGCCCTGGTTCAGTGCTGGGCTGTGGGCGTCTCCTGGCACGAACGGCTCCCAGAAAAACCAGCAGTCTTTCCTGACCTGATCCCTCGGACCTCAGCCGTGTCTGTACAGCCTCACTTTTAGTTTTGATTTTTTTGTTTTTGTGCATGTGTACAGATGGACAGGTGTCTAACATGCTTTTTAAATTAATTAAATATCTCCTGTGATGCATTTTATGGAGGAAAAGTGCAACACAAATCAAATCTGGTTTTGAACATCAGAAAAGTTCAAAATCAAACATCAGAACGTCGGCCTCTTCAGAAATAAGAACCTTACTCAACAGGCACAAGATTTTTTTTATTTTGCAGCCTATTTTCAATCTTAGCGCAGATCAGCACGGATGTCGAGCCAAACTGTACCTCAAAGCTTCTCACAGCCACAATTGTTAGAGCATCACTCTGCCGAAAAGTAGCTAAAATAAAAAGCTCAACTTCCTTCCACACAAAAACAATGCCTTCCTATGGAAACACAGCAGCGGGAGCGGCAGCTTCTTCCGCCACGTCATCGTTATTATTCCCAGATGCCCGTTCAGCAGACAAGCGCCTGTGCAGCTTCTGCTCCCCACTAAAGCACACAAACATGCCAAAGATTCGCTTCCTGCTGCGTAATGAATACAAAAAGTTGCCGTTTCGGTCACACAAACATTTCCAGGATTTCTCTCTCTTGTTCACAGACAGAACAAGGACTTTTCTAAACTAATGCAGCTTGACATATTCCTGGGCTGGCGTCGGCCTCGTGCTGCACCGACGCTCCCTCAGCCCATTAGCCGCGGCCTGCGCACGCCGCCGCTCTCCTGCTGCGACGGGAGATACTGAGCTCGCGTGGCAAATTGGGGAGGTGCACACCACCAATAATGAGAGTGGGAGACGCCCCAGAGAGCCGGGCCGCGGCCTGCCGGAGGGGCTCGGCGACGGCATTAAACAGCCACGCCGGCTGCGACGCCAGCCATCTGTCGGCGTCCCCCGACGCCTCGCCGCACCCTCCTGGCACTTTGTTGCTTCAGAGGGAAACGCTTCCGCGGCACCTATATGGAAACTGTTCGGGAAACTTTCTCTTCATGTTGCCGCCACGGGAGGCTTTTTTTGTCCTCGCCGCCGCCGCCGATGTTTCTGTAACCTTCGGCTGGTTTACATTAATATATGATTTCCCCTGGATCCCTGGTTAGTATGCAACACAGCAGGGCGGAAAAGCACAATGTGTTTAGAGAAACCTTACACGCGACGCGCAAAAACTTTGGGAAACTCCACTTTTGAAATGTGTGACTTTTTTGAAACGTACGGAAAATAAATAAAGCTCATGCTACAGTGGTATTCTAGATGAATGCGGGAGCATGCAATGCAAATGCAAAGCCATGCAAAGAAGCAAATACTTCACACAACCCCACCCCCAAGTAGTTACATCCTGTTTTGTTTTTTTGTTTTTTTTTAGCTCAAATCAATAAAGTTCTGAGTCTTGGATAATCAAAAAAAAAAAGAAAAAAGGCATCATCGCTGCCCACATGCTAAGATGTCGACTTTGTTTAAAGAAATGTGTTGTTTTGATGAAGGGAGTAGCTGCCCTTTTGAAATCACTCCGCCCCGCAGGTATGTAGTTCCGGCTCTGCAATTGGCTTGAAAACAACTCGTAATATTATAGTATTATTTCAGAGAGTGGCGATTGTGCTGGTCACAAGTTGTCCAGGAGAGCAATGTGGAGATGTTGGTTGTGTATTGGAGTTACTGGATTGTGTATTTAATGAGCATTGAGGGAGGGAGAGCTGCAATGTTGACATTGAGGTGGTTGACACATCAATCTAATCCTGGTTACAGTCGGCCATGTGGATTGAAAAGTTCAGAGAAGGTCAAATGGAGAAAGGTTTGGGGGCCTGGGTGCATTCCTACAGCACAATATCCCCGTCCTTCTGTGACGATGGTGGATATTGTGTTATCCCTATATCTCCTGGCCTTGCTTAGTAAATAACAGAGTCAAGCAGCCCATATTGCCTCATACATCCTCATATATCCTGCCATCTGTTTTCCTTGCAGCGCCACACACACTGGACTCGGCTGACCACCGTTTTTTTCGCGTCACGCTTTCGAGGGTTCCGACATTTTTATATACCGCGGCACTCCATGAGGAACGCTTTTGAAACGCGGAGGCTGCCGTCGACACGAAGAATGAAGGGATAAGTGTAAATATGGCGGCTCTTGACGTGCTGGTCCTTGGTCCAGAGCGAGCGGGTTCTCCGTCAAGACGGGGCTGGGGGCGGGGGTGGAAGTCAGACTGGCACCTCGGTGGCGGCGCTCTCCCATTTATACTGCAGATTTATGGACACGTCAGGGGTTTGCGATATTCATTCCTCTTCCTAACCCGCTTTCTTTGCTTCCGATTAATCTCTCTTTGCGGCCAGGTTGGGCTAGTTTGGGGTGGTGGTGGCGGTGGTCGGGGGAGGGTGGTGTTATTCCCCCCCCCCCCCTCCCCCGCCGTGATGGCTGCCATCACGATACGGTTTGATACTGCCACGCTTGTCTGTCCAAAAGTTGGGTTTGGATGTGCGTGCGCACATGCTCGGAGGAGTGACGGATTAAAAAGGCGTGAGCTTGCCATTAAGACAGCCATTGTGTGTGTGTGTGTGTGTGTGTGTGTGTGTGTGTGTGTGTGTGTGTGTGTGCGCGCAGCAGGTGGCGGCAGAAGGGAGGAGTGTGAAGCCTACAGTATCAGTGACAGATGAAGCTGAGGAGTGGAAAGGAAGAGGAGCGTGTTTGCCCGGGGAGACGCTGCACTTCCTCGGGTGGGTGGGGACCAGAGGGAGCGTTTCGCCTTGTTGTGACAGATGATATTAATTCACTCCGGTACCCGTGCATGGTGCCAGTGTCACGCGCCACGCTCAAATTTGACATATAAGCAGCGAGGGGGTGCGTCGAATTCTTTTCTCATATCTGCCGTCGCCCCTCCCCCTCCGCCCTTTTTTTTTTTTTTTTTCCTGATGACTGCGCTTGTGTGCGGAGCGAGAACAAATAGTGCGCGCCGGTCTAAACTGTGAGGCGAGTTATATTGCAGAGGCCAAACATTTGTCCGAATGCCCACGCGGTCCCATACAAAGGCCCAGATTTATGGCGTATTTATATTGATGAAGTGTTTTTGCGCCGCTGCGGCGAGAGCAGTGGGTCAGAGCCCGGGCGGTGCCGGGAGTCACCTGGAATAAAACATGTTGTCATGTTGCAAAAAAAAAACAAACTTACAATTCTTTTCCAATTAATTACTCTATCACCTTGAGGCACTTAATATGGAAAGTTAAAAAAAATATCTAAAAATGTAAAATATTCATTTTCATCCGTTTCATCCCTATCATGCGCCCCTTTATTGTAATTTTAGTAGG